>NC_056061.1:35634625-35940000 GCF_016772045.2 Ovis aries | reverse complement strand
ATAGGTGAATGAATGAATCATGGTATGTTTATCAAATGAGGTACATAGTAATTCAGATGAATGAACTAGATTCATACGTACCAGTATGGGCAAATTTTTAAAGTTTAATATTGAGTAGAAAAAGCAAGGTACATGGTTTTACCATTTATTTAAACTTTTAAAATGCATAAAACAATACTAATATTGTTTAGTATCACTTATATATTACTGAGCATATAAATAGTATTAAAAATTAAAAACTCAGGTGAATTGGGTACAGAGTGATTTCATGAGAAGTTGCTTCCAGTGAGAGAGAGGAGAAAATGAAATTATAGATTGAGCACTAGAGGGACTGCACTGTATCAGAAATATTTTGTCAAATTAAAAAAATCTGTGGCAAATAACACAAAATGTCAACATTTGTTATTTCTGGATGAGTGTTTAGTACATTAGTGTACACATAATCTACATGTAGTACATTAGGGCCTTAGTGTTCATTATAATATTTTTGCCCTTTATTTTAGAAATTTTTTTTCTTGATTTTTATTTTATTTTATTTTAGTTTTTTATTTTTTAAATTTTAATATCTTTAATTCTTACATGCATTCCCAAACATGAACCCCCCTCCCACCTCCCTCCCCATAACATCTCTCTGGGTCATCCCCATGCACCAGCCCCAAGCATGCTGCATATAATTTAAAAAATTATCCCCTCTTCTCCCTCATCTTTAGCAAGTCAGGACAATCTAATATCCTGTATTAGATATTAATTGTGAATTTTCCATTTTAAAATCTCCTTTGCAAAACATGCATGTAGTCAGTTAACACAAACTACAGTCACCTAATGCTTTAGCAAGGACAGACTCTATGCTATGTGTGTAGCCGGAGGGGAGGGCCAAAAGGAGGAGAGGTGGAATTTCACTGGGCATTTTGGAAGGCTTCTCAGAGGTGGGGTCATTTGTATTGGCCTTTACTGAAATCCCTTTCATTCTTCAGGTAGAGCATTCTAGGGAACAGAGATATGAAAACTGCACAGTGCCCTCAGAGAACAATAAGACATCTGCCATCCCCAGAGAGAGGAATTCTCACAGGAATGGCTGGGAAATGAGGCTGAAAGCAGGGGTGGAATCAGACCTTGAGAGAGCCATCATTGCCAGCGAATTTACACAGTGTTGTCAAAGGAGTGGGAAGCCACCAGGTTTTCTAAGGAGGTGAATGCTGTGATTTAGCCTGTGTTTGGGGTAGATAATTGAAAAAGTTTAAAGACTTAAAATAAAGTACAGCCTGAAAGCTGACAGATGAGTCAGAAGGATGAGGTTAAAGTTAAAAGGACTACGTCTACCCTACATGGTAGTCATAATCCATAAGGACTGTCGGTTAGAGATAAAGAGGGCCAAACCAGGGGAGCATTTCCAAAGTGAATCACAAGGTAACAAAGCCCTTGTGGATGGATCATCTAAGGCTGGGAGCTGACGGAGAGGAACCGGAAAGGGGTTGAGAGGAATGAAGAAACGAGCTTGATATCAGTGGAGGCGAGGATTTCTAGGAGAGGATGTGAATGTCAGCTGTTCCATGACTTTAAAATAGATGAAGTTCCAGTTGATGATCTGCTAGAGAGCAGCTCCAGTCTGGTGATGAGAGAGGAAGGCAGGCTGCAGGCTATGTCAGATTGAGATGGACTTTTCATTCTAGAAGTACAATGGTAAAGAGAAGAAACTCAGGGTAGTAGTTTTAGAAGAAAGAAAATTGATTCATAATTGTATCTGAAGTTTATTTTCAGATCCATTACATAATATCTGCCTTTCAGATATATGACATACACAACACCAGAATTATAATAAGATGGGTTATTGGGAGCTTTCAATAAAGGGAGGCATAGCAGAGTTCTGACTTTTAGCAAAGGACCTATGAAATATCTCATCATGAATTATGCTATTCATTTCCTCTTTCATTTATACCCAATACTGGATTGAAAGAAGCTTTCATAAGCAATTCTATCAGAGTAAAGTTCAGGGGTTTATGGGACAAAAGTATAGCATTTTGAGACAAGGGTATCTTTTTTTATTTTCTCATTCCTTGCTGGATGAGGTTTCCACAGCTTGAAGAACTCATGTTTTGGGAAAACAAAAAGTTGTGCTAATGAGAATTCTTTGCATTTCCAAAGGCTTTATAACATGTAATACAATCAAGAGAAGGCAGGCCGTCCAGGGAAAGCACTGAGTAAATTGCATGTTGTGGAGGAGTGCTTGGGGAGTTTTGAGATGCCCAGAAATAGAACTGTTTTTCAAACTTTCTAGGCAGCCCAGGTGCCACCCAATCCAGGACTAGGTTTTCTCTGTGCACAGCTGGCTGTGGGTGGATCACTTGTACCCACCCAAGCTGTGAACTGAAGACCAATTTCTTTGAAATTGCCTTAGTTAGAAAGTATTCTCTTCCTCAATTCACCCACCAGTCAGCCTCAGGCACTGGATGTTTTCTGTCTGGAACCACTGAGGAGAGTGAAGGTCCTCTCCATTCCTTTTCACCAGATCCAACCATATATTATAGCTATAATATTTTACAGTTCATTAAATACACTGGCATCACCAACAAGATGGACATGAGTTTGAGTAGGTTCCGGGAGATGGTGATGGACAGGGAATCCTGGTGTGCTGTAGTCCATGGGGTTGCAAAGAGTCGGACATGACTGAGTGACTGAATTGAACTGAATCCTGGCAGCAGGAATTCTAATCTCTGTGTTACAGTGGAAGGACACAGAGGCTCAAAGGAGTTGAAGGAAATTATCCTGACTGTCAAGAGGTGATTGGGAAGCTCAGCTCACATGGAAGGTTTTACCCTTTATTCTTTCAACTGGGGAGAGTGCCAGCGGAAACCATTCACTCCTTCATGCGCCTCGCAAAAGAAGAACACGATATTCTGCTCAGTGTTTGGTACGCTCCTTGGTCCTTATATGAATGGTAAGGTCTTTGTGGTCCAGGGGCAGAAACAAGCAGCCCGCTTTCCTCTTTGACATCTGGGTTCTCAGGAGGTGGGTCTCTTCTGACTTCGTCTTTGTCATATACACATCTGGGTAAGTGATATGGCGTTAGTTGTAAAGAACTGCTCTGCCAATGCAGGACAGGTAAGAGATGTGAGTTTTAGCCCTGGGTTGGGAAGATCTCAAGTAGGAGGGCATGGCAACCCACTCCAGTATTCTTGTCTGGAGAATCCCATGGACAGAGGAGCCTTGCAGGCTGCAGTCCACAGGGTCTCAAAGAGTCAGACATGACTGAAGTGACTTGGCAGGCAATGCAGGAGCCAGTCATTCCCACACCCACTGTTAAGGCTTGTGGGTAAGACGGTTAAATTGAGTCTGAAGCTTATAACACCTGGGTTCAAATCTCAAACCTGTGCTTCTACAGTTCCTCTGCTCGCCGTTTTCTAGAAACATCTGGACAAGCACCACATGGTCTTCATAGCGCCTATGCTCCCTGGAGTGTGCAAGGACAGTCAGCAGAGCAGACAAAAGTAAGTAGAGCCCTTCTTTATTACTTTTCAAACAAAAGTAAAGCTTTTCTAACAATCCGTATACGAATTAACACTGGATCCCACACCCCTGACATCTCAGCCAGTAATCCAGGCCCTTGAGGCCTCCTGAAGGAGAAATGGAAGTTTCTCAAGGTGGAGGTGTTGACAGGGCTGCCCTCACTCATTTGATTTTGCCATCTTGTGACAAAAGTGTAGTTTATTTGCCATTTACTGCCACCAAGGTGATTATTTTAATAAAAGCAAGAGCTGGAAATTTTATAATTTTTAAATACTTTGCAGTGAGAAGTGGAATGACTTTGAAAGTCTATTACCCACAGAAGTTTGCCATTTATCTTGCAGCAAAATCTTTACAACAGTTGTTGAAGTGTAAAAGCTATATATTTTTATTTCATGAAAAGATAAATATTTTAAGTTTGCTAAATATTTTTGTGAGGGAAATGGCTTTCAACAGTATGCTGTCTAGGAGCTATCAAAAAAATCTCACCAAATCTGTCCCTCTCAAAGGTAAAGATGACATTTAAACAATAAATGAGAAAGAAAATGTTACTTCTTAAAAAAACTCACTACAATGAGAGTCCTTCAAAAATTAATATCTGCAAATGTTTCCACTGCTGTGTGATTTATTACTGAAAATAATGTGTCACCTATAAAAACTCTTGTATTAATAAACTCTATGTACTTACAAAACAGGAAAACTGAATTTCTTAACTTGTTTTTAAAGTCTTCCAAATAAAGTTGTTCAGTGAATTTTGAACTACTTTGTTTAAAAAAAAATAAGGAAAAATACCTTCCAATTTGTATGTAAGAACATCTGATTAACATCAGGGAAGATGGACATTTTGCTATCTGAGTTTTGACAAAAATTTTATATAATTGGTAGATGGCAGTGAGTTTTATGATTTTGTAAACATAGATAGTGATGTACTTTTTTCAAACTATGTATACTTTGGGGATGTCTTTTCAACTACAATAGCAAATAAAATCAAGTACTCATAAACCAGACTTAAAAAACCAGAACTTCTTCAAACAACTGAATCATAAAGTTGAAGCCAATTAAAAAATAATAAAACATTTACCAAATTTATTATAAACAATATTGTAAAAGGAGCAATAAAAGTTATCCTATTAATTAAAATTAATGTTTATAATTATTTAGTCTCTCAGTTCAGTTCAGTCATTCAGTCGTGTCCAACTAATTGTGACCTCATGGACTGCAGCAGGCCAGGCTTCCCTGTCCATCACCAACTTCTGGAGCTTACTCAAACTCATGTCTGTGATGCCATCCAACCATCACAACCTCTGTCATCCTCTTCTCCCGCCTTCAATCTTTCCCAGCAACTTTTCCAAGGAGTCAGTTCTTCACATCAGGTGGCCAAAGTATTGGCGTTTCAGCTTCAGGATCAGTCCATCCAGTGAATATTCAGGACTGATTTCCTTTAGGATTGACTGGTTGGATATCCTTGCAGTCTATGGGACTTAAGAGTCCTCCAGCACCACAGTTCAAAAGCATCAATTCTTTGGCGCTCGGCTTTCTTTATAGTCCAACTTTCACATTCATACATGACTACTGGAAAAACCATAGCTTTGATTAGACAGACGTTTGTTGTCAAAGTAATGTCTCTGCTTTTTAATATGCTGTCTAGATTGATCATAGCTTTTCTTCCAAGGAGCAAGTGTCTTTTAATTTCATGGCTGTGGTCACCATCTGCAGTGATTTTGGAGCCCCCCAAAATAAAGTCTGAAACTGTTTCCATTATTTCCCCATCTATTTGCCATGAAGTGATGGGACCAGATGCCATGATCTTCGTTTTCTGAATGTTGAGCTTTAAGCCAACTTTTTCAGTCTCCTCTCACTTTCATCAAGAGGCTCTTTAGTTCTTCTTTGCTTTCTGCCATAAGGGTGGTGTCATCTGCATATCTGAGGTTATTGATATTTTTCCCAGCAATCTTGATTCCAGCTTGTGCTTCACCCAGCCTGGCATTTCCCATGATGTACTCTGCATATAAGTTAAATAAGTAGGGTGACAATATACAGCCTGGATGTACTCCTTTCCCTATTTGGAACCAATCTGTTGTTCCATGTCCAGTTCTAGCTGTTGTTTCTTGACCTGCATACAGATTTCTCAAGAGGTAGGTCAGATGGTCTGATATTCCCATCTATTTAAGAATTTTCCACATTTTTTTCTGTGATCCACACAGTCAGAGGCTTTGGCATAGTCAATAAAGCAGAATATATATAGATCCACATCTTAACACAGAACAAATTTTAAAGGGTGACATAGAGATTAAATGCTCCTAACAGCATGAAAAGGCAAAAAGATAGGAATATTTAATCTCTATGTCATCCTTTAAAATGTTCTGTGTTAAGATGCGGATCTACATATATTCAGAATACATGCTCAAAAGCTTTTTACTACTGATCATAGTAGTCTGTCATTGCTCAGTCATGTCTGACTCTGTGACCCCACGGAATGTAGCCCACCAGGCTCTTCTATCCATGGGATTCCCCACACAAGCATACTAGAGTGGGCTGCCATTTCTTTCTCTAACCACTGGGAATACCTAGCTAGAAACTTGCTCAGAAAATGCAGTCAGGCCCTAGTGGTGGGAATACAAATTATATCCTTTCTCTATGGGGATACTATAGTGAAGGTCTGCTGATTTGCTCCTGGAAGCTCACATTAGTAATTATGCTTCTCTTCAAATCCCTGATGTCCTGATACACCTCCAAATATACATTCTTCCAGCTACTCTTGGTGGCACATGTGTTGATGTGTCCTCCCCAGCTGCAATAATTATGTAGTGCCCTTGGTAAGTCAGGTTTCCTCAAATCCCTAAATCCATGTTGATTTTCACTGCCTGTTTCTTTGACCTTTGTCTTGAATATTTCTCAAGCTGTTCTAAAACTAACATCACAATTCTAGTTTGATAATCCTCCCTCGTGTCTATGTAGCATTTCCAGCAGTATTATTCACACACCAGTTAACTGCCTTATTCAATCACAGTTGCTTGTCAAAAAACAAAACAAAACAAAAGACAGGTACAGGGATAACAGCAGAGATATAATGTTGATTGTAGAACTCACTCAATTTAGAGAAGAAAACTCACTGTCTGAGTCTGTGGCTCAAGAGGCCACAAAACAATCTATTACTCTGATTTTTAATAACTATAAAAAGTCTTTTTATTAACATGAATTCAAAACTAGAAAAGTCAATTGAATTGGTTCAGCCTGTTGCTGAATTGTACTCTTCATAAAAATCCCTTTGATAAAGCTCTATTTCATGTCCACTTAGAACAGGGAACAAACTTTTTTGTAATCAGTAGGGAAACTCTGGATACAAACATCAACTAAAACTGTCGATTTCTCTTGGGTGTAAACCATCTTCACAGTTGTCTATTTATCTATCGCCTATATTCATGGTTCAAAGCTAGATGCATAGTAGAACTTCAAGAGATACTTGCTAAGCTGTGGGTTGAAGTTGGTTGGTGAAATGGAGCAATGAAGCTTGTAATGCAAAATTGCAAATATGGACTGCTAAACAATTTAATGTTGTTTTGAGTTCTGGATACTCCTGTATCTGACATTTCCATAGTATATACATTTCAAGATATGTGCATGTGTGCCCAATTGTGTCTGACTCTGCAACCCCGGGGACTGCAGCCCACCAGGCTCCTCTGTCCATGAGATTTTCCAAGCAAGAATACTGGAGTGGGTTGCCATTTCCTTCTCCAGGGGATCTTTCCCACCCAGGGAGTGAACACACATCGCCTAGGTCTTCTGGATTGCAGGCAGACGCTTTACTGCTGAGCCACTGGGGAAGCCCCCATTTCAAGAACACATATTATTTATTCTGTGAAAACATAATTCAGAGATAGTTGAAAGACAATGACTTCAGTTTCTTACCTCAGTGCTTTTAAGAGTCTTTAACCACTCTTTGATCTCAGTGGTGGAAATCTCTACATCAGTCTCTAAAGTTGATGTACTTTGAGCAACACTCTCCAGATTCTGCCTCAGTTTCCTGATTTCTCTGGAAGGAAAGTCATTTAGGTCTGTCCCTCTTCTTTGCTCTCCCCTGCTCCTTCTCTGCATTCCAGTAAAACTGAACTCAGTTGGAGGGCGATTGAAAGAATGATTTTCTTCCCTCTCTGCTCCTGCTTAAAAAGCATAAACAAGTACACAAACACTGAAAAAGCAAACAGTGGTTATTAAATATAGACTCCAAAGTTATAATGTTGGAGCTCCTCTGAGAGTTTAGCTAAGATTTGATAAATTGAAGCTCTAGACTTTTCCCTTGGCTCCCTCTGGTTACCTTTTGGCTTCAAGCACTGGATTGAAAGGATTGATTCCTAGATATCCAGATTACTAAACTGACTAACTCTTGTGGAAGTTCCCAAGGATCGAGTGCATTTTCTTATAGTAACATAAATCCAACTTAAAAATATATTGATATATACATCTTGGTGCTCTTTATTGCTCATTCTCCCATTTTAAAAAGTGAGTGTGTCTGGTTCTCCTTCTTCCCAACTCTGTCTTTCCCTACAGAGCATCAGATTGACGGAATGACAGAGAAAGCACATGGCACCTTTATTACACTCCTTTTATTACCAAGTATTAATGCTTCTCAAATATTATTTTGTTAAACAGTATTATTTTCTAGACCAGTTTTTCCCCATTATTTTCCATTTCTACAGCTAATCCTGGATTTCATTTAAAAAGAGGAAAGAAATGGCATATTTTTAGTTAAGGGTCTAAACATGTCAACCTAAATGAGGTTCGGAGGACTCACATATTTATTATGCTTCTTACATGGGGAATTGGTGCTAACAGATTTCAGGTGCTTACAAGAAGGCTGCTTCAAGCATGCACATACAGGCCAAATACCATGAGTCAGTGATGCCAGAATGCACTGCAACAATTTGATAACATTTTCATTAGAAGCAACAGAAAGAAAACATGCAAAATATGATACACTGAGTAAGCCTTTTCTCCTTGTAAAAGGCCACAAAAATTGAGAATACATTCCTGGTGCAGACTTCAGACAGCTTGAAATAAATTACAGGACAACATTAGTTAGGTTCATTTTAACTCTCATCTGAAAATATATTTTCCATCCTTTGTTTTGGTTTCTCTCTATCTTCCTTTTCTCTCTCTGTGAAGTATGTGATTTCTATGGTTTCCAGGCAAAAACTGATCTGAACCTTCTACTACCTTAGAAGAACATCAAGTGAGAGTTTATAGTAATAATAGTTTTAGCAAATTATTATTAAATTCAAGTCAATTATTGTTAATATCGAGACTTAAGAGAGTTCAGGGATAATTTCTGATGAAAGTACAATCTTTGGAAATTAGGAGAAGAATTCTTGTTTGACTTAAGATGGACCTTAGTGTGTATGGTTCACTCACACAGTGGTAGAACAGTGGCGCTAGTTAGTCTTCATGGGGCCATGCATGCACACACGTGCACGTTATAAGGTGTGACTCTTCCAGGCAACAGTCTTGAGTCGGAGGCTCACTTGCTCCTCCCTAGTCTAGGGCTATGCCATAGGCCTGTGTCCTCCTCTAGGTGTGTCTATCTAATTAGTGGTAGGAGCTTCCAAAGAGATTTTTTAAGTCCTTGAGTACTGAATATTACATTTGTTTGTCTGCTGTACTCAAAATGCATACAATATCTAGTAGCGACATCTTGAAGTTTTCCCAAAGCTACAATTACGTCTTTCTAGTGAAGCAAGGATCAGAAGACCTTCTTCACACAAATCTCAACAAAATGCTGCCCTTATACCAACTGCTCTCTTTCTTACACTTGCAGAATCACAGCTGGGTCTCCTGAAAAGATAGCACATAAAATTGTACTAAATATGCATTAAATTACTTTGCAAAATGATAGTGGCATCCATTATAAATCCTGCGTTGGAGGAGTTTAATCAGCTATTTAAATTTTCATCAGCATGCGAGTCAACATGCGAGTTCTTGGCCAAAGGCATTCTATTTACCACGTAAATATTTGTTGATTAAGAAAAGCACAGACCCCTACGTTTTTCTATGGTTTCAGAAGCACACAAGTATTTCTCAGGAGCAATAAATAAAAACATGAAATTAAAAAAATTAAACTTGAATATTGATACGTTGTTTAGTTGGCAACTAATAATATGCCACTTCACAGTGATTTAATATTAATATTTTTCAGGAAATCAGGTTTCAGAGAGTGGAATTAGAGGGCACAGAAAATTCTAGTAATTGTATTTTAGAATAACAATGCTAATAAATGTGAAGCAAACTATTTACTGATTGTATCACACGTTTTTATCTTAGGTTCTTCTGTGTTAAATCTTTTGTCCACCAGACCACTTATACCAAAATGGCAAGGAATGGAGTATTTGAGATTATAGTATTTTATTTTCTTATTTATTTTCACATTTATCTGATCTGAGATACATTCAGGGTATGGATCTATATTGATCAGCTTCAGAAAACAAAACTGATACATTTTCCATCTGCTGGGCTCCAAGGAAGGGGTCAAGGGGAAGGTGTCTTCTTGTCCCCATCAAAGTAAGTCCTTCATTTACAGAGCCCTGGTGTCACACAAGTGCTGGAGGGAGGAACGTGAGAAAGAGAGCAAGGGAAGGAGGATAGAAGGGAACTGAAGTCACCTTGAACTTGGTAAGGACTGATTAGTTCCTAGATTACTGAATAAATTGTTTTACACATTTTCCTAAAATCATTTATTATTCTGAGATAAGAGGCAAGAATGGTGATTCTTTATAGAAAATGGAAATGGGACTCCCCAGTGAAAAAAGAGAAAAAGCACCATACTTGGATACTATGGTTTTGCTCTTGGAATGGGAGTTTGTAATATCAGAGATGTTTAAATTCTCAGTTATGATTGTATTTCTAATATCTAGCAATTAATCTGACAGATGTAAAATGATAAGGTTCTAAAAGACAGTAGAAGATCATTTAGGAGAACCTTTCTTTCCTTTTCTGAGAGATAGTTTAAGCTATATATGTATCCTCATAAAAGCCATGAGGTATTTGGTCTACTCTGCTTTATTGTATTCACCAGATTTAAGTCCAGTGATGAAAAGAGTTTTTCTGTTTCGTTACCTTCCTTATTCCTGTAACCTGGGATGGTGTCTGGAACACAATGTTCATTGAATGAGAGGGTGAATGAATGAATGAATAAAAGTGCGCTTAGGAGACTAACAGAACGAAGTGGAGGCAGGTGACTTTTTAAACCGGAAGCACAGTGCTTTTGCAGGGTTTCCTCTATGTAGATCAAAGCTGCTGAGTTCAATCCTTAGGGCTACTATTGTTAGGTGAGAGATTTGAGTGAAGACAATAGTGCTTTTATTCAGTTTGTGTACCGTTATGTGATACTCTCCCCTCTTTGAAGATGTCACTACCAACATCTATATAATTGAAAGGAATTTTAAACAGAAGGCAATGGCACCCCACTCCAGTACTCTTGCCTGGAAAATCCCATGGACGGAGGAGCCTGGAAGGCTGCAGTCCATGGGGTCGCGAAGAGTCGCACACGACTGAGCGACTTCACTTTCACTTTTCACTTTCATACATTGGAGAAGGAAATGGCAACCTACTCCAGTGTTCTTGTCTGGAGAATCCCCGTGGCGGAGACTGGTAGGCTGCTGTCTATGGGGTCGCACAGAGTTGGACACGACTGAAGAGACTTAGCAGCAGTAGCAGCAGCAATGGCAGCTAACACACACTTCCATTATTCATGCATAAAGTCTTACCCTTGTTTTTACATGAAATTTTTGGCAGGCATTGGTTAGCAAACTGCCTTTAAGACTGTGTCACTCCGCGCCTTGGCTCCACAAATCTGTAATGCTACTTGACCCACCATTGCTAAGTAGGCATATGACCCTAGGCAACTCATTTACCTTCACGGGGCCTCAAATTCTTCATCTAAGGAGGGCAAGTTAGGGTGTTCTGGGAGACCGCCAAGGTTTCTCCCAGTGTAATAGTCTATGAATTTACGTTCTAAGATCTACCGTCACTGTTGCTTGCAGTCTACATTATATGGCTATGTCACACTTGGGGGTATTTCACAAGTGTGTCTCTTGTTCCCTGTTGCCCTTAGTAACTTGCCATTGTCATGCATCTGCCCCTCCTCAATTGGGAATTGAGGTGGGTAGAGCTTCCATTCCCACAGGCACAGATACCTCAATCACTGAGGCCAGCGGGTGAGACAACTATGGGGCTGGTGACTATCTTTCCATTTAGTGTCGATAAGATCATAGGCAAGTCATGTCAGTATTCAAGAAGTTGCAAACAAGGTATCTCTTCAGTCGTATCGCAAAGCTACATGAAACACAGATTACTCACTTTCCTGCTGTGTAAGTGTGCGTGTGCATGTTTGCTTGTTGAATGACTGTGAGTGTATGAGCCACTACCAGCAGAAAAGAAACGAAGATATGATCCTGAGATAGAAAACCATTAATTCTTTCATAAATGCAGAAACTCTTACAAGCAAAATGAGAGCAAGTGTTTTCAGAACCACAATAGTACCAATTAGTTCACAAAGCATCTCGCTAGTTGGATGGCAAAAGATTGACTCAGAAATCTAGTCTGTTCTCTGGGGCAATGAGAAGTCTGTCTGCTCACAGTATATTTAATCCTGCTCTCTGCTTCTATGTACTCCAGGATAATGGCTCTGCTACCAAAATCTTTCCTGATTTTGAGCCTCATTTCCTTTTTCTTCTTTCCATTCATTTCATCTTAATCATACACTGTTAAAGCCTCTTAAAATGTTCTCTTTTCAATGCATTTAATCACTTTTTCTATAAGTATTTGAAAGATGATTATAAAAACTCTACTCATTTAAACAATTTTAAGTTAATCATACTGCACCCTTTCTCCTTCTTCCCTCCTCCTCCCGCCCTCCCTCCCTCTCTCATCATATTGAGAACTGTGAGATTCTCTTGGCAATGATTTAAAGTTTATCTGGTTAATCTGAACAGCTGTTTATCTGATATTTGGAAGCTCACTAGAGCAATATCCGGTATTCAAGGTAAATAAACTTGCCCCTTTCCCTCAGAGTTGTTGAACGTTTTGGACATTTTGAATTTTCAAAATCAGTGTCTTTACCAACTCCCCTCATCCTGTTTTATAAACTCACGATCATCTGCAAACTGTTATCAATACCCAGTGTGCCAGTCTCCTGGGAAATAAAGGGTAAAGAGATTTAAAATATTGTCTCAAACTTCAGAGGAAAGGGAGCTCATGAACATGAATATATTTTTAAAGTCATACATTGGTAGCATATTCTAAATGTTAAATTCACGAGGGAAATAATAATTACTACAGGAGTTCAGAAGGAAAGATAGGGGCAAGTGGAAAGCTCCATGAGGAAGGAAGGCAGTGGTCTTCTAGGCTTCAGCCTCACAAATGGAAAGAAACCCAGTTATTGTGAGAGTGTTCCATCCACCACTAAAGGATCCACAGATGGATTTCAGATATGACAAGGAAGGGACCATCCCTGGCAGTCCAGTGAGTAAGATTTCATGCTTCCAGTGTTGAAATAACAGGGGTCACCTGAAATGGCTTGGGAATTTTTGTTCATGCAAAGATGGGCTCGATAAAGGACAGAAATGGTATGGACCTAACAGAAGCAGAAGATATTAAGAAGAGATGGCAAGAACACACAGAAGAACTGTACAAAAAGGATCTTCACAACCTGGATAATCACGATAGTGTGATCACTCATCTAGAACTAGACATCTTGGAATGTGAAGTCAAGTGGGCCTTAGAAAGCATCACTACGAACAAAGCTAGTGGAGGTGATGGAATTCCAGTAGAGCTATTTCAAATCCTGAAAGATGATGCTGTGAAAGTGTTGCACTCAATATGCTAGCTAATTTGGAAAACTCAGCAGTGGCCACAGGACAGGAAAAGGTCAGTTTTTATTCCAATCCCAAAGAAAGGCAATGCCAAAGAATGCTTAAACTACCGCGCAATTGCACTCATCTCACACACTAGTAAAGTAATGCTCAAAATTCTCCAAGCCAGGCTTCAGCAATATGTGAATCGTGAACTTCCTGATGTTCAAGCCGTTTTTAGAAAAGGCAGAGGAACCAGAGATCAAATTGCCAACATCCGCTGGATCATGGAAAAAAAAAGAGAGTTCCAGAAAAACATCTATTTCTGCTTTATTGACTATGCCAAAGCCTTTGACTGTGTGGATCACAATCAACTGTGGAAAATTCTGAAAGAGATGGGCATACCAGACCACCTAACCTGCCTCTTGAGAAATCTGTATGCAGGCCAGGAAGCAACAGTTAGAACGAGACATGGAACAAGAGACTGGTTCCAAATAGGAAAAGGAGTATGTCAAGGCTGTATATTGTCACCCTGCTTATTTAACTTCTATGCAGAGTACATCATGAGAAATGCTGGACTGGAAGAAACAAGCTGGAATCAAGATTGCCGGGAGAAATATCAATTACCTCAGATATGCAGATGACACCACCCTTATCGCAGAAAGTGAAGAGGAGCTAAAGAGCCTCTTGATGAAAGTAAAAGAGGAGAGTGAAAAAGCTGGCTTAAAGCTCAACATTCAGAAAAGGAAGATCATGGCATCTGGTCCCATCACTTCATGGGAAATAGATGGAGAAACAGTGGAAACAGTGTCAGACTTTATTTTTTTGCAGATGGTGACTGCAGCCATGAAATTAAAAGACGCTTACTCCTTGGAAGAAAAGTTATGACCAACCTAGAGAGCATATTCAAAAACAGAGACATTACTTCGCCAACTAAGGTCCAACTAGTCAAGGCTATGGTTTTTCCAGTAGTCATGTATGGTTGTGAGAGTTGGACTATGAAAGCTGAGGGCTGAAGAATTGATGCTTTTGAAGTGTGGTGCTGGAGAAGACTCTTGAGAGTCCCTTGGACTGCAAGGAGATCCAGCCAGTCCATTCTCAAGGAGATCAACCCTGGGATTTCTTTGGAAGGAATGATGCTAAAGCTGAAACTCCAGTACTTTGGCCACCTCATGCGAAGAGTTGACTGATTGGAAGACTTTGATGCTGGGAGGGATTGGGGGCAGGAGAAGAAGGGGACGACAGAGGATGAGATGGCTGGATGGCATCACTGACTCGATGGACGTGAGTCTGAGTGAACTCCAGGAGTTGGCGATGGACAGGGAGGCCTGGTGTTCTGCAATTCATGGGGTCGCAAAGAGTCGGACATGACTGAGTGACTGAACTGACTGACTGACTCTTCTGATTTTTCCTAGGGAGTCAGTTTTTTACTGAGTTAAGGAAAACTTTTCTTCTGTTTATGACTGGAGCTCCTTATTCCCAGTGTAGGATTACTCCTGCTCAAGACCTTAGACTACTCTAGTCCTTAGGGTGTTTGCCTCCACTCTGGCCTCAGGACCGTACCAATTTCTTGAATTCCTGTTTTGTAAATCAGGAGGTAAATTCTGATGCTTCAGTTCAGTTCAGTTCAATCGCTCAGTCATGTCTGACTCTTTACGACCCCATGAACCACGATACTCCATGGCCTCCCTGTCCATCACCAACTCCCGGAGTTTACCCAAACTCATGTCCATTGAGTTGGTGATGCCATCTAACCATCTCATCCTCTGTCATGCCCTTCTCCTCCTGCCTTCAATCTTTCTCAGCATCAGGGTCTTTTCAAATAAGTCAGCTCTTTGCATCAGCTGGACAAAATTTTGGAGTTTCAGCTTCGACATCAGTCCTTCCAATGAATACCCAGGACTGATTTCCTTAAGGATGGACTGGTTGGATCTCCTTGCAGTCCAGGGGACTCTCAAGAGTCTTCTCTAACACGACAGTTCAAAAGCATCAATTCTTCTGTGCTCAACTTTATAGTCCGACTCTCACATCCATACAGGACCACTAGAAAAACAATACCCTTGACAAGATGAACCTTTGTTGATAAAGTAATGTCTCTGCTTTTTAATATGCTGTCTAGATTGGTCATAACTTTTCTTCCAAGGAGTAAACATCTTTTAATTTCATGGCTGCAGTCACCATCTACAGTGATTTTGGAGCCCACAAAAATAAAGTCTGACACTGTTTCCACTGTTTCCCCATCTATTTCCCATGAAGTGATCGACTGGATGCCATGATCTTCGTTTTCTGAATGTTGAGCTTTAAGCCAACTTTTTTACTCTCCTCTTTCACTTTCATCAAGAGGCTCTTTAGTTCTTCTCCACTTTCTGCCATAAGGGTAATGTCATCTGCATATCTGAGTTTATTGGTATTTCTCACAGCAATCTTGATTCCAGCTTGTGCTTCCTCAAGTCCAGCGTTTCTTATGATGTACTCTGCATAGAAGTTAAATAAGCAGGGTGACAATATACAGCCTTGACATACTCCTTTTCCTATTTGGAACCAGTCTCTTGTTCCATATCCAGTTCTAACTGTTGCTTCCTGACCTGCATACAGGTTTCTCAAGAGGAAGGTCAGGTGGTCTGGTATGCCCATCTCTTTCAGAATTTTCCACAGTTGATTGTGATCCACACAGTCAAAGGCTTTGGCATAGTCAATAAAGCAGAAATAGATGTTTTTCTGGAACTCTCTTGCTTTTTCCACGATCCATCGGATGTTGGCAATTTGATCTCTGATTCCTCTGCCTTTTCTAAAACCAGCTTGAACATCAGGAAGTTCACTGTTCACGTATTGCTGAAGCCTGGCTTGGAGAATTTTGAGCATTACTTTACTAGCGTGTGAGATGAGTGCAATTGTGCAGTAGTTTAAGCATTCTTTTGCATTGCCTTTCTTTGGGATTGGAATAAAAACTGACCTTTTCCTGTCCTGTGGCCACTGCTGAGTTTTCCAAATTAGCTAGCATATTGAGTGCAGCACTTTCACAGCATCATCTTTCAGGATTTGAAATAACTCAACTGGAATTCCATCACCTCCACTAGCTTTGTTCATAGTGTTACTTCCTAAGGCCCACTTGACTTCACATTCCAGGATGTCTGGTTCTAGGTAAGTGATCACACCATTGTGGTTATTTGGGTCATGAAGATCTTGCCACCTCTTCTTAATATCTTCTGCTTCTGTTAGGTCCATACCATTTCTGTCTTCTGTTGAGCCCATCTTTGCATAAAATGTTCCCTTGGTATCTCTACTCTTCTTGAAGAGATCACTAGTCTTTCCTATTCTATTGTTTTCCTCCATTTCTTTGCATTGATTGCTGAGGAAGGCTTTCTTATCTCTTCTTGCTATTCTTTGAAACTCTGCATTCAAATGGGTATATCTTTCCTTTTCTCCTTTGCTTTTGGCTTTCTTCTTTTCTTAGCTATTTGTAAGGCCTCCTCAGACAGCCATTTTTCTTTTTTGCATTTCTTTTTCTTGGGGATGGTCTTGATCGCTGTCTCCTGTACAATGTCACAAACCTCTGTCCATAGTTCATCAGGCACTCTATCTATCAGATCTAGTCCCTTAAATATATTTCTCACTTCCACTGTATAATTGTAAGGGATTTGATATAGGTCATACCTGAATGGTCTAATGGTTTCCCCCACTTTCTTCAATTTAAGTCTGAATTTGGCAATAAGGAGTTCATGATCTGAGCCACGGTCAGCTCCCAGTCTTGTTTTTGCTGACTGTATAGAGCTTTCCATCTTTGGCTGCAAAGAATATAATCAATCTGATTTCAGTGTTGACCATCTGGTGATGTCCACGTGTAGAGTCTTCTCTTGTGAATTGTTGGAAGAGGGTGTTTGCTATGGCCAGTGAGTTCTGTTGGCAAAACTATTAGCCTATGCCTTGCTTCATTCTCTATTCCAAGCCCAAATTTGCCTGTTACTCCATGTATTTCTTGACTTTCTGCTTTTGCATTCCAGTCCCCTATAATGAAAAGGACATCTTTTGGGGGTGTTAGTTCTAAAAGGTTCTGTAGGTCTTTGTAGAGCCGTTCAACTTCAGCTTCTTCAGCATTACTAGTTGGGGCATAGACTTGGATTACTGTGACATTGAATGGTTTGCCTTGGAAACAAACAGAGACCATTGTGTCATTTTTGAGATTGCATCCAAGTACTGCATTTCAGACTCTTTTGTTGACCATGATGGCTACTCCATTTCTTCTGAGGGATTCCTGCCCTCAGTAGTAGATATAATGGTCATCTGAGTTAAATTCACCCATTCCAGTTCACTGATTCCTAGAATGTCGACGTTCACTCTTGCCATCTCCTGTTTGACCACTTCCAATTTGCCTTGATTCATGGACCTAACATTCCAGGTTCCTATGCAATATTGCTCTTTACAGTATCGAACCTTGCTTCTATCACCCTCAAGTTTCCAATAATCAAGCTTCCCCTGGGCTTATGTGGATGTATCCATCCCTCCCAGCTACCCATCTCTACCCTACCCCTCCAGAGAAAGAATTTTCTGTTGCTAAGTAAATTTCTCCAAGATAGTTTTCTAGTATCTCTTTCCAGATTTTCAAATACTGGCCACTTGCCTCTCTGCTCTTATACTGTTGCCTGACACCCAGCTTAAAAGGATGTCTTGAAATTCAGGCATGGTCTAGAACTTTTGACTGGGCATGGTTTGGTTCTATCTGGTTTTTTCCCCTTGATCAACTCATTTAAAAATTTCATTTCTTCCTCTGGATCCATAATCTCATGCTTTGAGTTACTAATGTCCTTAATCCCTACCATCATTGTCCAACCTTTTAGGATTCAATGCTTGTCTAACCCTAGACAAGAAGCATAAGTAATCTTGAAGGATTTGTTTTATTTTGCTTATTACTCTTAGACTTGAACAAAGTATTGAAATTAATATAAGACCTAGTGCAAATTGAGGTGGGTAGTAAGGGGTTATTGAGAAATGGAGAATATCCTAATTAGAGGTAGGGGAAGAAATTTAAGGAAAATTAGAGAGGTAATCCTAGAGCAAGTTTGGGGAGGAAGAAGCAGTTATATGAAATAATAAATATCCTTTTATATAGTGGTTTTGATTGGAATAAAGTGTTGATACTTTGTTTATAATATCCTCTTAAATGGAGCTTCTAAAATTTTTAAAATTTGCAAAATCTCTAGAGATCTTAGGCAATATTGTTTCCTCAGAGTCAATACTTAAAGCTTTTATTGAGTTTCTATTTGTAGGTAATTCAAAATTAGGTATAATGCGTATGCAGGTACAGTCCTCATAATGCTTAGCATAGAATTGATTCTTGCACTGGTATCACTATCACATTATGATATTTTGGAAGCACCATGTAGGGATTAAATGCCAAGATTCCAATCTAAATCTTGCTTCTTGAAATAATACGCGTTGCTAATAACCTGTGATTGTCACACCAGTAACAATTTGTACAATACCATAAAGCATTATCACAAACAACCCATTTTATTTGACAGTTTTATATGTCTAAATGTACTTTGTTTTTTAACATGTGAATATTTCAGTTTTAAGCTACTGTGCCATGTGATGTTCTCCTTTTATAAAATTATTAACAGCACAAGCCTTGACTTTTAATTTAGCTTGGGTTTAGCTTATAATTTTTAAAGCATTTTTATGACTGGAAGCCATTTTTCGGTGATAATTAAAATTATATTAAGTGAATCTTGTAAAATCTAACACCATAAACTGTTATGGTAGTGCTAATCTGATAAATCTCAAAAGCAATGAACGTCATTAGCACTTTAAACATGTGGAAAACAAACATAAAGGAAGATACAGAAGCAAACATAATGGTAGTCCTTAAAGTTTGAAATAATTAGCAATAATGCTGATTTATAAGCTGAGTATTTTCTGAGACTCTTGCAAGGGAATTAGCAGTTTCAAATTATGTTGCTTTATTTTATTAGAAGAGGAAGAATACCAAAATCATTTTGCTAAAATATGTGCCTTTGAAGAAAAATGAACCTATAATTGGTAAACTGAGCATTTACCTGCAAACAGAAAATAGAAGAAAACCTGGGAGGGAAACACAGCATGTCTTTATAAATGCGTATTAATTTTGTGAGCCTGCAACTTATGCTTCAGACTTTCTCTAAGCTTCCCTGGGAATTCTGTTACAGGTTCAGGCTGGATGTTATAGCCCAAGGAACCTATGAAACATGAGGACAACACTGAAGTCCTTTGAGGCCCCAATACTCCTTTGAAGAGGAAGAATTAAGGTACCAAGGTTAGTGTAGCAGCATAGCTTAGAATCACATATGGCTATCCTGCTGCTGCTGCTAAGCCACTTCAGTTGAGTCCGACTCTGTGCGACCCCATAGACGGCAGCCCACCAGGCTCCCCCGTCCCTGGGATTCTCCAGGCAAGAACACTGGAGTGGGTTGCCATTTCGTTCTTCAATGCATGAAAGTGAAAGTGAAGTCGCTCAGTCGTGTCCGACTCTTTGCGACCCCCTGGACTGCAGCCCACCAGGCGCCTCTGTCCATGGGATTTTCCAGGCAAGAGGACTGGAGTGGGGTGCCATTGCCTTCTCTGATGGCTATCCTAAAACAGTCCATTTCTCCCCAGGGCCAGTTATCAGGTCCAGACGCAAAAGAGACCATATCTTTACAATGGTCATTAAATTGTGTTTGAGAAAGCCCTGGACATTTAGGCTATAGAGCTTTCTACACAAAATGATAATTTTTCTTCTAAAATCAAAATGTGAGATCATTTTTACACCCTCACCCTCTCAAATATAACAAGCATTAAAAAGGAATCAATCAAAAAAAAAAAAAAAAAGAAAAGGAATTAGTCAAATTTTGAAGTTTACTTAAAGTGAAAGTGAAAGTAAAGTCGCTCAGTTGTGTCGACTCTTTGTGACCCGGGGACTGTAGCCCACCAAGCTCCTCCGTCCATGGGATTCTCCAGGCAAGAATACTGGAGTGGGTTGCCATTTCCTTCTCCAGGGGATCTTCCCGACCCAGGGATTGAACCCAGGTCTCCCACATTGCCGGCAGACACTTTAACCTCTGCAGTTAGGGAAAGAGCAAATGGTTTCCTTTGAGGAAAATTTTATTAAATTAAATTTTACCTTATTAATGTTCAGTACCATATGTATAATACAAAAAAAAAAAAATACCATAACAGATTTTTGAGTTGAAATTTCTTAATTTAGTTTGTCCTCATACAAGTTTCTTTCCCTTGAGAACTGGGTTCAAAAAGTGCCTCCTCAATGTGGAGAATTTCAGTTTTAGGAGATGTGGAATTTGAAGCAATTTTGTGGCAGAAAATTGGGTGAGATTTAGGAGACAAAATGAGTCCCAGGGGAAGTGCATGGGAGAAGCCAGAGAGGAGGGTAGACCTGTTGCTTCTCCTCACTATCACAGTGTAGTGTCCCAGGTTCCGAATAAGAAGAAAAAAATGATAACCCTTAGAAACAAGGCAGAATTGTCCACAGATTTATGAAAGATAATCATCATTCTGGGACAGTAACTTGTCTTCTTCAGTTGTTATCTAAAAACAACATAGACTGCGTTGCTTAAGCAACCAAACTTCATTTCTCGTATTCCTGGAGACTGGCAAGTCCAAGATCAAGGTGCTGTCTTGATTCCTAGTGAAGGCTTTTGCCTCCTGGCTTGCAGTCATCTCCTTGCCATGTCCTCATCTGAAAAACGAAGAGAGATTGAGGGAGGAAGAAACTCAGCTTGGGGGCACAATTCAATTGATAGCAGACTATATATTTTTTCTTTTATTTCTTCTTATATGTTTATTTCCTAGTCAAAGCAGAAGATAAAACAGAGGTTGACTAGTTCATCACTTGTGGAAGCACCTAACACCACATTCTAAAAAGGGAAGTTTTATTTTTTCAGCTCTATAACACAGAGGTAGAGAAAACAATGGTAATCAGCAATGCATGGGAGAGGATTTTTCAGTGTTGCCTTAAAACAGATATAAGAAGATGAAACAAACAATCCTAAGCCTTCCCTGTTAGGTAGGAAGCAGTTAAAAAGTGTCAGAGAGGGCTTCCCTGGTGGCTCAGTGGTAAAGGATCTGCCTGCCAACGCAGGAGACCCAGGGTTCTATCCCTGGGTCAGAAAGACCACCTAGAGTAGGAAATGGCAACCCGCTCCAGTACTTTTGCATGGAGAACTCCATGGACAAAAGAGCCTAGAGGGCTACAGTCCATGGGGTTGCAAAGAATCAGACACAACTGAGCACACACATGCCAAAATTATTTATAGGGCTTTCACAGGTCCCCTCATGCCATCGATTCCCTAAACCCATTCCTACAGACTCTTAAATCCCTCAGTAAGTTTTTCACATGAGAGTATTTCAAGAACACAGTGGAAGTCGAGGCAGAACTACTGTTTTATTTCTGCAGTGTTGTTTTTGAAGTTAAAAGAGACCTATGCTCTGACTTCCTTTCCTGATAACGGGGAAGTATTTGAAGTAATCCACCCATCCTCTTTCATCGCACCCCATCTTATTTCCAAGAGGTGGATAGTCACATGGATTTGGAGAAGAGGTTTCATTGGATCACACTGTTGACTAATTTTTCAGGAACATGGCATTCAATCAGCTGAACTAATGCCTTATACTGCACCATCCATTTGAGTCAGCATGGATCAGGTGATGATTATATTAAAAAAAAAATACATTCTTTGGTATTTTTTTCATTCTTTAGTCTTACCTAATGTTTTCTTTTGGGGGAGTGACACTCTTTATTTCTTGACTTTGTTGGGTCTTGTCTTTTCCACAAACTACATTACACAGTAGCGGCTTAGAAAAGTAGAATACACACTTCATGCCACTTCATTATCCATAAGTTTTCAGGAACTATGGAGGAGAAGTAAATGGCTTTGTGTCTCTATACTTTTTAATTCCAGCCACCCTTACACCCTTCCAGATGTGAGACATTGCTAATTGAATGGGTAAATTTTTAAACCATATCCTTGATGAGCAAGGACAACATATGTTAAAAACTGATGAACTCAGACTTATTTTTCCTTATGGGATTCAGCTTTGGATAGGAAATAATAAACCTAGTTTTGCCTTGAGATATAATCTGATTGTTAATAATAATAAATATGGAGGGTACCTACCATTTTATTAGTGAATGTAGAGCAAAAAGCAGTAGTCTTATTGGCATCAGCCCAGCTTGGAAAGAGAGGGTACTTTGATTTTCATTTTCTCTTATTTCTTTTTGTTTAAATTCATGTGTTAGCCTAAAATCCTAAGTGTGACTATGAAGTAGAACTCCTTACCAACTCTTGCAAGATATTTACCCTGAGCAAGAAACATGGTTTTTAGCCAATAAGAATTAGATTAGTTTTACCTTTGGGTATGTGGTTCATCATACTCCCAGGGTCTTTCCCTTTAACTATTCGTGGATGATTTGAGGTCTGATCTCCAAGTCATCTGGATTTCACTCAGGAATGAGGAGAGTGGTATCTCTCAGCATTGTCCCAAGGTGAGCTGGATTGGTATCTTCAGCTGTAACATGAAAGCCAGGTCTTGGTCTCTTTGTAGTCAAGCTGAGAGATCAGGAAGGCACTACTAAATTCCTTTTCAACCCTTTGTTCTCAACACTGATTTCACAAACACATCCACTGAATTCACATCAGACTTGCCTGGCAAGCTTAAAAAAATATATCAATAACCCTCACCCAGGACCAATTCATGGGGTAGGAAGGTTGGGCAGGTGTGGGTATTTAATATGCTGGTGCTTCCAAGTGCAACTAGAACTGTGAGTCCTCTTTGGGGAAGAAAAGGAAGGCTCTTTCTTATATTGTGATATTCTGGCAGGTGAAAATGATCCATATCATTTGAACATCACTCTTATTACATTATTTACTTACTTATTTTCTCCATTAATATCTGTCCTAACTAGACCATAAAAGTTTTATGAGATCAAGGACTTCTCTATTTTATTTGCTTCCCAGCAAATATTGTCTAGTTTTCCCAGAACAGGGAGCAGAGATCAGGGCACAGTTGGTGCTCAATAAATAACCATTGAATGACTAAAATATCACTGGAAACAGAAGTAAGAGATGAATAGTGATTGTGAGGAAAACTTTGTCTAAATATGACCAAGGGTTATATAATAAAGCAAATCATAGTAAAACATAAACACTATAATAAATAGTAAAAAGATGGTCAAAAAACAGGAACAGATAATTTAAAGAAGAAATATAAAATGTATGAGCTATGAGAAAACAAGATTTAATCTCACTGTAAGCAAACTTTCAAATTAACATATTAGTTTCACATACGTTTCATATTAGTTTTATATATGCGACCCCATGGACTGTAGCCTACCAGGCTCCTCCATCCAAGGGATTCTCCAGGCAAGAATACTGGAGTGGGTTGCCATTTCCTTCTCCAGGAGATCTTCCCAACCCAGGGATTGAACCCAGGTCTCCTGTATTGTAGGCAGATGCTTTACCATCTGAGCCACCAGGGAAGTCTCTAGTTTTATATAGTTTTTATCAAATTGACAGAGATTACATAAAGTAATATTCATTGCTGAATAAGATGTAGTTTGATAAGTACCCTCACACTCCAAATTAGTGCAGCCCTTTGGGAAAGCAATTGGGAGCTATGTATAAAGAGCCCTGAGGAAGATAATTCCTGTTGACCAAAACATCTCATTCATAGGATATATCTTGAGGAAATAAACATCAATTGTTTCACCCAATATTTGTAATCAAGGGCATTTATCCCAGCATTTTTCAAATAGTAGATTGGAAACAGTCTGTTTCTTAAATAGAGGTATTTAACTATATCACAATAGATCCTCATAGGAAAGACTGTAATAAAGCCATTGTTAAAATATTAATGATAGGAAAAAATGCTCCTATTATATTAAGGGAAATTGTTATAATAAAATGCCAGGCACCTTGCTTTTAAATATGTAAATTTGTAAAGCATTGCTGGGTGGTTAGCTTGATTTGTAATTATTTTTATAGTTTGTTCCTTCATATTTTCAGAAGTATGTATCTGATTATATCTTATATACACAATCTGGCCAGTAATAATAACAGTTTATGTAAAGTAGGTTCTATATGTGAAGTACTATTCAGAAGACTTTCCTTATAAAGCTTTGAAGTCACAGGTAGGGACTTTAGGCAAGAAGTGATTAGGCAGTTTGCTCAAGGTCACCCAGCTCATAAGCTTGAGAGCTCATACTTCTACACAGTTAGAAAAGTCAACATAGGGAACAGTTTTTGGTTCTGAGGAAGAGTGTGTAATAGACCACACTGGACAGAGCCCACCCAGGGTCTAGAAGAATTAGAGTTCTGGGGCAGTAGAGGGCTTTTAGAGATCAAATATGATCTGCATTTTTTCCCCCTTGATGAATAAAATTTATATTTGCTTTCTTTATCAATTTTTATTTATCTTTTCAGCCATACCTCACAGCTTATGGGATCTCAGTTCCTCGACCAGGGATTGAACCTGGGCCCTTGGCAGTAAAAGCATGGTGTCCTGATCGTTGGACCACCGGGGAATTCCCAACATTTGTTTTCTTTAAAAAGCGTGTTACAGCCTGGAGAATTCCATGGACAGGGGAACCTCTTGGGCTATAGTCTATGGACTCTGAAAGAGTCAGACACGACTGAGCAACTAACACTTTTATTTTTCAACATCTATTATCCTACTTCAAAGCAGAAGCCTGGAGAGGTGATGTGATCACAGAGACACTCTCAGGGCTAGGAAACTCAGTCCATCCCTTCTGACCAGTTTGCCCTGCCACTGCCAACCGCCAGCCATCAACTTCCCTGACAGCCTGTTGTGGATGCTGCTGCTTCTTCTGTCCTGGGGAAGACACCTTGGGAAATAGCCCATGTGTTCTTGAGTGAAGTCTAACCAAGGGCACTGGTGTGACTCCGTGACTCTGACTGCTTGGAACAAAATAGGGAACCCCAACCTTAGTTCATGGAGTCTGTGTTTCTGCTAGAGGTGAGAGATCTCCTCTTTATTAGCACACCCAGGACAAGGCCAAGGGCTCTGCTGTTTCTCTGTTAGCTATCCACATTTCTTCTATTAGCAGCATCAGAAAGAACTTTGTGAGAAGAGAAGGGGGCTGGTGAGAATTAAATCATCCTTCTCAGGGGCAGGGGAATGGGCAGACTGCAGAGTTGTTCATCACTCTGTATCACTGTGCTCATACAGTGATTGTATAAGTGTCAGGTAGCAGTTTTATATCTGGTTTTCCAGAGATCCTCACTCAAGGGTATTGCCAGACAGAAGGGTCTGTGTCCAAGTAAACTCTTAAACCATCACCTCAGGCCAGTCCTTTGTCCTTACTCTCAGTGCAAATAAGTGACTCTACAAATCTACACTTAAAATGTGATTGGTGCTAATATTTACTGGCTTAAAGATATTTATGAAACTTCTATTTAGGTATCATTTTGTTCTCCCTATCTTAAACAAAATTGTTTTTTGATATTTTAATTTAAAAACATACCACAAGGAACTTCTCCCAAGGTGGTGGTGAGATTTTCTTCATTGAGGCTTCAGTTAATAAAGCATTTTGGGATAATGAAGGGTGAAAATCACAGGATAAATGTAAAAATTCTTATATTAATGAAGCATAACATATTATTGGACCCTTCATGGAATTTTCCATTGCCAAATCAAGGCTCATTATTCTGCACCTGAGCACCACAATCCCTAGAGTTCCATGGCATGTTTTAATAATAAGAAAACTGTCCCATTTTGTCTTATAAAATCTATTTTCCTTTTCTGATGGGCTTTATTTTTTTTCTTCACTAGCTTTTAGTATGGCCTCAGAGATTCATGCTTTCAAATATAAATTCCCTTAAGACATATCTTTTTCAATTGTGTGGGTTGAAGCAGGGTAGGGGGTTGCTATTATCTGAAAAACAGATTAGCAAGTCTTTCCAGAAAATTTCCATTGGAAGATGTGTAATGAAATATTTCCGACTTTGGGTTTATGATCCAAACCATGACGTCAACAGCACAGACTTCATGGTATTTTAAGAGTATATATATATCATTATATATATATATATATAATGATAATCTTGTCTTTTTAAATTTCTGTCATGGACCGACATGTTGAACAATGTATATTGGAGACCCTGTTAGGAAAGGCAATGATTTCCTACTGCTTTCATTCATTGTTCGCCCAGGATTAATTTCTCCCTACTGTGTTCTCTCACTGGACTTTGTGTGTGGCCCTCTGTCTTTTTTTGTAATTGCACAGTTTTCTCATTCATAAAATCATTTCCGTGCTTGACACATTGTTGAGGTTCAGTTGGATTGGGTGAATGGATATAATTACATTGATAGAATCAAAGCATTAATGCCAAGTAGTGATTTCAGTTTATTCTATGAATGATAAGTAGTGATTTCAGCTTATTTTTTTTTATCAGTTCAGAGAAAGAACAGAGAGCATATAAATAAATTTTAATATTAAATTCAGATTTACTATTAGGTGTAAATGTACCTATTAAAATTTTAAAAGAATCTCATATTGACCATAAATGTAAAACCTGAAGATTTTAAGAAGTAAAATCAGTAAAAAAACAAACACATTTTTCACCAACAGCCATAAAGCAGGTTATAGTAAAAAAAAAAAAAAAAAAGAAAAGAAAAGAAAAAGAAATCAAGAAAAACTGAAAACATTTTTAAAAAAAACCCCACATATATACAACTAAACCTCTTTCTTCCTCCTAAAAATAATTTCTGTCAGATTCACAATTCAATTCTTAAATCAAAGAAAATATCAAAACCTGCTGAAAGATAGTATCAAAACAAAATGGTTGTAGGATTTCTAAGAAATAAAGATAAACTATATTATAAATCAAAAGTTAAAGGATATGGCTAAGAATGTACTCAGAGAAAAATACCAGCATTAAACATTTAACTTATTAAATACAAAACTAAAAAGATGAATTACTTAAATATCAAACTCAAGAAATTAGGAAAATAAAAATATACTCAAAAATACAGGGAAAAGTAATGTTAAAATAAAAATATTAGAAGAAAAGAAAACAGTGGCATAAATAAATCAGAGAGCTATTTTGAAAAAAAATCTGGTTGAAAAAGCTAAGCTAGTAGATACTTTAATGAAGGGGAAAAAGGAAAGCAAAACACAAATAGGAATGAAAAAAAGCAATATTCTCTTAATTCAGGGGGAAATATATACTTTAAATGTTAAGAGATTTCTTTGCATATTTCCATATTAATCAGCTGGGGAAAAGTTCTGGACAAATAGTTTAAAAAATAAAATAAAATAAAAGGACTAATCTTCTTTAGGATGGAATGGTTGGATCTTCTTGCTCCAAGGGACTCTCAAGAGTCTTCTCCAACACCGCAGTTCAAAAGCATCAATTCTTCGGCACTCAGCTTTCTTTTATAGTCCAACTCTCACATCCATACATGACCGCTAGAAAACAATAGCTTTGACTAGACAGACGTTCGTTGGCAAAAGTATTATGACTACATTATAGTTACTAATTTTGAGGCTTGGGTATTTTCAATTTCTACCTCACATGTTTTATTAATATTTGTAGCTTTAACAATGAGAATGTACTTTTTTAAGCACAAGTAAAATATAATTTTAAACAGATTAAAAGGAACAGTGCAAACATATTCCTGACACATACTTAAGTTCCGTATAACAGAGATCCAGGACTACAAGTCAGGCTGAAGAGTGTATATAGTATCTCTATAGTTTCTAGGAAATAAAAAATGATAAATTATTTCTGGATAATACACAGCAAAATATTCAATATGGTCTCTCTTACATGAGCTCTGAAATATGTTGCCTTGAAGGAAATGAACTTCAAAAAGTGTTTTACTTATTAATTTCTGTCAATGGATATGCTTTAAAAAAGTGACTTTTTCTAATCTTTGTGATTGTCTTTATTTTATCTTTAGAAATAGTTATTTCTACTAATGTTTGAGAAATGTTCTCAAAGTAAATTGAGTACGAGGAATTAAAAAAGGGATTTAGTAATATGTCTTTTTGAAATGCTAATCCTTGGAACATTTAAAAATTTTACAGCTCACATCAGTCTCCTGGTTACACTGAATAAATTGGAACATTTGCACTTAGCCAGTTAACTTCCTTGAGGAGGAAGCTTAGCAAGGAGCTTTTCTCTTTAAGTATACCCAAGTGACTTCATACATTCTAAAAGATCCTGCAATTCAACACGATTAAAAGCAACATTGTATACTAAAATCTGAAAATAACAGCAGGTAATTATTTGAGAAAATACTAATTTTGAGACTGAGACAAGTCCAGACCACATGAAAAAGTCAAATTGCATATCTTTGTTCCTGCAGACTTTTGTCTTCCAAAGAAAAGAGTAACAGACTTTCTCCAGGAGTAGTTCTCAGAATGCAATATATTTATTCAACATTTACCAAAACTTGTAGTACTTATCATGTGCTCAACATTATTCTAGATGTGAGAAATATAGTATTGAGCAAAACAGACAAAAATACCCTCTTGGAGTTTATACTCTTGGAAATAAAACCACAGTTATATCATTCCTAAATATGAATTCATTTTAGACTTAGACAAGTGGGCAGGGGCTAAGTTTGTCAACTGTTTTGCTTAGAAATATCCTCCTATTAAAGGAAGAGTTTAATAATCTTGGAGTTGAGCAATCTTTGAACTATTCTGAAATGAAAGTTTCTTAAATATTTTAGAAATGAAACATTAATAATTTATGAACTTAAAAGTATAATATATAAGAAATGATTAAAACTAAACTAAATATGGGCTTAACTAATATTTGAGTTTTATGAATTACAGATACCAAGGGAATATTTCATGCAAAGATGGGCTTGATAAAGGACAGAAATGGTAGGGACCTAACTGAAGCAGAAGATATTAAGAAGAGGTGACAAGAATACACAGAAGAACTGTACAAAAAAGATCTTCACGACCAAGATAATCAGGATGATGTAATCACTCACCTAGAGCCAGACATCCTAGAATGTGAAGTCAAGTGGGCCTTAGAAAGCATCACTGCGAACAAAGCTAGTGGAGGTGATGGAATTCCAGTTGAGCTATTTCAAATTCTGAAAGATGATGCTGTGAAAGTGCTGCACTCAATATGCCAGCAAATTTGGAAAACTCAGCAGTAGCCACAGGACTGGAAAAGGTCAGTTTTCATTCCAATCCCAGATAAAGGCAATGCCAAAGAATGTTCAAACTACCGCATAATTGCACTCATCTCACACGCTAGTAAAGCAATGCTCAAAATTCTCCAAGGCAGGCTTCAGCAATACGTGAACCGTGAACTTCCTGATGTTCAAGCTGGTTTTAGAAAAGGCAGAGGAACCAGAGATCAAATTGCCAACATCCGCTGGATCATGGAAAAAGCAAGAAATTTCCAGAAAAACATCTATTTCTGCTTTACTGACTATGCCAAAGCATTGACTGTGTGGATCACAATAAACTGTGGAAAATTCTGAAAGAGATGGGAATACCAGACCACCTGACTTGCCCCTTGAGAAACCTATATGCAGGTCAGGAAGCAACAGTTAGAACTGCATATGGAAGAACAGACTGGTTCCAAATAGGAAAAGGAGTACATCAAGGCTGTATATTGCCACTCTGCTTATTTAACTTATATGCAGAGTACATCAAGAGAAACGCTGGACTGGATGAAGCAGAAGCTGGAATCAATTGCCAAGAGATATATCAATAACCGCAGATATTCAGATGACACAACCCTTATGGAAGAAAGTGAAGAAGAACTAAGGAGCCTCTTGATGAAAGTGAAAGAGGAGAGTGAAAAAGTTGGCTTAAAGCTCAACATTCAGAAAACAAAGATTATGGCCTCCAGTCGATCACTTCATGGCAAATAGATGGGGAAACAGTGGAAACAGTGTCAAAATTTTTTTTTTTTTGGCTCCCAAATCACTGCAGATGGTGATTGCAGCCATGAAAGTAAAAGATGCTTACTCCTTGGAAGGAAAGTTATGACCAACCTAGACAGCATATTGGAAAGCAGAGATATTACTTTGCCAACAAATGTTCGTCTAGTCAAGGCTACGGTTTTTCCAGTGGTCATGTATGAATGTGAGAGTTTGACTATAAAGAAGGCTGAGTGCCGAAGAATTGATGTTTTTGAATTGTGGTGTTGGAGAAGACTCTTGAGACTTCCTTGGACTGCAAGAAGATCCAACCAGTCCATCCTAAAGGAGATCTGTCCTGGGTGTTCATTGGAAGGACTGATGCTAAAGCTGAAACTCCAATATCTTGGCCACCTGATGTAAAGAGCTGACTCATTTGAAAAGACCCTGATGCTGGGAAAGATTGAGGGCAGGAGGAGAAGGGGACAACAGAGGATGAGATGGCTGGATGGCATCACTGACTCAATGGACATGCATTTGGGTGGACTCCGGAAGTCAGTGATGGACAGGGAGACCTGGCGTGCTGCAGTTCAGTTCATATAAGTTCAGTTCAGTTGCTCAGTCATGTCCGACTCTTTGCGACCCCCTTTTCCTCTTTGGAACCAGTCTGTAGTTCCATGTCCAGTTCTAACTGTTGCTTCCTGACCTGCATATAGGTTTCTCAAAAGGCAGGTCAGGTGATCTGGTATGCCCATCTCTTTCAGAATTTTCCACAGTTTATTGTGATCCACACAGTCAATGCTTTGGCTTAGTCAATAAAGCAGAAATAGATGTTCTTCTGGAACTCTCTTGCTTTATCCATGGTCCAGAACTGTTGGCAATTTGATCTCTGGTTCCTCTGCCTTTCCAAAAACCAGTTTGAACATCAGAAGTTCACAGTTCATGTGTTGCTGAAGCCTGGCTGGGAGAATTTTGAGCATTACTTTACTAGCGTGTGAGATGAATGCAATTGTGCGGTAGTTTGAGCATTCTTTGGCATTGCCTTTATCTGGGATTGGAATGAAAACTGACCTTTTCCAGTCCTGTGGCTACTGCTGAGTTTTCCAAATTTGCTGGCATATTGAGTGCAGTGCTTTCACAGCATCATCTTTCAGAATTTGAAATAGCTCGACTGGAATTCCATCACCTCCACTAGCTTTGTTCGCAGTGATGCTTTCTAAGGCCCACTTGACTTCACATTCTAGGATGTCTGGCTCTAGGTGAGTGATTACATCATCCTGATTATCTTGGTCATGAAGATCTTTTTTGTACAGTTCTTCCGTGTATTCTTGCCACCTCTTAATATCTTCTGCTTCAGTTAGGTCCCTACCATTTCTGTCCTTTATCAAGCCCATCTTTGCATGAAATGTTCCCTTGGTATCTCTAATTTTCTTGAAGAGATCTCTAGTCTTTCCCATTCTGTTGTTTTCCTCTATTTCTTTGCACTTCTTGTTGAGGAAGGCTTTCTTATCTCTCCTTGCTGTTCTTTGGAACTTTGCATCAGATGCTTACATCTTTCCTTTTCTGCTTTCCTTTTCACTTCTCTTCATTTCACAGCTATTTGTAAGGCCTCCCAGACAGCCATTTTGCTTTTTTGCATTTCTTTTCCATGGGGATGGTCTCGATCCCTATCTCCTGTACAATGTCATGTGCTGGGGTTCATGGGGTCACAAAGAGTCAGACATGACTGAGCAACTGAACTGAAGTGAATATATTTGAAAATTACAGAATTCATAGCTTTAAAATACCTTATATTATTAGAGTATTACATATATTATATATACATATAAGAAAAATTTTCTTAAGGTATTATTTAATTAAGTTTGGAATTTGAAATTCAAAGATTTTGAATAAAAGAATATTTCATTTTTATTTTTATTTATTTGCTTTTCGCTGTGTTGGGTCTTTATTGCTGCTGGGGCTTTTCTCTAGTTGTGGCGAGCAAGGACTACTCTCTAGCTGAGGTGCATGGGCTTCTCATTTTGGAGACCTCTTCTGTTGCAGAGCATGGGTTCTAGCATGCTGGGGTTTCAGCGGTTGCTGCTCCCAGACTCTAGTGCTCACACTCAACAGTTGTGGTGCACGGGGCTTAGTTGCTCTGTGCCCTGTGGGATCTTCCCAGACCAGGGATCAAACCCATGTCTCCTTCATTGGCAGGCGAATTCTTTACCACTGAGCCACCAGGGAAGCCCCAGGAATATTTTCTAACATGTCTTTTTGGTCAATATGCTTCAAATTACTTAATGGAAATGTAACTAAATTTCTCAGGCTTCTATGCAGAGGTGGTTAAGGCTTACTTTGTTTTTGTTTTTTGTAATCAGATTAGCACAAGTTAATAAAAGGTAATACAGAATAAAATCTGTTCTACTGACCTTTAGAATAAAACAGTTTGATACTCATGTTTTCTTACCATTTAGTTCAGTTCAGTTCAGTCCAGTCGCTTAGTCGTGTCTGACTCTTTGCGACCCCATGAATCGCAGCACACCAGGCCTCCCTGTCCATCACCAACTCCCAGAGTTCACTCAGACTCACATCCATCAAGTCAGTGATGCCATCCAGCCATCTCATCCTCTGTCGTCCCTTTCTCCTCCTGCCCCCAATCCCTCCCAGCATCAGAGTCTTTTCCAATGAGTCAACTCTTCGCATGAGGTGGCCAAAGTACTGGAGTTTTAGCTTTAGCAACATTCCTTCCAAAGAAATCCCAGGGCTGATCTCCTTCAGAATGGACTGGTTGGGTATCCTTGCAGTCCAAGGGACTCTCAAGAGTCTTCTCCAACACCACAGTTCAAAAGCATCAATTCTACGGCACTCAGCCTTCTTCACAGTCCAACTCTCACATCCATACATGACCACAGGAAAAACCATAGCCTTGACTAGACGGACCTTAGTCGGCAAAGTAATGTCTCTGCTTTTGAATATGCTATCTAGGTTGGTCATAACTTTCCTTCCAAGGAGTAAGCATCTTTTAATTTCGGGGCTGCACTCACCATCTGCAGTGATTTTGGAGCCCACAAAAATAAAGTCTGACACTGTTTCCACTGTTTCCCGTCTATTTCCCATGAAGTGATGGAACCGGATGCCATGAATTTCCTTTTCTGAATGTTGAGCTTTAAGCCAACTTTTTCACTCTCCTCTTTCACTTTCATCAAGAGGCTTTTTAGTTCCTTTTCACTTTCTGCCATAAGGGTGGTGTCATCTGCATATCTGAGGTTATTGATATTTCTCCCGGCAATCTGGATTCCAGCTTGTGTTTCTTCCAGTCCAGCATTTCTCATGATGTACTCTGCATAGAAGTTAAATAAGCAGGGTGACAATATACAGCCTGACATACTCCTTTTCCTATTTAGAACCAGTCTCTTGTTCGATGTCCAGTTCTAACTATTGCTTCCTGACCCTCATATAGGTTTTTCAAGAAGCAGGTCAGGTGGTCTGATATTCCCACCTCTTTCAGAATTTTCCACAGTTTGATTGTGATCCACACAGTCAAAGGCTTTGGCATAGTCAATAAAGCAGAAATGGATGTTTTTCTGGAACTCTCTTGCTTTTTCCATGATCCAGCAGATGTTGGCATTTTGATCTCCGATTCCTCCGCCTTTTCGAAAACCAGCTTGAACATCAGCAAGTTCACGGTTCACGTATTGCTGAAGCCTGGCTTGGAGAATTTTGAGCATTAATTTACTAGCATGTGAAATGAGTGCAATTGTGCTGTAGTTTGAGAAGGAAATGGCAACCCACTCCAGTATTCTTGTCTGGAAAATCCCATGGACAGACGAGCCTGATGGGCTACAGTCCATGGGGTCGCAAAGAGTCGGACATGACTGAGCAACTTCACTTTCACTTTGAGCATTCTTTGGCATTGCCTTTCTTTGGGATTGGAATGAAAACTGACCTTTTCCAGTCCTGTGGCCACTGCTGAGTTTTCCAGATTTGCTGGCATACTGAGTGCAGTGCTTTCACAGAATTATCTTTCAGAATTTGAAATAGCTCAACTGGAATTCCATCACTTCCACTAGCTTTGTTTGTAATGATGCTGTCTAAGGCTCACTTGACTTTACATTTCAGAATGTCTGGCTCTAGGTGAGTGATCACACCATTTTGATTATCTTGGTCATGAGGATATTTTTGTACTGTTCTTCTGTGTATTCTTGCCACCTCTTCTTAATATCTTCTGCTTCTGTTAGGTCCATACCATTTCTGTCCTTTATTGAGCCCATCTTTGCATGAAATGTTCCCTTGGTATCTCTAATTTTCTTGAAGAGATTTCTAGTCTTTCCCATTCTGTTGTTTTCCTCTATTTCTTTGCATTGATTGCTGAGGAAGGCTTTCTTATCTCTTCTTGCTAGTCTCTGGAACTCTGAATTCGGATGCTTATATCTTTCCTTTACTGCTTTGTTTTTCACCTCTTTTCTTTTCACAGCTATTTGTAAGGCCTCCCCAGACAGCCATTTTGCTTTTTTGCATTTCTTTTCCATGGGGATGGTCTTGATCCCTGTCTCCTGTACGATGTCATGAACCTCAATCTATAGTTCATCAGGCACTCTATGTATCAGATCTAGGCCCTTAAATCTATTTCTCACTTCCACTGTATAATCATAAGGGATTTGATTGAGGTCATACCTGAATGGTCTAGCGGTTTTCCCTACTTTCTTCAATTTAAGTCTGAATTTGATAATGAGGAGTTCATAATCTGAGCCACAGTCAGCTCCTGGTCTTGTTTTTGTTGACTGTATAGAGCTTTTCATCTTTGGCTGTAAAGAATATAATCAATCTGATTTCAGTGTTGACCATCTGGTGATGTCCATGTGTAGAGTCTTCTCTTGTGTTGTTGGAAGAGGGTGTTTGCTATGACCAGTGCATTTTCTTGGCAAAACTCTATTAGTCTTTGCCCTGCTTCATTCCACATTCCAAGGCCAAATTTGCCTGTTACTCCAGGTGTTTCTTAACTTCCTACTTTTGCATTCCAGCCCCCTATAATGAAAAGGACATCTCTTTTGGGTGTTAATTCTAAAAGGTCTTATAGGTCTTCATAGAACCATTCAACTTCAGCTTCTTCAGTGTTACTGGTTGGGGCGTAGGCTTGGATTACTGTGATATTGAATGGTTTGCCTTGGAAACGAACGAGATTGCATCCAAATAAATGGTTAAGTAGCATTTACTTAACATCTTCAATTACCCTCACCTTTTTCTAAAATAGATTTATGTTTTTAAAAACTGAACAGTCTTTATTTTTTTCTTGTTCTTTTCCTTCTTTCCCACAGATGAAAGACAATGATCATTTGTTGATGGTTGTAAGTTCAAAGTACTTGACATATATAGACTGGGAAGCATTAAATATTTTAGCTGCACATTTAGGACTTTAAATCGTTCTAAATGCATTCTGAATTTCCTAATGTGCACTGACAGAAAAAGGTTGCTAAAAATGAATCTATTTTCTAGGATTTACAAAAATCATTTAATCATTCATCTTCAACTATCTTTATAAAATTTGGTTTTCACTTTTGAAGAAAATGTTTATTAGCATGTCTAAAGGTTTTTGTTTTTTTTTTTAATCTTTGCTAGGTGAGGGTAAATTCAAACAACCATTACAGACTGTGACTCTCGATTTGGTGGATTTGTTTTTCGCCTTCATGATCTTTGTTCAAGATAAATCACATGCTCCTTTTTGGCAATACGAAATTTGTTGATATGTCCTGGTCTTTTTCCACTGGTACATTGGTTTCCTGCACTTTAAATGGGGGCTAGGCTCATTTAGAGTATTGGTTTATCTTATGTCAAAAAAGCAGATAAGTGAGCAACATTAAATGTTGCTTTGATGCCAGAATGGTTTCAAGTAAACGCGTGTTGTTTTATGGTGTAATATATGTATGTATAATTTGCATCATCACCGATTAAGGGTAACAGAGCATAGAGGAGTGATTCAGGATCAGGCAAAGAGTAGAATGCGATTTTTTTCACCCCCAAAGAATATGTGGAATACAATTTTATCACTCAGGTAAGTGAACTGTGTGAGAAATAGATGGTAGATGCTATTAATGTATCTGACAAGCAGTTTGTTTTCAGATAGCCAAATTAAATTAAAATTACCCATAAGGTGACTCAGCTGGTAAAGAATCTGTCTGCAATGCAGGAGACCTGGGTTCAGTCCCTGGGTCAGGAAGATCCCCTGGGGAAGGGAATAGCAACCCACTCCAGTATCTTGTCTGGAGAATTCCATTGACAGAAGAGCCTGGCAGGCTAAAGTGTCAGACACTACTGAGTGACTAACACTTTCACTTTCAAGGAAAAGCAAGGCACATTCTATCGAATTAGAAGTAGTGTTTTTGAATATATATATATATACATATATGTATATATATATATATTTAAAAGATACTGTACGTATGCTAATTATTAGATGATGATAAAATCTATTTCTGCCTAATCACAGAACCTAACACTTTGGTCTTGTTAGGAACTGAATGGTTGTTCCCTCAAAATTTATATATTGAAGCTCTAACCACTAATGTAATGGTATTAAGAGATGGGGCCCTTGGGAGGTAATTAGGTCTGGATGAGGTCATGAGCATCACCAATTGGATAACATCACAGATTAAATGGACGTGAACTTGGGTGAACTCCAGGAGATGATGAGGGACAGGGAGGCCTGGCATGCTGCAGTCCATGGGGTCACAAAGAGTCAGACATAACTTAGTGACTGAACAAAAACAGGGGTATAGAACATGTCAGATTTGCCAAGGATTAACATTTGATTTTAGGGTAGCTATGCCTTGAATATTACATTCATAATAATTTTCATTCCTATGTGCTAATTTTGAGTGGGACAGAAAAAGGATAGATTTGTGGCTTATGTGCTGGAAATAATTGGAGATAGTTCACACTTGTGAGACTCATTTGTGAATTCCAAAAAAGAGGTTGAGAACTTCAGGGCCTAATTCAGGTGGTCTGTAAGGCTCTGGAGGGATAGTCTCACTTGGAAGGTTTTGCATGAATGGTGCTGCATAGACATAGACTTTTCAATTCCCATTCTCCCCAAAGTGTCCGTTATACTGTATACAGGGTCGTCATTGCCATCTTCCTAAATTCCATACTGTATTGGAGTATAATCGGCTCCAGTTTCATCCATCTCATCAGAACTGAGGCTGAGTAATACTCCATTGTGTATATGTACCACAATCCATTCATCTGCTGATTCTAATGTCCTGGCTATTATAAACAGTGATGAACCAAATGCCCAGCAGTGGGATATCTATTTGCTTGGAATTACACTGTTCTCCATAGTGGCTGTACCATTCTGTAGGAGGGTTACAAGCATTTATTGCTTGCAGATTTTTATCGCAGCCATTCTGAAAGTGGTACCTCATCAAAATAATGAGTGATGTTGAGCATCTTTTCATGTGTTTGTTAGCCATCCGTATGTCTTCTGGAATTGAGCTGCATAAGTTGCTTGTATATTTTGAGATTAGTTGTTTGTCAGTTGCTTCATTTGCTCCCATTCAGAAGGCTGCAAGAATAGGTTAGATCTTTAATCCATTTTGAGTTTATTTTTGTGTGCGGTGTTAGAAAGTGATCTAGTTTCATTCTTTTACAAGTGGTTGACCAGTTTTTCCCAGCACCACTTGTTAAAGAGATTGTCTTTACTCCATTGTATATTCTGCCTTGTCAAAGATAAGGTGTCCATGTGTGGATTTATCTCTGGGCTTTCTATTTTGTTCCATTGATCTATATGTCTGTCTTTGTGCCAGTACCATACTGTCTTGATGACTGTGGCTTTGTAGTAGAGCCTGAAGTCAGGCAAGTTGATTCCTCCAGTTCCATTCTTCTTTCTCAAGATTGCTTTGGCTATTCGAGGTTTTTGTATTTCCATACAAATCTTGAAATTATTTGTTCTAGTTCTGTGAAAATGTGGCTGGTAGCTTGATAGGGATTGCATTGAATTTGTAAATTGCTTTGGGTAGTATACTCATTTTCACTATATTGATTCTTCCGATCCATGAACATGGTATATTTCTCCATCTATTAGTGTCCTAAGTATTTTTATTCTTTCGTTGCAATGGTGAATGGAATTGTTTCCTTAATTTCTTTTTCTATTTGTATAGGAATGCAAGGATTTCTGTGTGTTGATTTTATATCCTGCAACTTTACTATATTCATTGATTAGCTCTAGTAATTTTCTGGTGGAGTCTTTAGGGTTTTCCATGTAGAGGATCATGTCATCTGCAAACAGTGAGAGTTTTACTTTTTGGATTCCTTTTATTTCTTTTCTGCTCTGATTGCTGTGGCCAAAACTTCCAGAACTATGTTGAATAGTAGCGGTGAAAGTGGACACCCTTGTCTTGTTCCTGACTTTATTTCATTTTATTAATTCAAAAGAAAAAAAGTGAAAGTGTTGGACGCTTGGTCGTGTCTGACTCTGTGACTCCATAAACCCACCAGGCTTCTCTGTCCGTGGAATTCTCCAGGCAAGAATACTGTGGTGGGTAGCCAGCCATTCCCTTCTCCAGGGGATCTTCCTGACCCAGCGATTGAACCTGGGTTTCCTGCATTACAGGCAGATTCTTTACCATCTGAGCTACCAAGGAAGCCCAATTCAAAAGAAATGTAAGTGTTAAATGTTTGGAATAATTTGTTCTAAATTTACAACAGCAGCATTCCCACTTATTTGTGTGTGTGTGTGTGTGTGTGTGTGTGTATGTATTCTAAGTGTGAACAGTGATTAAAATTGCTTTAAAGAGTCACCAAAACAAAGAAAAAGACAATGGGAAGGACTTCCCTAGTGGTCCAGTGGCTAAAACTCCAGATTCCCAGTGTCGGGGGCATGGGTTCCATCCATGGTTAGGGAACTAGATTCCACATACCACAACTGAAGATCCCACATACCACAACTGAAGATCCCACATACCACAAGTAAAACATCCCGTGTGCTGCAACTAAGACCTGGCACAACCAAGTAAATAAGTGCTTAACAAAGAGACACTAGGAAATGCAATGTAATCATTTAGTTCATCAAACTGAAGAACTATCCACTCACAGTGGATGTCAAATGTAATAACAAGTCTTAGCAAGACTGCAAGAGACAGGGAAAAATAGGCATAGCAGAAGATGACGATATTTACCTTTAGAGATTAAAAATGGTAGTGGGATAATTTACTGACATGTGATCAATGATGAGAGCGTCCCCACATAACAATGAGGAGAGGGAGAGAAATACCCATTCAAACATTACAGTATTCTGAGGACACTTAGTGTAGGGCAAGTTAGGTTCTGCATGACTCAGTAACCCTCTAGGGATTCTTAGTGCCAATTTAAGACTAAAGCTCACCAATTAGAACAGCACAGCATTCTGGAATTATACAGTGTTGGGGAAAGCAATCTTTCTTACTTCCAAGAGCCGAAAATAGCAATATATTGCTGCATGGTTCAGTTTGTTGGTTGTTCATAAAAAATTTTGATTCATCAAGAAAATTTAAAAAATATTTTGAGAAACTTCTATTTTATAAAGCAGAGAGCTAAGTATATTTTCAAAAGACTTTATTGATGAAAAGAACACTTTTTGTGGAGTCTGAAGATTCTGATATTGTGTCTTCTACTTACAAGTTAAGTGACTTTGAAAGTCATTTAACTTCTCTGAGCTTTCGTTTTTTATCCCCCTCTGTTTAGCGAAAATATTTGTTTTACAGACCTTGCAGAGTGAAGGAGAGGGTCCAAATCTAATTGAATAATGTAAGTTCTTTGAGTAATTGAAATGCATAAAGTATATTTGTAAGATTATCTTATCATAATTAAAATTTTTAAGGTTTGAAAGTATAGCTTAAAAGATAGGCAATCCTCCCTTTTTCCAAAAACCTCATTTCTCATGCCTGGTAAATAAAGCATGATTGAAGAATAAATCAGTTACTATTGATTTCAGGGCCCAGAATTCTTCAAAGGAAAAATGAACCAAATAAGTAAACAACAGGGAGATGACTTTATTTACATATTGGGAATGGAATTTTACCTGTATTGTAATTAAACTTGATTAAATTTCTGTTTTATACATATCACAAGGTATCTTCAAAATAAATGCAGTTTTCAGCCTCCTCAAAGCATACAGAAGTCTAACTGATGCTCTGTGATATTAGCTTTAAACATGATTTTATAAAAGATCAGATTTGCATTTAATGGGATCTTAACACTGACACATACTTGTCAGAGATATGAAGGAGCTGGCATTATCATAATACAGTTTCTGCTTAATAGAAGCTCTCCTAAGTGGGAACCCAGGAGACCCTCAGCTGGGTTTAGCAACACTTGACTCCTTAAGGTGGCTCTGCCATTTTCAACACACTGAATCTATCTCTAGTTACGTAAAAACAGAGTTATTGCACATCTTTATGTGTACCTTTTTCCTCTAACCAAAAGGATTGTAGTTTCATAAACACAGTGAATTTCTTATCAGCTTTGTCAGTGCTAAGCAGTGGGCTGGGGTAAGGTAATAAATCTCCGAATAAATTGGTTATTGTAGATGAACAGCATGATACATCAGGAAATATTGACTATTCATGTTTTCTTGCAGAATGAGATTTGTATCAAAACAAAGGACTTCTCCACCAAAGTCATGTTCATTTGAAAAATGAAAGAGCTTTATGCTTTTGTGATTGGTCATGTGTGGAGGCAGAATGGGGTGAATTTGTATCCTATCTTGCAGGCTTTCCAAACTAGAAATTTTTTGATGGAAGGACAGACCGGAAGATTTGCAAATTCATTTGGAAAGGTATGAGGACAATAAAGAGTTATTTCTTTTTGGTTTTTCATTATAGAATTTTCTGCAAAGCAAAAATGGGGGAAAGCAGGGTAGAAAACTTCTATTTTGGATACTTTCCACTATAGTTTAAAATGTATATTCTCTGCTATTGAAAGACTGCTTTCACTGTTTTACTGATGAGAACAAAGCCTTTTTCAAAAGGTAAAAAGGACATCAGGTGAATGGCATTAGGCCACGTGATTCCATGAATTTTGCCGCTGGCCTTACTAGTTTGCAAGGTAGTGATGGAAACAGAGCAGAGTCCGTCTGCCTGCCCTGGGGGCTCTTCCACATACTTCACCAACTGGAGATTCATTTGAGTGAATTCGTTCTAATTTGGGGAGGGAGGTTTGGACTCACTGTTTGTTCACCACTTCCTGTAAACTGTCTTGGGATCTGTTTCAGTGACTGGACATTTTGATGGGAGCCCGGTAGATAGAACAGAAAACGAGGTAAAGGAGACTGTGCCTCTGGAGACATATGGCTCAGACACATGTTCCCAGATCTTGTCTCCTTTTAAAAAACTCTCTGTCTATTGTATATAATAGGCTTTTCCTTGATTTGGGATTATAGAAATCTAGGATAAAACCCAGTGATTTCTCAGCTATAGCTGCCAAATTTTCCTACCTGGGTAAAACACTCCTACCAGGTAGTGATAGCCTGATCGGGAGTGTCATGAGATAATGACTCTGATTAGGTGATGTCAGCAGACATCAAAACCATTGGAATGCTCAGGAGACGAGCTTCTTGTGCTCCTTTAGGCTGGAATGTGAGCTCATCTTCAACTAATAGTGGAGATTATGTGGTAATAATAACCAGTAGTAGTTATGGTTCAAAGGAATGAAGAAAGTAGAAAGGGGTGAGTCATGTGCTGGAGGGAGTCTCGGGGGTGGAATCTGCAAGCACGTGTTCCTGGCTTTCAGATGGCGAAGTCCTCCGTAGAGTTGTTGTATAGTGGGAGGGATATATGGAGCCGGATAATGAGGTGGTTCCTCAGAGCTGAGGTGGAGCAGAGCCAGGGCCAGATGTGGGGCTCTTCCTTGAAATGGGGGAAAGGAGGGCTTCCCTCACTCTCCAGTGGTCAAGAATCCACCTTGCAATGCAGGGAACACGAGTCTGATTCCTGGTTGGGGAAACAGGATCCCATGTACTACGGAGCGACTAAGCCCATGGTGCAACTACTGAGCTGGCATGCTCTAGAGCCCGGGTGCCACAGCTTAGAGTCTGTACGCCGCAACAAAAGATCCCAAATGACACAACCAAGACCCAGTGCAGCCGAATAAGTAAATGAACATTTAAAAAAAAAAAAAAAAACAGGGCAAGAAGGGGTTTGTGGATGGTACTCAAGAAAGCCTCCAAACATAAGCAAAGTGGTGACCCAACTCCACATGAGGCTGGCTGGCCTGGTTGTCTTGTCTGGTGCCCAGTGAAACAGGAATGAAATGAGATCACGGAGTTGATGTCAACCCAAACACAAAGGATTCTATATTTTTAATTATTCTTCTATGTCTAAGCTTTTGCGTTTTCATTTGTCATGCTTTTTTCCATTTGTTCTCAAAATACTTTAGAAAAGCTGAAACTCTGTTATCTAAGAAGTTTCATGGAAGGAGTGTACTCTCCCCTTTTCAATCCAATACACAGGAGAATGAAACTGAAAGAGGACCTGGGACAGAGTCCATGGTGGACTAATACACCTAAAAGTTTCTTTGAAGTCCCATGTCTTAAAGTCCTTATAAAATTGACATTATGTTATATAAACTAGTCATGCGTGCTTATTTTAATATAAAACCATGTGTCAAATTTCTTCCCAGTTATAATCCCAACAAAGCACCACGTTACTGTGCTGTTGTTTAATTGCTAAGTCATATCCGACATTTTTGTGGCCCCTATGCTAGTAAAGTAATGCTCAAAATTCTCCAAGCCAGGCTTCAGCAATACGTGAGCCATGAACTTCCTGATGTTCAAGCTGGTTTTCGAAAAGGCAGAGGAACCAGAGATCAAATTGCCAACATCTGCTGGATCATGGAAAAGCAAGAGAGTTCCAGAAAAACATCTATTTCTGCTTTATTGACTATGCCAAAGCCTTTGGCTGTGTGGATCACAATAAACTGTGGAAAATTCTGAGAGAGATGGGAATACCAGACCACCTGACCTGCCTCTTGAGAAATCTGTATGCAGGTGAGGAAGCAACAGTTAGAACTGGACATGGAACAACAGACTGGTTCCAAATAGGAAAAGGAGTACGTCAAGGCTGTAGATTGTCACCCTGCTTATTTAACTTATATGCAGAGTACATCATGAGAAATGCTGGACTGGAAGAAACACAAGCTGGAATCCAGATTGCCGGGAGAAATATCAATAACCTCAGATATGCAGATGACACCACCCTTATGGCAGAAAGTGAAAAGGAACTAAAAAGCCTCTTAATGAAAGTGAAAGAGGAGAGTGAAAAAGTTGGCTTAAAGCTCAACATTCAGAAAAGGAAAATCATGGCATCTAGTCCCATCACTTCATGGAAAATAGATGGGGAAACAGTGGAAACAGTGTCAGACTTTATTTTTCTGGACTCCAAAATCACTGCAGATGGTGATTGCAGCCACGAAATTAAAAGACACTTCCTCCTTGGAAGGAAAGTTATGACCAACCTAGATAGTATATTCAAAAGCAGAGACATTACTTTGCTGACTAAGGTCCGTCTAGTCAAGGCTATGGTTTTTCCTGTGGTCATGTATGGATGTGAGAGTTGGACTGTGAAGTGCTGAGTGCTGAAGAATTGATGCTTTTGAACTGTGGTGTTGGAGAAGACTCTTGAGAGTCCCTTGGACTGCAAGGATATCCAACTAGTCCATTCTGAAGGAGATCAGCCCTGGGATTTCTTTGGAAGGCATGATGCTAAAGCTGAAACTCCAGTACTTTGGCCACCTCATGCAAAGAGTTGACTCATTGGAAAAGACTTTGATGCTGGGAGGGATTGGGGGCAGGAGGAGAAAGGGACGACAGAGGATGAGATGCCTGGATGGCATCACTGACTTGATGGACGTGAGTCTGAGTGAACTCCGGGAGTTGGTCATGGACAGGGAGGCCTGGTGTGCTGAGATTCATGGGGTCGCAAAGAGTTGGACACGACTGAGTGACTGAACTGAACTGAACTGAACTGATGGACTGTGGCCCACCAGACTTCTTTGTCCATGGAATTTTCCATGCAAGGATACTGGAGTGGGTTGCCATTTCCTCTCCTGGTTATAATCCCAACACAGCACCACATACTTCTGGCTACATGGACTATAGTTCTACATGCATAGGGTAAAATTACATCTTTTATCCTTTCTTGTTTTCTGACCTTAGTCAAATTATTTACCAGTTCTAAATCTATGTCCTGAATAAAAAAAAATCAGAGTAAGGAAATTTCTGAAGTTTGCTCCGAGTATTAAATGAGTGTCTATAGCACTTAGTAGGCCCTCAGTACATGGCCCTAGTACTGGAAGTCATTCTAATGAGCTTCCTTCCTGGGGAGGATTATTACCTCTACAACAGGATGTTTTGGGAGGGCAGAATGTCAGCCAATCTGGAACTGGGAGGATATGGCAGTCAAATAGCTGTGGGTGGGCACTTTAGTAACATGATATCCACAGATTAGGCTAATTCTGTTCTCAGGTAGAGAATCTGCCTGCAGTTCAGAAGACCTGGGTTTGATACCTGGGTTGGGAAGATCCCCTGGAGAAGGGAATGCCAACCCACTCCAGTATTCTTGCCTGGAGAATTCCACAGACAGAGAAGCCTCGCAGGCTACAATCCATGGGGATGCAGAGTTGGACAAGACTGAGCGACTTACACACACACACACACACATACACACACACAGGAACCAATATAATTTCTAACTTCTGCCTTTGCCCATACATGTTATTTTGCCCACCTTCCCTTCTCTGCTAGAGTGTTCTCAGATTTTCATCTTTTAATAGCTATGGAAATTTTGAGATCCTACTCTAATAGAAGAGTAAATTTTTAGCTTCTATTATTGTCATCTTCACCATCACATCCAAAAAAATAAAATAAAATTTTAGCACTTCATTTTCTTACTGCAACTAGCAAAAGCACAGGGGTTATCATGTTACTTTATGGGTGGATTCACAGAAGTAGGACTTTGAGCCCACCCCCACCTTCACTCTCTGACCATTGAGCCAAGAAGGGCTGGGGAAATCTTTATGTATGACCCTTCACTAAGTTTCAGTGTGCTGTTATGGGGCACTTCACCCGATTCTAGTAATTGTCCCTTGAGGGAAGAGGGAAAAAAAGAACACTAGGGTGCCTTTGAATATAAATTGAAAATGAGGCTGTGTTATTCTAGAAGTAAGAGTCAGAGTACACGGGAAATGGCTCCGATAAGTGTGGATCTATTCAGCAAATACAAGAACGGAAAAGCCAACGGCCAACTCTTGTTTGAGATGATTTTAATGATGGGGTTTTTAAAAACCAAAAATGCATGATATTTATCTATATTTCCTCTATTTTCCATTGCCTTTTCACTTAACAAAGAAGGGCCAAGAGGACTTGTGGGTACACTCACCACCTTAGTTCCATCTATACTCTTAAAGATTTTTCACATCTTTTATACTTTTGTTGTTCTCCAGTCAAGAATTGATGCCTTTGAACTGTGATGCTGGAGAAGACTCTTGAGAGTCCCTTGGACAGCAAGGAGATCAAACAGTCAATCCTAAAGGAAATCAACCCTTAATATTTATTGGAAGGACTGATGCTAAAGCTCCAATAATTTGGCCTCCTAATGCAAAGAGCCAACTCACTGGAAAAGACCCTGCTGCTGGGAAAGATTGAGGGCAAGAGGAGAAGGGGGTGACAGAGGATAAGACGGTTGGATGGCATCACTGACTCATGGACATGAGTTTGACAAGCTCCAGTAGATGGTGAAGGACAGGGAAGTGTGGGGTGCTGCAGTCCATGGGTTGCAAAGAGTCAGACACGACTTGATATTCATTCAATGTACCATAGTACTTATTCACAAAGCAAGTTGGATTGTAGACATCTAAATATGTTTTCTTGCCTTCAGCAGTTTCTTCTGTGCCTAGTAAAAGATTTAAATGCATCTAAATATGAAGCAAAGACAGAAAGGCTTGGAAGCTTGCAAGGACTGAAGAGTTTTGTCAAAATTGGCTGTATACAAGTTGAATTTATTTATTAATGTGTTAAACTGATTTATTAGAACTGCTCTGGACAGTGAACACAGTTTGTTTACAGTGAGGAGTTACCTAACTCTGAACATACTTTACTTGGTAATTAGAAATTATCTGAGAAAACCATAGTCTGCCTGCTGCAACCAACACAAAAACAGCCAGAAACAGTTGGGAAAATGTAGGGATGAGGTGGGGTTTCGTTTTATTATCAAAGAAAAAAAAATAACTCCTCAGGAATCTTAACAAAGGAAGTGAATATCTCACACTCAGGGAATAGATAGCAGAATACAAAATTACAAGTGTTTTGACTCCAATACATTTCCCATTTCTTCCAAGACCAGAGATGGGAAAGAGACAAGCCATTCTGAGAAACAAACACTTAGAAACCCTACAGATATGACTAAAATCTAAGCTTCTGTTTGTCTTTAAAAATGTTTTAATATGTCAAATGACTTGCTTCAGTGATATGCTAATCCCACCAGTAAATAACCCCTATACTCTCTTATCAGTAACAATCTCAAGTTGACCAAGAAACATATCTCCAAACCCCTGTGTGTGTATGTGTGTCTTTTAAACCAAAGCTCGAGGGCTCAGGTGACTACTACTACTATCACGGGCTTCCACTTGTTAAACCAACCAGTATCAGTCTCCCCAGCAGGGTGAGCAGGGCACATACAAGCCCTGAAGTGGCAGTGAAGGAATAACAGCCCCAAATGGCCAAATTTTCAAGCACCACCTCCCCACCTCTACTCAAAAGAAGATGCTTATTTCTACCCAGACTACTCCCCCCAAATTTGACTCCCTGTGACCAGAATGGTATTTTTCTCTTAATGAAAAAAAATATACATTCATCTTCATATCCATACAAATACTTTTTTTGTTTCTACATTAAAATACTACTCTGCTTAGTGTTATAAATAGAGAACCAAGCAAGAGAGCCTTTTCTTTTGAGGTAGAGCTAACTATCCATTTATGGGCTTCCCTTGTGGCTCAGCTCATAAAGAATCCCCTTGCAATGGGGAGACCTGGGTTCGATCCCTGGGTTGGGAAGATCCCCTGGAGAAGCGTAAGGCTACCTACTCCAGTATTCTGGCCTGGAGGATTCCATGGACTGTGTAGTGCATGGGGTCACAAAGAGTTGGACACGACTGAGGGACTTTCACTTCACTTCACTCCATCCATCCATTTATGGGGGCTCCCCTGGCAGCTCAGCTGGTAAAGAATCCACCTGCAATCCAGGAGACCTCGGTTGGATTCCTGGGTTGGGAAGATTCTCTGGAGAAGGCATAGGCTACCCCTTCCAGTATTCTTGGGCTTCTCTGGTGGCTCAGATGGTAAAGAATCTGCCTGCAATGCGGGAGATCTCGATTCAATCCCTGGGTTGGCAAGATCCCCTGGAGGAAGGCATGGCAACCCTCTCCAGTATTCTGGCCTGGAAAATCCCCACGGACAGAGAGGCCTAGTGGGCTACAGTTCATGGGGTTGCAAAGAGTCAGACACGACTGAGTGACTAAGCACAACACAGCATATTCATTCATCTATACTGAGCTTGTCAGGGCATTTAGTCCCAAGCAAGGGAAGCACTACACCAGGAGATCTACCTGGAGGGCACCCAGGAGGGCACCCACCAACAGGGCATTTTCCTACCAGATTTCCCACCCTTCCTTCTCCCCAATTCTTACTTTTAATAGAAAGTTGGTTATAACCTTGTGAGTACTGGGACTTCCCACCAAGAAGGAAAATCCTAACTTAACCACAGAATCAAGTCCCCCACCCTTCATTTCAGCTACCTCTCAGAGAAAGCCCTTCCCTTTCTTTCATGTGCTCTCTGTCTGGATAGCTATGCCTATTGGATAAACATACCTGATTAAACAGAAGCAGTGATTATGTTTCCCTATCCTCCTCCCTGTTTATATTGGTCTTTAGAAACATTGGTTCAGGAGAAGTAGGACCTGAATGATATCACATGTTTTTGTTGGCTAAACAAAATACCATAAATTGGATGACTTTAACAATGATTTATTTTCTCATTGTTTTGGATGCTGGAAGTCTGAGGTCACTGTGCCAGTATAGTTGGGTTCTGGTGAAAACTCCTCCTGGCTTTCGAATGACCGCTTCACTGTGTCCTCACATGAGAGAGAAAGAGAGGGTTAGCTCTGTGTCTCCTTATAAGGACATGAATCTTATCATGAGAACTCTCATGACCTCATCCAAACATAATTATCTTCTAAAAAGTCCAGTCTTTGGGGGGAATTTCTTGGTGGTCCAGTGGCTAAGACTCTGCACTCCCAATGCAAGGGGCCTGGGTTCGATCCCTGGTCAGGGAACTAGATCCCATATGCCACAGCTAAAGACTCTGCCTGCTGAAACTGAGACCTATTACAGCCAAATATATATATGTTTTTAAGTACAATCTGCAAATGACATCACAGTAGGTGTTAGAGTTTCAAAATACGAACTTTGGGAGGACACAATTCAGTCTGTAGTGTCATACAGCTCTAGGTTCAATCATGTCTCTTTGTCCCTAAAGTTGAGCCTGGCCCTGGAGAGCAAGGCATGCTCGGGACTCTTTTTTGCCTGGTGTTCTGGGTCAATGCTGAAGGAGCCTTGCTGCTGGTTCTCTTCTGACCTTAATGGCATCATATTTTTTTAAGAGATTTTATTTTTTAGAGCAATTTTAGGTTAATAGGAAAATTGAGCAGGAACTACAGAGGTCCTATATACTCCCTGACCCTCTACACACACACAGCTACTCTCACCATCAACCTCCCCCATCAGAGTGACACATTTGTTAAAACTGATAAACCTGCATTGACACATCATAATCATCCAAAGCTCACGCTTGCGTTGGGCTTTGCTCCTGGTTTTGTACATTCTATGGGCTTTGACAAACATGTCATGACACATTTCCACCATTATAGTATCACACAAAATTATGAAATGATTACCATAATAAGTTTAGTGAAACTTCATCATCTCAAATAGATGTAAATTTACAGAAATAGAAAAAAAATTTTTTTTCCTTATAATGAAAACCCTTAGGATTTATTCCCTCAACAACTTTCACATATAATATACAGCGGTGTTAATTATATTTATCATGTTGTACATTACATCCTTACTATTTATTTATCCAATACTGGAAGTTTGGACCTTTTGACTACCTTCATCCAGTTCCCCTTCCCTTTCCCCCCTGCCTCACAAATCTACTCTCATTTTCTACAAGTTTGCTTCTGAAGTATAATTGACCTACAGCATTCTGTTCATTTCTGGGACACCTTATTGTGATTTGATATTTATACACATTTCAAAAGCATCACCACTCCTCCACGTCTTTTCATAGATAGTTCTTTTTTGTGTGTGTGCTGAAGAGGGTACCATCTATAATTGTCTGGATTCCTACTCTTGACTGTGAGTCTCTTTATGCCTAGATACAGCCCCAAGTGTTCTCTCTTGAAGTGCCAGAGTCTCCATCTCTGCTGCTAAGATCTTGGTCCTCAGAACTTGAATTCTGTCAGCCTTTGTCTTTTTACTCATTTGTCTCTCATCTTAGATCCATGTTCCTTTTTACTGCATAGCTTGGTATCTCATTGACAGCTGTCCTTGGGTAGGTCCCTGGCTTCTGCTAAACCCACCGGTTTGGTTGGCCTTCCCTTGTGTGAAGTCTTATCCTTGCCAGAGTCCTTGGCAGTTGACAGACAGGGAATAGCAGTAATGCTATAGAAATATTTATGCATTTGCCCTTGGCAAAATTCAAGCCTCTTCTAAGCAGCAAACTGGAATCTTGCTCCTGGGGAGAGAAATATGCAATGGCATGTGAATCTAGTAAAAAAAATTCACGAACACACACACGTGTGTACACAAAAAGACTAATATATTAGGTAAGGTAAGTTATTAAAATATGTTTTTCTTATTTTCTTTTCAAAATGGGATTACTATTAGTAGCTAAGGTACAAAAAAACCCCACTAACATAGTAGTTATTAAAATATTTTTTTAACAAAACCACTAACATATTAGTTAAGTTATTAAAATATTTTTTTCTTATTTTCATTTCAAAATGGGATTAATGCTAGAAATTTTTGAAACTGATAAATTAACACTGTTTATCTTTATAAAAAAATGATTTGCATGCAAAACATATTACTTTCCCTTCCCTCTCTCCCTCTCCCATCCTGGAAGTTAAATAGGAGAAAATCCAAACAGTGAGGAAGAAAGCTGGTAGCTTCATGGGTACCTATAAGGTAGCAAGTCAGGGATATTTCTTAGAGCCAAGGCTTGACTCAATATCATTAACATGATCCGGGTCTATTTGGTTCAGTTCTTTTATCACCATCTGTAATTGTACTCTTTTTTTCCTCACAGAGAAATAAAATGGTATGATGCAGAAAGAACTCCATTAAAAGCACTGGAACATTAACCTTTTCTTAGTTTCCCTGTACTGATATAAATGACATAATTGCATATGGTGTTTGAATCCACATGGGAAGTCTGAAGGGATGTTGTGAGAATTTATCTGCAGGTTGTTCAAGCTCTATGGAAATATGAAAAGCCACTATATTGGGGAAATACTACAATGGTAACAAAATTCATTGTTGTTTAACAGATGGAAATACGATGGAGGGGAAAGGTGGATTTGAGAAAGCACAGTGATGGGTCAGGTAAAGGAGATGGCTTTAACCACTGATATCTAAAGCAACCTCTTTGCTCCCTGTTTGATGAAAGTGGAGACAGTGCCAGGATTTTATGAATGTATGTCATAATTATGTTGGAGTATACTCACAATAACCTATTCTTGACTCATATCTGAGAACAGTTTGGTAGTTGTTTTTTTTCCAAAGGAGTAGTTGAAATCTTTTTTGTTTCTCTTTAAGTGTATGGTCGAATTCATTGTTATAGAACTACAGATGATTTAATTTAACATGAAATGAATGAAAAATGGACATACTCCCAACTTGATTGCTGTCAGCATTTTAATAGTGGAAGTGTCTTTTTACACCTAGAATTAAACAAGATCTGGGGGAGAAAAGGCTTAGACTGCAGGGCTGAGGAAGCAGCATGCTGTCTGTCCCCAGGGAGAAAAGAGATCTGTCCTCATTTTGAAATAGCTTTTGGCTATGGCTCAGAACCACTCAATGGGCAGCTTTAGAAATTGTAGTACTTTCTTTGACAAATAGAAAAATCACTGTATGTCTGTGTACTCTTAAGAGAGACAGAGAAGGTTAAGAAGTAGATGAAGAAATTTATTATGTGCTTGTAACAAGCACCCGTACTATGAAATATCCCTTTAAAAAAAATAGGAAACACTATGCATTCTTCTGTAAATATAACTTAGTTTTTTTCTGGAAAGTTTCAGATTTCAGTTATTTTGTTTTATATTGAGATCATGAGTTCCAGTTCTACATTAAGGAATAGCTGCTGCTGCTGCTGCTAAGTCGCTTCAGTCGTGTCTGACTCTGTGTGACCCCATAGATGGCAGCCCACCAGGATCCCCCATCCCTGGGATTCTCCAGGTAAGAACACTGGAGTGGGTTGCCATTTTCTTCTCTGACTCATGAAAGTGAAAAGTGAAAGTGAAGTTGTTCAGTCGTGTCCCACTCTTCGAGACCCCATGGACTGCAGCCCACCAGGCTCCTCCGTCCATGGGATTTTCCAGGCAAGAGTACTGGAGTGGGTTGCCATCGCCTTCTCCGAAGGAATAGCTAGCTATATGTATATAAATTAATCAACATGTTAAATATACAGGAGGACTTTCACCACAGTCTTAGTTTGTTTGTTTTTTTTTTTCTTCAATGCTCTTCAATCTTTAAGAATATCTCATTTTGCAGAGAAGTGAACTGGGGGTACACATCTCCTTTCTCTATCAATGATATCTTTCTTTTCCACACTTGACTGTTTAATCTTAGATTTCCCTCACTTATTTTATTGCAGGCAATATAAAGTGTCAAACTTAAAATCAAGTTTTGAACTTGAAGAGTTTTTATAGGGTCAGTGGAGTTGAAAGTTAGAATTCTTTTCTGTTTAAAAGCTATGTCAACCAGGAAAATACAAGAATCAGCAATTGTTTTATTTGTTTTCTGCAGGAAGCACTGTAAGAAAACTGACATATAAATAAGACATTTCAACAATATGCGAGATAAAGCCTTGAAAATTAGTTTAGTTTCAAAATGTTTCAGAGTTGTCCTTCTGGAAAAAAAAAAAAACCTACTTTTATAGAAAATAGGGCAACACTATTTTGAAGATGCACTGATGGTACTGATGTGAAACCAAGCATATTATCAAAATACACACTTGGCCAGGAGAAGGCCTCCTGTCACCTAGTACCTTTCATTTTCAAAATGGTATTTCTTTCTTATTAAAGTCACTCCTAGGGAGTAGAGTGAAAGAGTCTGAACTTCAGAAGTAAGCAAAACTATGCTCAGCAAACATGAGTAGACTGAGGAACTGAGTACCCTTCAATGCCAGTCTCTATAACTTCTTTGCAGGATTGCTTTAGGCAGAGTTAGTGAGATAAATATGCAAAACACCTATTGGAGTGTCTCCATATAACATATAGTGGGTTGGGCAAAAAGTTTGGATTTTCCTGTAAGATGGAATGGAAAAAACTGAATGAACTTTTTGGCCAACTCAATATTTAACAAAGTTTTGTTGTTGTTGTTGTTTTTAACCTTCTTCAATCTAAAAACCAGGACAAGGACAAAAAAAAAAAAAAAAGTAATACTGTAAGTTCACCATCAGATTTTATAGGGGAAACTTGAATATGGAACTCCTGCCAGAGTTACACAGTGATAAATGAGTAATCTCGGGGAAAAGAAGAAATAATTAGATTATAAGAGCTGTTCCAATAATTTTGTCTTAGTGACAGCAAAGGGGCAGATGCACTGCTGATGTATGCATTAAAAGCCCTGGCTCTTCTGAGCACAGTCGGATGGAATCACTATCTTCTAGAATTGTCCAGTTACTAGCAAAACAGAGGCTTACTTATGAAACTTGACCATCTGCAGTGATCATTCCTTGTATCTGATTATTAAATGCTATCTCAGAAGAAAAAAATCAGTTTTAAAGTTTATAAGTTTGGGGAATAATTTTGTAATACTTTAGCTAGTAATTATGCATGGACACAAAAAAATATGTGATCCATAGTATACTATATAATGTTGTGCTTTAGATGTTAGAAATTATAATTTTTACAATTAAATTATTTACATTTTTTAAAATACTTGTGGGATAATAAGACTTCTTCAGTAAATCTCGACTTGATAACACATACAAAGACTTTTTCTAAATAAGGTCACATTCATAGGTCTGGGTAGATATGAATTTTAGAGAGACACTATTCAACCCAGTTAGAACTGGACATGGGACAACAGACTTGTTCCAAATAGGAAAATGAGTACGTCAAGGCTGTATATTGTCACCCTGCTTACTTAACTTATATGCAGAATACATCATTAGAAACGCTGGGCTAGAAGAAGTACAAGCTGGAATCAAAATTGCCGGGAGAAATATCAATAACCTCAGATATGCGGATGACACCACCCTTATGGCAGAAAGTGAAGAGAAACTAAAAAGCTTCTTGATAAAAGTGAAAGTGGAGAGTGAAAAAGTTGGCTTAAAGCTCCACATTCAGAAAACTAAGATCATGGCATCTGGTCCCATCACTTCATGGGAAATAGATGGGGAAACAGGTGAAATAGTGTCAGACTTTATTTTTGGGGGCTCCAAAGTCACTGCAGATGGTGATTGCAGCCATGAAATTAAAAGATGCTTACTCCTTGGAAGGAAAGTTATGACCAACCTAGATAGCATACTAAAAAGCAGAGATAAAAATAATAATAATAATTAATAAATAAAAACAAAACAAAAAACAAAACAAAAAAAAAAAGCAGAGACATTACTTTGCCGACTAAGGTCCGTCTAGTCAAGGCTATGGTTTTTCCAGTGGTCATGTATGGATGTGAGAGTTGGAGTGTGAAGAAAGCTGAGCACTGAAGAATTGAAGCTTTTGATCTGTGGTGTTGGAGAAGACTCTCGAGAGTCCCTTGGACTGCAAGGAGATCCAGCCAGTCCATTCTAAAGGAGATCAGTCCTGGGTGTTCATTGGAAGGACTGATGCTGAAGCCAAAACTCCTATACTTTGGCCATCTCATGCGAAGAGTTGACTGATTGGAAAAGACTTTGATGCTGGGAGGGATTGGGGGCAGGAGGAGAAAGGGACGACAGAGGAAGAGATGGCTGGATGGCATCACCGACTCAATGGACAGGAGTTTGAGAGAATTCCGGAGTTGGTGATGGACAATGAGACCTGGCGTGCTGTGATTCATGGGATGGCAGAGTCGGACATGACTGAGCGACTGAACTGAACTGAACTCATTCAACCCATATATCCCAGTTCTATGATTTTCTCTAGAAATGTTTATTGCTTGGGTCCAAATGCTAAATGAGTTTAATCAGGGTGATAGTTATAAAAATTATTATGGTACCACTTCCTGTACACATTAACTTTAGACACAAATTATTAAATTAGTGTTTTTAGTGAATTTTGCTAAATGAACAAAATTTATCTCTTTTATAGAAATATTTGTTTTCAAGTTAGATTATGAGTTCTGTGTGTTTCTGATGATTTTGAATGAAAGATGAACACAAAAAACTATATTTTTTTGCAGCTCAGTTTTTGATTTCAGATACATTTCATCATCTGGATAATGGTCAAACTGTGGAGGCCTGGGTACTACTCCCATTTCACCAGTGACTATGATGTGATCCTGGGTCTGTCAAGACTATCACATTTAAAAATTTTTCATCTCCTCACAGATTTAAAAATATTAATAAATCCCTTCTCCAGAGTTTACAAATAAGTAGACAGAAGCCTATAGGAATTAACTGAGTTACAAAGACATTATATTTAAATAGAGGTTCAGCTGGTGGAACTCTTAGTTCAGTGTTGTTTTTGCTATGCATACAATTGTTCTAAAACTTCTGCTCCTCATTTCTAAAAATGAGGAGAATATATCCTGTGATTGTTTTTGTGTCTGCTCAATCACGTCGGACTCTTTGCAACCCCATGGACTGTAGCCCATCAGGCTCTTCTGACCGTGGGATTTTTCAATCAAGAATACCTGAGTGGGTTGCCATTTCCTTCTCCAGGGGATCTTCCCGACCCAGCCAGGGATCCAACCCACGTCTCCTGTACCTCCTGCATTGGCAGGAGAATTCTTTACCACTGAGCCACCTGGAATCATGTAAGAATCAGATCACGAGAGTCCCTTGGACTGCAAGGAGATCAAACCAGTCAATCCTAAAGGAAATCAGTCCTGAATATTCATTGGAAGGACTGATGCTGAAGCTGAAGCTCCAATACTTTGGCCACCAAATGGAAGAACTGACTTATTTGAAAAGACCCTGATGCTGGGAAAGCTCGAAGGCAGGAGGAGAAGGGGATGACAGAGGATGAGATGGTTGGATGGCATCACCGATTTGATGGACATGAGTTTGAGCAAGCTCCAGGAGTTGGTGATGGACAGGGAAGCTTGGCCTACTGCAGTCCATGAGGTCGCAAAGAGTCAGACACGACTGAGCAACTGAACTGAACTGAGCTACCTGGGAATTGGTAACTCTTTTTAGTGGTTATTATAAGTATAGAATGAAGAGAAATAAATGAAAAATATTTGTGAATTCTAGATTGTCCTCCGTTATGGCTGAGACCATTTTCCAACAATTCTAGTTTCTGACACTTGGACCTTGACTCTGAAGTCCCTTATTGTAGTGAAATAGATACAGTAAAGTACGTATGAACATGAAATCTATGTCTTAATTTAAAATTAGTGAATAGTGGAAAATATTATAGAAATTACTACATTTCTTCTGTTTCATCCCTCAAAATAGCAATTTTAATTATCAGCTATCATCAGAAATGTTTCCATATCACAGATTCTTTTCTTCTGTTTTCCTAATTACAGTATATATGTATCTAGTATTGTAGAAAGTTAGCAATTTGTCAGCCTAGAATAGCAAACAGAATATCAGGGACAGTGTGTTTGAGCACATTTCCAGTTTATAAGCAAGTCTTGGTTGGATAGCTCTGTTTGTGAAGTAGAAATATGGTCAACAGACCCTTAGTCCCTACAGTCCACAGAGAAGACTAAATCTGCTTCTGATTCTTACATGATCAACTACATAAAATATTGATACAGTTAAGTGATGCATTGCTGTTCATCTCTTTGTACTCAAATTTCATGTATATTTACAAAGGGACACTGATCTGGAAGCAGATTGAGACAGTTATCTTAATATATTAAAAGTTGGTGCAACAGATTGCAAAATAAGTTCATTTTCCAGTTTTCACACTTTCCATTTGTATACAGAGTTTGGACCTACATTTTGATCCTAGCTTCTAGTCTATTTATTTTCTTTCCATTTTAAGCTTAATTTACAGAATTAAAAACCATATAATTTACAGATCCTAAAAACCGAATTCTATTACCTCTGTTGTGTGCTCTCCTACAGTGCATGTCCAAACAATCCCAACAACTCGATCCAACAGTCCGTGTGATCCTTTGGAAGGAATCAAAAGGATTGGAATGTTGGAAGGAATGTGAAAGGTAGGAGGTCAGCAGTGTCCATATTCTTAATGAATGTCAGCCCTTGGAGCTGGGGTCACTTGCAATAAGAGATTCAAAAGCTGCTAATTAGCATCACTACTTTAAAGTAGAAGAGGAAAAATCTATCAGGATCCTGGTCAGTTCCTCTATAACAGCTTTCTACAGCCTGGATGACCTCTCTAGGCAGGGCCCGTTACGGAGACAATAATTATGTATCTAACAACTTCTTTTATGATGAACTGAATTAATCAGAATGTTTCCCTGCAGAATGAAAATTAAATATAAAGCCCTATTCAACATTATGAACCTAGTTTACAAAGTTTGCTTGAATACAAGCAAATATACAAGCGAACAGTATCCTATCATTGGAACAACCCAAGAACACAAAGTTCTTGGAGAGTGCTGGACTGCTATACAGTCAGAAAGTTAGTATAAGCTCTGGAAGGTATATCTTCTTTCATAGAGAAAACAGCTAGGAAGGTATTATCATTAAGGACAAATAGTTATTACTAGAAGCGTCTTTATCTTTAGTTCTCCCTTATTGCAAGAACTACTCTCTTGCCAAAGGATAGCCTTTAGTTTCTGTTGAGAACACTCTTACGGGATCAGATCAAATTCTGGGTTTTTTCCTTGGACTCTAACAAAGGCTGAGAAATGCCCTCTCCTTGCTCTTAAGCTGGCTTCCCCTCTGAGAGGCAGCTGCTTCTGGTTTTTGGCTCCGGATGAATCTTTCACTCAGGGGGTTGCTGAGGAAGCAGATCTGCTCAATCTGAGTTGTTGCATATTCTCCAGCCCTCCATATTCCCAGCCTGAACTGCTGGGCTTTACCCCTCGCAGCTTACTAACAGCATCTGAAACCCTCGGGATAAGAGAGAGCTGGGCAGATACTGCTTTGTTCTGTCTGCCTCTTCTCTTGTACCAGCAAGAACAATAAACTACAAAGTTGTGAATCCCAGTTTTGCCTTTGCTATTTGTTTGTCCATAGGCAAGTTACATACCTTTCTATATTTTAATTATCCTTAAATTAGTAACTATAGTTTTGACAAGATTGTTCAGAGTCATATGTGATATTTTATGTAAAACATTTTGGAATAGGGTAGGACTTATATGGGCTTCCCAGGTGACACTAGTGGTAAAGAAGTTTCCTGCCAATGCAGGAGAGGTAAGAGAAGTGGGTTGGATCCCTGAGTCAGGAAGATCCCTGGGAGGAGGGTATGGCAACCCACTCAAGTATTCTTGCCTGGAGAATCCCATGGACAGAGGAGCCCAGTGGGCTATAGTCTGTAGGGTCACAAAGAGTCAGACATGAGTGAAGCAACTTAGCATGCATGCACACGTGCACAGGACTTATATAAATAGCTATTTTTCCCCTCTGAAACTTTTTATTAAGCTTCCAAGAAACAGGAGAGATTAATGGTAGGTGGGGAATAGTCCTGAGGATTTGTGTTGGCAGTTCCTTCATGATATGACCAATTAAGATGCTGTTTTTTGAAGAAACATGTACTTCTGTCCCTGTGTGCCTTATCTCACCCACAGTGGGACCCCCTCTACCTGTCCGTATGCCTAAGGATCTTCAGAGTTTCTTCCCTCCTTAGTTGCAGGTGGGATGGGGAGTCTAATAAGAAATATTTTCTAGTACAGTGCCTCTCTACTAGATGCCACTTGTGTGCCAATACATTCCAACTTTTATAACAGTGCTTTCTACAAAAGAAGGAGCAAGAATGTTATGGTCTAGCTAATAGAAGTGACTGTGTACCTTTAGAAATATCTTGCAAAGTATATTGCCTCCATTTTCCCTCATTGTTTCATCTTCATTTCCTTAAAACATATACAAATACATGCTAAGATAATTAATAAACAAGTAAATTAGCTAGGGGTTGAAGAAGGACTTGGCCAGTTAGAGATTGGAGAGAGCAGGGGACAATGATAGTGAGAAAGATGAGGGGAGACAGTACAAAGTAACCTCAAGAACCTAAAACTTAAATTAGTAGGAAGGGTGGATGAGAATCCTTGGAATGCTCACAGATTTATAGACATTTAAGTAGAGTACTTGAGGAATACTTTGGTCTTGGTACTATTTCAGTAGTCCAGGCAGAAGTGAAATGATTAAGTGAGCAAATTTTGACACTGAGAAAGTTGGAATGCATTATGTGTGGAAGACGCTAAATGGAAATAGATTTACACATGAAGTAATAAACTGTCTATAAAAGTAGAAGAAGGAGTCATTTCTGGTGACTTGGAGGTCTCATTGATGTGTTGGGTCTGGATATGGTCACATCCAGAATAAAGAGCATCAGTTGTATGTTTTAGATGCCTAGTGAGATGGGACAGTGCATTGGAGGAGGTACTTAGATCTCTCTGCCACCTTTTCTTTTCTGGGGGGTGAAGGGTATCTCCTCCAGAAAAAATAGCAGGCAAAAGCCTTGAGAGTTCAGAGTTCTGGCAATAATATGATCTTCTCTGACCCACACTTTCATACGAAGAAGTTAAAACAAGGGTCCAGAGCAACCCCACACACTCACCACAACCTTAGTACCATAATACACCTTGGAGATCATTAGGCTTAACCCCTACTTGCCTTTTCTCCCTTTTTATAGCATCTTTGCAAGAAGCCTGGGGCTTCCAGGTTATTCTCTATCACTTTTCATCTCTATATTTCTGTGTACCTCTCCAAATCCCAAACATTTCCACTGTTCCCCTTGGAACTCTTAGTCTGGACACTAGGTATCCAGACGTAGAACTATCCTTAACCCACAGTGTGACTCTGAGTAAGTATGTTTGTTTAGATTTCATCATCTGAAAAATAATGTTGTCAGACTAGGTTGGTGGTTCTTAGCCTGGGGTTGAGGGGCTCATAAGCCTTCAGTGGGCTTCAGGTGATATGTGCATCTCTTATACTGTATGCAAGATTTCGAGGCTATGTGCCCAAGTGTACATTTTTTTCCACATACTAAGATCTGCGACCCTGAAATGGAGTAGAAGTCCTTGACGTTCCTTACAGTCCTAACTTCATATGATTCTAAGTTTTGAAGGTGGATGGCAGAAGACCGGCTGATGTTGCACTGCCACAATTAGGAGGCAGTCTCAGTCCTGCCACATCCTGAGTTATTCATGCCTCTTTTCTCACCTTGGTTTATATCGCTTGTAAAATGAACGCACTGAACTAGATTATTCAAACAGTTTCTTCCAGTTGAATAAATACATGTAACAAACCAGATGAACACAAAGAAACAAAACCTGGTAGTAAGCTTGGAAATTCAGTGATCCCTGCTGAGTTCTCAGGAGTCAAAATCCCAGACATGCTAATGTTTTAAGAGCATTTTGAGAAGGAAGATGGAGAAGTGGTTCCTTCATCCAATTTAAGCTGAGGGACTCAGCTACCTTCTCAAAGATGGGAGATCAGGGCTTCAGGATGACTGGGAATGACTTTCTCCAGAGAAACTTGGGATCTGATATCTTAAAGTTTAACTTCATAAATCCTGACATAGATTATGAAAAAGATATTACAGTTTTGGAGAATTTATTTTGAAGGTTTAAATGGGTGTGTATAGGCTGAAGTTCCCCCGTGAGTCCACTTTTCTCATTAGAATCCAGATAACATTTTATTTAGAAAATGAATTTGTCACAACTTGCATAATTTTGATTTGTTTCACTTTTCTCGCAGCTCTCTCCTCCTACCCCTCATGCCCTTTCCAGTGCGTGTTATTTCTGTCTTTATGAGTGTGTCCTGTTTGCTCTGGAAAAGAAATTCACGACCAGGTTGGAAACGAAATTTACAACTAGGTTCTAAAAGCACACATAACACTTAGAGGAAGTTGCCTGATGCCACCTCTCTTTCCCGAAACAACGTGGTCTTAGGCCCAACAAGGTGAAAGTGGGAGCCTGAGCCCAGGAATCCCTTATTCTTTCATTCTGCACCTACTGCATGCCAGAGCCTATGCTTACCATAGCCACCTGAGGCACACTCTCTACGTTCTCAGAGTAACAGCAAAACAAAGCTGGATCCTTCCGCCCAGGGATTTGCCGCAGAATCTACTCTGTATCCAGTGTTTCGCTCCTCCCTCCCCTGGAAGTGGGGAGGCCAGTCCTGTGATGACAAGGAAAGTGTCTTTGGCCAGTAGACAAGTTGTCTTCATTACTCCTGTGAGGCAGTGGGATTGAATGGGATATTTTACTGGGCCTGGCCCGAACTTGGCTGTACCTCGAGGGCCCATTAGGCTGCAGGTCACAGCAGCTGGAGCCCAGGCGCCCAGAGCCGGGTCACGCGTCTGTGCTGCCCGCTCCAGGAGGCACAATGGAGTCATTGACTATTTATTTACTCCGTACAACAAGGCCGCTGTTGACTTAATTACGGGAGCCTCCCTTTCACCCTAGGGATCTTTAAATGATTAACTGGACGCTACATTGCCACTAACTCATCTACCTTAACTTCTTTAAAACCCGAGTGTTCCCTCTCTGGCCGTGGGCAGTAGGCATGCAGGGAACAGGAGGGCCTGGAGTGGTGACCCGCCGGGTAGACTGGTGGTTTTGCTTGAAAGCCAGATAGCGTTTGTCGGGAGTAAGTTTCTGAGAGCTTCAGGGCTGGTCTGAGTCAGGCGCTAGCCCCAGGGTGTGGAGGGCCACAAGGCTGAGTCAGGAGACTACAGGCGAGGGCTTAACTCTACCAGGATTGCAAGAAAGGAAGCAAGAAAAGGACACGGGCTGTCTCCAGCTTAGACAGCCAGTCCCTTGGGGGTGCAGGATCTCTCTACTTCCGGAGCTTAGGAATCAGAGACTGGAGTGTCCCCAGGGATGAGGACAGCTCCACGGGATCTCACCAGGGCCCCTCCTTACACAGCCGGTTTGAAAACTGTCTCCCGGCCCAGCGAGCAGGCCTGCTGCCGCTCATCCTCAAACTTCCCAGCGAATCCGGCTGCTTGCCAACTTTCTCTGGGGGCAACTTTCAAAGTCTCTGCTTTAGTTAATATTGTAGGGCCGAGGATAAAATAGCGACGGTATTGAGTAGATGTTGACTTTTCCGACCCAGAGGAGTGGAAATCTGGGATTGTTTGCAGAAGCTAATCGTTTCTACTCAGAAGCAAGGGGAGCCGGGTTTGCTCGCCGCCGGCTGCCCCTCCCTGGAAGCCGGGCTTCGAGAAGTCTCGGAAATTTAGGTATCCTCTCCCCAATTCAAGCCTATTTAAGAAGTTTACTGGAGATTTTAGACCGGCGGCCGCCAGGCCTGAAGGCTCTCCTTGGCTTCCTTCGCCAGTCTTTGAGTCTGAGACCAACGGTTCGGCGCCCATCAGATCTCGAACCCAACTTCCTTCTGCGATTTATTTGGATTGGGAGGTCAGGGATCTGGGAGGAAAGTAGGCGTCTGCCACTGAGGCTCCAGACGGGCTCAGAGACTGTCCGCTGACCCTTCTGCCCCCAGCCCCTGACTCGGGATTGTCTCTGTTTTTAGAGATGGAGGCAGGGAGATGGGCGCCGTGACGGCAGGTCTAACGGAGTACGAATACCCGGGGGAAGCCCATTGATAAGGGTGCATTCGAGGTGGAGGTGGGGGTGAAGCGCAGGTCAAGGTTTTCTCATAGGGAAATGACAGAAGTTGGACTAAGAGGGCCACTTGGAGACTACCAGCTTGCTCCCCAAATCCTGGCAGCAGAGTAGATCCGTTGCTATGGTTTCGGAGAGGTATAAAAGCCACCACCCAGAACAGAACGCGCGCGAGCTCCTTCTACCTGTTGTCCACCACCCAGGGCCAGGCAAATCCGTTGGCGATTTGCATCACTCCCTAACCAAGCATCATGTTTCCAGTCGCCCCATCTGAGTAGGCAGGCGTATACGGTGGGGGAAGTCCAGGCCGGGGAGTTCATTATGTCCAAGTGTGTGTGGGCGCCCAGAATTTTCTCACCTTAGCTCCTACGGTCCAGGGGCGAGCGCTGCGCCCTGGTGGCCGCGGCGGCCCGGAGCGTGTAGGGACCGCGGGGAATAGAGCGCGGCGCCTTTAAAGCAAGAGGAGAGGAACCCCCGCCAGGAGGCGTGTCTGTCTCCGCCGCCGCCGCGGCTCCGCGGTCTTCGTCTCCGCCGCCGCCGTCACTCGCGCTGGGCGCCCGCGGCTGCGCTGCTCTGTCCGGCAGCCGGGGACTTCCCGCCCGACCTCCTCCGGCTGCTCCTCCCCGAGGACCACCCCTCCCCCTTCCCGCCCACCTCACCCCCAGCAAAAGGTAAGGGCTTCCCTCGGGTGGGCTCCGCTCCGGGCTGCCTCCGGAGACGTCTGCTCCCACGAGGACAGGAGAGCCCCGGGGTGGGCGAGGGGCATTTTCCGCCTGGAGAGGAAGAAGGCGCGGTGGAGCCCGGTGCTCTCGGGGCACCCGCTGGACCGACTAGCTACGAGTGGCTTTGTCCCGCTCGCCTCAGCCAGTTCCCCTCAAGGATGCAACTGGCTCGGTTGGCTGCAGGCGCTCGCGTTCTCTCCATGAAATAATTTAATAAGTGGACGTGTCAGGAAGTGGCCTCAGCTACTGGGACTCACGCGAGGCGAAGAGAGACAGATGGCAAGAAGCTGTGTGTCCGCCTGCGGGTCTGACCAGCTCCCCAGCCTCCCTTCCATGCGCCCATTCATCTATTAACCCTGCTCCTTAGTTCGGTGCTGAGGAAGTACAGACATTCATTTTAACCGGTGCCAGTATTAAGAGCCTCTGAAAAAAACTCGGAGGGTGTCCCATTAGGGTGAGGGGAGTGGTGTTACCAGGGTGGATCATAAACGTCAAGAACTTTTAATGACTCTCATCCTCTGATATTTTTACCTTCAAAGAGTTCCTTACTAAACTAGGGGACCTAGTTGAGGCACCTTAGAAAACGATATCCAATTTAGGGACTAGGAGAGGTTAGAAAACTTAACTACTACTATCCTGATGGTTACGCACAGATTATCTTCTCTCATTTCTTCATCTTCATGCTGTAAGTATCATGTCATCAGAAATTACCTTATGGATTGATGGTTATTTTAATTTCACAGCAGATCATGATTCATTTGAATCTTAGTTTGTAGTTTAGCTGCTGAAGATAGGCACTGATATTTCAATCTTGATTTGTATAAGTTCATTACCTTGTAACTTTTTATATAAATCATTCCTGTAACCACCAAAGCAGCTTCCAGTGGCCCTAGAAACTTATTAAACAAACAAAATGAAACACACAGAGGGAAGGTGTTAGAGAAATAAACGAGGCTAGAAATCTTACCTGTTTTCTTCTATTTAAACCCATTAAAGATTACACAGTTCTGAAAAATTTTTAAAAAGGTTTCAGGTCATGTGAATCTATTCCAATTCAATTTCTTAATTAAGATACACTTCTTTTCTCATCTAAAAATTAATTAAGCTCTAAATGTCATTAATCATCAATGCAGCAGAATGTTGGTGTAACAGCTGAAATGTGTTCAGAATCACAAGGGATTGCATAGCATAGCACTCATAGTTAGGAAGGGTGAAGTGCAAATATGCAACAGTGTGGTTTTAACTGATATCAGCTCTGACATTATTCTCTGGCACCTCTAATGCTATGGATGAACAGGCTGTTTATTTTAGCTTAGCTGCAATACAACAGGCCACATGCATGGAAGAATAGGTCAGGTGTTACTATAAGATGAGGTTTTTCAAATGTCACATATCAGCAGGACTTCAGTGACAAGTCAAGTGGAATTCTTAGAAAAAATTCCATGTGAAAAACTGAAATATAGATATAACATGAAAGAACCTTTGAAAAAACCTTTGAAATTCAAGTTATCCTGGGATATGTATTTGCTATTTCTTGCAAAAGGTAGAGGCATTGTCTTTTAAAACCTTGTGCTGTAAGGATTATTACACATTTGTACATGCCCCAGCAGGTGGCAGCTAACTAGAATAAGATTCATTTTCACTGGGAGAATAGAAAACTAAAATTGCTTCTCAAGTAATAGTGCCCAAGAATAAGAGGTCATTAGTGTCAGTAAATATAAAAATAGAGTAAAAGATGAAGCTAATGGCTTTTTGTTGTTGTTATTGGAACAAGCTCTGGGTGAACATGGAATGCATTTTGTTCTTTGCTAATTTATCATGGGCTTGATATCTTTCATGTCAACCTTCTATCTGTGTGGTTTCTTTTCTTTTTTAGGCTTGCTTTTAGACACAGCTCCTCTGTGTGTGTATGTATATGTGTGTGCATTTGCAATTTGTCATCACTGCATTGACCTTGGAACCTACAGAGCTTTGGCTCCTGGAAGTAAAAGTTGCCATATGGTTAAAATGAGAAAAAAAAAAAAAAAGCAATCAAAACCATGGAATAACATGTATGAACCTCAGAATTACTAAATATATATGATTGTCTGACACCACTAGCGTTTTTCTTTTTCTTTTGAGGAGCAAATTACAAATTTAAAAGAAGAGTTAAATATGATCAGTAAATACTATATAATGACCCTATCAATCCTTCATATAGACCCAAAACTATGATGTGTGGTATCAGTATTCTGGAGAAACTTGTAATAACTTCAGAATTGACATACTATAAGGCATCTTCTACACCACCAAATCATTTTGTTCTGATATTGGGGGGGGGTAATTTTAGGGGTTTTATTGTTGTTTTTGCCCCAGGAGTGAGTGAAGTTTAATAAGAAAGAATGAGAATTAGTCTGATAACCCTGTAAGAGATAGAAATCTGAAGGTGAAGAATTCTAAAGTGATAACTAATTATACATTTTAGAAATGTCTTTAGCCACTGAACACTGACAGAATTATTCAGTATTCTGAATTTTGGTGGTCTCTCAGGCAATCTTCTGTACTGAGAAACAAGTAGTTTAGTGCTCATGAGGGGACTCACAGTTAATGTAAATGAATGGCTTTTGTAGTAGTATGCCTTGGAAAGGGATGGCTATTGGCACATCCTGGGTATGCTAGACAATCCCCATTAAGTCACACTGAAATATACACACAACACAATAGACAAAATAGTCTTCTTGACAATGTGAACAATGTAATAATTCAAACTCCTAGAATCTGTATAGTAGAAATACGCACAGTGTCACTTCCGATGGTACATTACCCATTCAATGTACTACTTTCGCTGTACTGCTCCAAAATTAATCTACGTCTGGAGCGCTGTCCGCGGTACTGAAGAAAGGTCGTCTCTTGTCTTGCAGAAGTTCAATTGGACAGGTGGAGTTGCTGTCTGTGGTGTTGAAGTCTTTCAGATTAGCTGATGGATGTAAATGAACCTAATTTAGCATATGTGCAAAATTGGTTCTTTGGGGACCAATTAATGGTAAGAAAATTTTGCAATAGACTTTTTACTGCCTAATTTACTATGTAAGAACTTCATGAATCTGGAAGCTTGATCTTTCAATACAGCTAGACACCCAATAAATAATCTCACAAAACCTAATAGTTTAGGATGCTAGTTTTAAGTAGAAAAATTACAACTGTAATATCAAATGCCATTATGTTAACAGAATATATGAACAAGGAGTTATGGTACATTTTGTTTTCTCAAGTTCCATTAAATGCTAACTATACTGCAAAACGGCCGTATTTTGATTAGCTATAACAGAACGTGCTCTTTTTAGGTAGAAGATATCAATTATATTGACATAAAATATAAGAATATTTATTTTTGCCCTGGCAATCATTATTATCTCTCTTAGGATCAAAGAGAAAAAGGACAAATATAATGGAATAAATGAGACAGCAAATACAAGACAGGGCATGTTGGGCTGTACATGCTTTACAAGAGATATTTTAAACATGGACTGAAGGAGTCGCTAGATACCCTTGGTTTTAGCACAAGGTGTTCCCTTTAAAGTGCTCAAATAGTCAGATTATTTGATTGAATTGCCTGCTACACTGCAGAACTAGCCATTCATGATATTTATTTTTGACACTGCAGATATGCCTCCATTAAAAAAAAAATCAATGCCCACCTAATGCCTTTGCAGAATGTAGGTTTATTTTCAGATCAGCATTTTATACTATCTTAAGAAAAATAGATTTAAAATAGATTTAAGAAATCTTGCTATCTAGAAGACATACTTCTCATATCACTCATTTAAAAATTAGGTATTCTTCAAATATGATATGATCTGATAACTTTTTCATAAGGGTTAACATATGTCCTCTTAGTTGGTTATGAAAAAGATATTACTTTTAAGATACAGTTTCAGCAATTTGCCTTTTGGGCTTCCTAACACTTAAAAATATTAATATATAGTAATATATTTATCACTGTTCAATTTATTTTCACTTACTAATATAACTATTATGGTTGGATATTTTATCTATATGCATCATAGAGGACAGCTAAAATACAAAAGAAAATATAATTATGTACTTTTTTTCTTGAATAAATTGTGAAAGCCAAGACAGTCACTGTCTGGGGACTCTGATTATTCTGATCAGAACACTAGAAAATAAGGCATTTTTAGACAAAACCATGACACTCAATGCCACTTAAGCTACAATTCCATATTTCATGTCTTCAAGAAAAGGATATTCAGAAAATCAAAGTGAGAAGAAATTTGGGCATAAATTATTGAAGCCTTTGGAGTTTGCTGCACCTTTTCAAATATCATTGTATTTTAATATATTCACAATTATTTTAAGATAAGGTAAAAAATGGGTGGGGAAATACGATTCCTTAATTTTATTTCAACATTTCCTCCCTAAAAGTCCACTTGCAGAATGTATTTTTATTGCTGGGTAGTAATCAAAGAATCTCACTCAAGTTTTTAAAGACTATCTTTACCTCTCCAATAGTATTTCAATTTATATTAATGCCTAGGCAAAATTCTAAAAGTATAAAAAGACCCTCGTTCAGCCTAAAAACAAGTTACATTTGCAGTAAATTTCTCTGTTTTAGACCACTTCTTTATTTACAACTCCTAGGCAAAGTGACTTTGACTTAAGTTGTCATTTATTAAAATTCATCTGTTGATGTAGGAAGTCCACTTGCATGCCTCAGTCACTATCTTAGTAAAGACTTTTACTGGAAATAAAAGCACGTTCCCCCTTCCCCCCCCCCCCCCACGTAAATAAATCCAACTTCCTCCTTGCAATTCAAGGTGGGCGACCAGACTGGTTGCATAATAGATATTGGAAGCTCACTGGCAGGAAGCCTTAAGAGGCAAGCAGCTATCTCAATTTTTCTCACTTAATCTTGGCTTCACGTCAGAAGCTGTGCAGCAGTGCAGTGGAATAGGGCCTGGCGAAACCTTTGCGAGCAAAGCGCCTTTTGTGCTGGGACCGTGGAACGCTCCCGGAGCCTCGGCGGTTTCCAAGGCTGGATTTCCTATTGATTTTCCTCCTCTTCTGCTTCCCCAGGCTCGCGCGGCCGGACATTGTGGGTGTGCGTGCTGGCTTTCTCCCGGATGCTCCCCGACTAACATGGATGTCCCACCATCCCTTGCAGTGGAAGGTTGCTCCTTGGCGCAGTGAGTGAAGAACATGCAGCGATTGCTAATCGGTTTGGGAAGCGGAGACTCCTTCCTCTCTCTGTGACCATGCCGTGATCGTGTCTGCGGTCACCACTCGACGCATCCTCATTCCTACCCAAACCGGGAGCCTAACGCTAGATCGGGGAAGTGGGTGCTGCGCGTGTGGACACAGAAACACCATGAAGATTATTTCCCCGGTTCTAAGTAATCCAGTCTTCAGGCGCACCATTAAACTCCTGCTCTGCTTACTGTGGATTGGATATTCTCAAGGAACCACACATGTATTAAGATTTGGTAAGATTCCCCATCCCTCTCCATTGCCTACTCTCCGGCTCAGAGGCAGCCGGATGTAAACAGGCGTGTTGGCTCTGCTAGGCGGGTGGGCTCGGTGCATTTCGACCTGTTCCCGGCTCCGATGCTTTCCGGGGTTTGAAAGGACCCACTTATGCTTTTCATTTCATTTATTTTCCCCCTTTTTATTAAAAAAAAAAAAATAGCCGCGGGAGGATGCAGCGAGTGTCAGTGTGTGGTAGTGGTCGCTGCGTTACTTCCCCATGATAGCCAGTGTCAGAGTCGGTAATGACGCTGGGGGTACCGCCACCACCGCTGCTCCCACTTGTCCCCCGGGGAGCCTCCGGGCTTGGGTGCAGCTCCTTCCCCAAGAACGTGAGCGGCTGGGGCTACACGCCTCTCAGATTGCCCGGCTGATGAGTTAATATCTGGTAACTCTTTGGCAAGTTGGCGCCTGTCCGCTTCCGCGTGGGAGCTGGACAGGTCCGCAAGTGAAGGGCGCTAATCTTTTTGATTTGTCATCAGAGAGAGCCTTTTCGGTTAATCTCTCCATTTTCTCAATGCTTGGTGCCTTTATGGATACGCGGAGCTTTAAAAAAAATATTGTTGTAAGATTGAAGGTACTTAACACAGGGAGGCTGCTGTTTGAGTGAACTAGCGTCAGAAGGAAGGGTTTCTGTCTGTTTTTAACTTGTGAGTCTTCTCACATCTTGCTCGCTCTGCCTCTCGGACTAATACGTGATAAACAGTGATGATAGAGGCTGAGGGAGTCTGTGTATGGGAGCCTAAGTCTGCAGCTTTATTTCACTTGTAGCATGACTTAAAAAAAAAAAAGCTGAAATGGCAATTATATATTAGGAGAATCCATTGTTTTCCTTAAGAAATCAGGTTTCTTTAGGGCTCAAAGGAAAATCTAAACATGAAACTCCAGTGGAATGGTTGGCCAGAAGATTTACTTGGAGGAAATGAAGCTTGGGCAATATTCAGCCTCTCTCCACTGGCCAATGGAGTTTCAGTAGGAGAACTAGTCAGGAAAAGTTTCCTTAAGTAGATAAGAGCCAGAGAAGAGAAAGCCAACAGGGTAAAGGCTCCCACTGTGGGCGCCTCCTTTGACAGTTCAAGTGGATTTAGACCAAAGAGTGCAGGAAACCATATAATCCTGAGTATGTGTCTTTGAGATAAAAGCAGATACATTAAGTCACTCAAATTTAAATCAAAGAGTGATTGCCTGCATTTCCCATTATGTCAGCAGCATCTTCTCTCTTGTCTGTTTCTTATACGCTTTTCCTATAATGATAAAATTTATCACCTATCTGGGGCTTTGTGGAACCTAGGTAGGAATCCTTTCACATAGGGAGAAAGGGAACCCTTCTTTCCCTCCCCCACCAATACATAGACACACCTGGAGCCCACAGGACTGATAATGAGAAAAGACAATAACTGGATTCCTACCATTGTAGTTTTCCTGCTTTCTGCATGCCTTTGGATGGTACTTAAGCAGGTTGCTCTTAGCAACAAGAGTCCACAGGAATGCTTGTTTCTTTGGATGAAATTAAACGGGTCGGTCCCTGTATCATTGGAATGGAGAAAGAAATGGCAACCTGCTCCAGTGTTCTTGCTTGGAGAATCCCAGGGATGGAGAGCCTGGTGGGCTGCCATCTATGGGGTCGCATAGAGTCAGACACGACTGAAGTGACTTAGCAGCAGTAGCAGTATCATTAGAAACGTGTTGTGTGTTCAGTTGCTCTGCTTCAAGCATTGTAAGTGCCAGTTTGGTAGTTTTGCCCAATATTTTGCGTAGTACAACCTACTTACTTGGAATACCGAGGTGTCTTCTGAACTGTGTTTGTGAATGAGTGTTTTAGTGAGTTTGAGGACTGAGAGGGGGGAAAAGAAGAAAGCTGGAAGTCGGAAAACGGCCACCAATACTCTATAAAGATTTAATTATTGCTGCCCTGGTCTTGCAGCATAATATTTGCTGAATCATTAGATTGTTACATTCGCTGATCATTTCATATCTTCATATTAAAAATCTTGGCGACTGTAGCAGAGTGTGTAGCAGCTTTCCAAAAGAGCTGACACACACACAAAAATACATTTTCCTAGACCAGTGCTTACTAAGAATGTCCGTAAGAAATAGGGGGAGTAGCAAAACACCTTCACACCTGTGCCTTGCTACCTTAAACCAACTGTCCAGTTTCTAGATAACCTGTTATTTTCTCCATTAACTTCAAACATCTTCCACGCAGAGATCCATTTTCTCTGGTTTGTGACTCGAGTTGAGTGGTGAAGGATTGTGTACACTATAACCATTGGAACATTTCCCTGATGGAGATATTTTGATGCAATGGAGGGAGTTTTATTTTCTTCTGGAAAAAACATGCGCTGAATGAAGTGGAGGTTGGTTGCGCGCCTATGAGCCACTCTTGAGAAATGTTATTTTCAACTTCAGCTGAAAAGGTGAACCAGAGCCTCACCGCTGGCCCGGAGCCTTGGAAGGGAAAGGGGTTGACTCGCTAGTGGAGCAGCTGCCTCTGGGGTGCGGGTGAGGAGGTGGCCTCTAGCCCCTTCCCCCTCCGACCCTGGTGTGGCCTCTGCCAGCCGCTCGGCGTCTCTGCAGCGGCACTATGGCAACCGCGAGCCCAGTTCGGCTAGCGCCGGGTCCTCAGCCCCCTTTCCCGTAGGTGGTGGAAAACCACCGTCGTGGGCTCTATGCAGTCCTTTCCCGGTTTTCGCCGTTCCCACTATGACGGCGACTTGACCCTGCGTCCTCCTACCAACGGGTGTGGGTAGGGGAGCAGCTTAGAGTGCTGACTGCTACTTGCCGAGTCCCTCGCTACCCCCGCCCATCTTCTGGATGGATGATCAGTCTCTCTCTCTCGCTCTCTGTCTCTGTCACAAACACACTCACGCGCGCGCCGACAAATGCACTCTCGGGAAGCACGTCCACCTCTCTGGCACAATGACTCCTCTTTGGTTCCCGGGAAAACTTCCTGCAGTCGCGTGCGCCAGCGCCTGTATCCCGGCGCCCCCTCCCCGTCGCCTGACCTGGGGCTGCACACCCGGGCCTGCTACTCCGAAGATGCTTTGCAAACACTTCCGGGAGACCGTCTCCCGAGCGCCCGCTCCAGGGAGCTTTCCCGAAGCTTTCGGGCAGCCCGGGGCGTTGGGGGAGCGACCTGAGGATCAGCCTAGGGTCAGCTCCTCGCCCGTGGGCGGGCCGGCGCCGCGCCTCGGGTGGGTCGTGGCGGATTCCCCTCCTAAGATCTTGGTTTGGCCCAGCCTGCCTTCTCCAGGGCGACCACCCAGCGGGCGCGTGCACACGGTGGAGCTTGGACAGTTAGAGGGTTAGTTTCCCCGCTCCCGGTTATGTCGAACGTCCGGGGGTCGGCGTTTCCAGGCGCGGAACTGCCACGCCCCCGCGGCCCTCTTTGGTGCGCTCCCGCCCCGCCGCCGGCGGCAGTGGCGGGCGATGTAAATGAGGCACCTTTGTCTCCCCGCAGCTGCGGCCCGGCCCAGCCGGCGGTTGGAGGGGCGCAGGCGACATCCTTCCGTCCCCTAGGGTGTGGACCCCACTGCCTCGTTCTCCCAAAGTGCCAGGGACTCGGAGGTACTTGAACGTTTCTTTTGTTACTTTCGCCACCCTCTCTTCCGGGTCCGCTCGACCTCTGCTCCCCGGAAAGCAAGGGGAGGAGTAGAAGCCAGCTGGGGAGCGGGCTCCGCGCAGGGCTAGCAGTCCCGCCCGGAGTTTGGGGGGAAGGGAGCTTTGGTATCTTCTTCAAGGAATCAATCCCCAAACCATCACTTGTTTAGGATCTTTGAGGTGGAGTTGATCACATTCCTTATCTGAAATGGCATTTCGAATGCCAAGAACGAAGACGTGAACCCAAACTTTCTCCCAAACTCGTGGGCAGTTTCTCCAAGACTGTTCTCTAGGAAGAGCTGAGCTGGTTTTGGTAGGCCACTAATTCCTTTCAGTTGTCGACCTAGCTTTTCTCTTCGGCTCGCCAGTAGGGCGGCTTTCTTAAAAGGCTTTCCCAGGCGAGGTCTTCCCAGGACGCGCTCGGATCTCTTGGCACACTGTGCCCTGGCCCTGCGTCCATGCACACGCGTAGCTTCCTCCTTGTGCCCAGGCCGAAGGTGAAGGCCGCCAGCTCAGGGACAGCCCAGGTTATAAAGCCCACAGGGTGAGAGGGAACGGAATGGGTTCTTATGGAAATCCCCCTACTTAGTGGCTAGTTCATGTGCTCCCAGATATAATAATTAGCAGCAGATGTACTACATCTTAGAGGAGTGTGAGCGAATTGGCTGGGCTTGGAAGCTGCCACTCTCTACAAGTTCTTTGAAAGAGATTTTTCTTCCTTTGGGAGGTGAGGTGGGCGGGAGGGAGGAGTGGCCTTACATCTGGAAGCTGGAAAACTGGCTCTTGGGGGGCGGGGATGGGGGAGTAACAGCGGCTACTGAGTGAAACAGATAAAGCCCGAACACCTGCTCAGCTGAGCTCTGGAAAGCAGGGGAGGGGAATCTTTCCAAGAATCGCCAACACTACTGCCGCACTAAAAAGGAAAAAAAAAAAAAATCTGTTTTTGACATAAGTTCCCACTTATTCTTAAAGCTTCAAAGAATAGCTCTGATGTGATCCATCAACGGAGGCACACTCATTTCAGAAAATGACTTTGAAAAATGATCTCTCCGTCCTCTAGAAATAGCACTGCTTCTCCACCCAGACACATGGAACGCAACACGTTTTCTGGCGTTGTGAGGTTGTCTTTATGCAGGGGTTTGTATGTCAGTAGACATTTCTCCAGACAGACCACCTTTTGCTTTTTAACTTAAGTCAAGTGATCACTGCAGTGTGTTCATTCCCGGAATTCTCAAATGACACTGTTTCAACATTTACTCAGCACAGGGAAGTTAATGCTCCCACACAAAGGAGGAGCGTAACATAGACCAAACATGGGATGCATCATTGATTATCAGGGCCTTTTCAAGTCTATTCACCTTTAAATAAAGGGTTGCCTATGATAGTGATGACATAATCTTTGATTTTCTTTTAATTGTGAAAATTTCTGATAAAGAGATGCCTTATTCTTTTCGGTAGAAAGTCAAGTGAGAGAAATTTATTTTCTTTCTGTTCTTAGGATTTTACTGTGTTATTGTAGCTCCAGTTCCGTTTATTCCCTGGAAATTATCGATGTCCATTTTGACATATCAGAATAGAAAGTAGTTTACTGTCTTTCAACTGTACTATCCTTACATCACTACGTCATTAATCTGCATTAAATCATTAATCTACTGCATCCATAATATCTGGGGTTCCTGAGAGATCCTCGGTTTTCCTCTGTAGGATGATCTGAAGTATTGAAATGGAATTGTTGATTGTTTTGCATTTGGGTGGTGAAGCGCTATCTTCTATGGGTTTTCAATTTGTAATCCAGTTCTCAAGGTACTAGAATTGCTTCAAATGAAACTTAAACCCTAAATCTTAGCATGAAAGGTAAGGTCAAAAGCCCTTGAAAGGGAAGGAAGTAGGTGCTCATCATCCTTATTGACTGGTCTAGATGAAACACTGAAGAGGAAGATTTCAGTCTGATAACGTCATAAGGCTTCCTGTTTTTCCTTGCTGCTTCTGCTGACAATTTTGTAAGGTAATTAAATTGGCTGATTGAAGTCAGGGGTGGTCATGGGGTGATAAAGACCATTTGGATTTAATGGAATTTAAAACAACAGAGCACTGAACACAACTCTTACCGAACAAGAATTTTAATGGCCCATCCTGGGTGCTGACTAAATAGAACGCCCTTAACAAGTTTAATCGAAAGGGCAAGGCAGATTAGCTCTATATAGTCTTTATAGTTGAAGATTGTGGAGTTAAAATTATACCTTTAAAAGACTCATTAATGCATTTTCAAGATTTAATGTAGGTTAAATAAGCTTTCTTCAGACCTTCACCATGTACTGTGAACCTAGGTTTAGGACCAGGTTTTAATAAGGAAATACCTTTAAGAGCTCACTTCATAAATGGAACTAAATGTGTTTTTTATTTCAAAAGTAAAAGACATTTAAAATTCTTTGAGATGATCCAGGTTGTTGAGGGTAAGTGATGATGAATCCTTTCTTTTCACTAACTGAAAAGAACAAATTTGACTTTTCTTTAAACTTTTTTTTTTCTTTAAACAGAACTTATCTGTACTAGAGAAACTGCAAAAATAATTTTTAAAACATGTTGTTCTGCAGTTTCAGTGGCATCCTGGATACTTGACCTTGGTTTTATGCTGTCTTTTTAATCCTTCCCTTGTTTTTCTTAATGAAACTTCTCTGTTCAGGTTACCATACTTTAGTGCATTCAGGTTCCTTCTGCCCCTGAAAAGGACAGTTCTTTGGTTTACATTGAGAACACGTTTAGTGACAGTCCCATAGTGAAAGTCAAGCCTCAGTCTCTTATGAGATTGTCCCATCCAACTGCTTCTTGCCTTGTGAAATTGTCTTCCCAAAGTTGCCTGTTCCTTTGATTATTCCAGAAAAACCTGAAACCCAAATTTTTGCTTAAAAATCTCCCCAATTTAGATTTTACGTATTTTTTTAAAAATTGTTTAAGAAATTCCAAGTTGACCAAACCAAAAGCACACAGCTAGATGCGTGAAAGTGGGAAGTGGCCTCAAAGTCACCAGTTTTTACCCTCCTGCCTACCCCACATTCCTACTCATTCATCCCTGGATTACTGGCTTATTTGTTTCCTGCCTCACACGCCTAGAGCCAAACATTTCATATTGCTGTATTTTCAAAGTGACGATTAGCTTATCAGATAACACTAATATGGTAAAACTGGGTGGGAGGTTAGAGAAGACCCGTAACATTTTTCTGCAGGATTTTTTGTTTTCCATTTTGTTTTTCTATTTGGGCTTTGAGGCTCTTCTCCATTTACCACAACATTCAAATATAGCATTTCCCTATTGATTGATTTGAGCCCTTTATTTTCTTAATTAAAACTAAACATTCTTTTAATAGAGACAGGTTACTGGACAGCAGAGCTATGTGTAAAGATCTAAAAGGATCTGGGGAGGTTGTGGCTTTTAAATATTTTCCCCACTGATACATGTAGTTCTATCTATCAGTCTTTCTTTTTGGTTTAGCATTTGCCCTCTCCCATGGCCTTGTTTTAAGATAAGTATATTCTGGACAGGAGAGCACATGGTCCCTAGACTGTAAAGTTAGGATGAGTTTATTACATCAGTCGATTCTGTCTGTGGCAGAGATGCTCCGATACAAAAGAGAATTCCAGGTGCCTAAGGACTTCCCTGGTGGCTCAGACGGTAAAGCGTCTGTCTACAATGCAGGAGACCCGGGTTCGATCCCTGGGTCGGGAAGATCCCCTGGAGAAGGAAATGGCAGTCCACTCCAGTACTATTGCCTGGAAAATCCCATGGACAGAGGAGTCTGGTAGGCTACAGTCTATGGGGTCGCAAAGAGTCGGACACAACTGTGCGACTTCACTCACTCACTCACTCAAGGGAGTGCTGAGTGATTAGCACTGATGTGAAGGGGAGGCTGAAAAAAGAGGGAAGTCAAATACTGTCTGATACACAGTCATTTTTAGATTAATGCCAGACATCTTGGTGCATTGTAAATTGATCGTTTTGCTTGTATTAGTCCAAATCTTTGAGCTTATGTGATGGTTTTAAATAAGATGTCAGTGATATTCTTATATTGGCATATCTCCTCCCAGTGAAAAGGATCTTTAAATGCTTTTCACACCCTTTTAAATCAACAAGGCACTTTACCATCATTGAGCTAAAGCGAGTGTTTGGAAGGTGTTGCCTCTAATTCCCATTTCTGTCTACAGCTCTGTATCACTCTTGAGTCCTCGACCTATTACAATGGAAATATTGCTCAGCTAAAGTGATCAAATAAGCAAAGCAGATATTAAAGAAAAGTTCTGCTTCAGTGTCACCATAGGCATTTGGTTTATTTTGTCTTTTATATCCCGCTTATCTTTTTAGCAACAAATGCTTCTGTATTGTTTATTATACCTTTTAGTACATTCAGGCCCCTCTTTGTCCAGAAGAAATGAAATGAAAACTCTCTCAAGATGAAGGAAAACTATAAAATCGTGTAATATCTGAGCCAAAGGGGTCTTTAGAGATCAGGTCTGGTATCCAAGGTTTAGACGTGATTTGCCAAGAGCAATGAAATTGCTTGTTCTGGTCACAGCTAGTTAATGTCAGATTTTAGATGAAAACATGAATATCCTGGCTGCCGGATGAGTAATGTTTTTCAGTGAATTGTGCTATTTTTCTAGGGTAGCCTCTGACTCTCTTTGCTTTGTATCAGTTTTAGGAAGAGTTACTGGTTCCTGCCACTTCCCCAAGACTTTTGCCTGCTTTGTTTCTTCTACCTTTTCTTTCAAAGAACAGTGTCCCATGAGTTATCCATTTTCTTTATCTCTTTCTGTAGCTCCTGCCATCCCCTTCTCACATACCTGCCAAAGTCGAAGTCATCTTCTTCCTTGTCCAGAACTATCACCACCCCATTTATTTAGCAAATAATAATTAAGTACATATGATGTACCAGGCAAATATCAATAGAATTCTAAGGTCCAGATTCTGACCTCAAAGATTTTGTAATCCCATTAAAGAGAAAACACATATATATATTAAAGTGCCATTTGAGTGATACAGAAAATATATACAATAGTTGTTTAAAGGAGATTTCTATAGGTGTGTATTTTTAAAGGCGGGGTGAGATGCTGGCTGAGACCTGTTAAAGGAAAAAAAAAAGTGTGATAGGGAAGAAGAGAGGGAAATGTATCATTGGCAGAAGACTCAGAACAAGAAAAGAATTTAGGCAGAAGTTAAGAAGGTGAGGTTTGGGACAGGGAATAGACTGGCCCTTTTACAGGATAGATAAGGCCTTGCTTTTTCAGAGCTTTAATATTTAGGTTACAGGGTTTGTACTCCTATTTTTACCCCTAAAAAGCAATTGAAAGTGAAAGGATGGGCTTGACTTGGTCTGCAACACACTGTCAAGTGGTTTCTCAGTCTGCTGCTTACATTTTATGAAGAATAAGTGGATCTCTTTTCTCTGTGTTATTGAAATGAAAGCAAAGAACCCACCCTTGTCCTTGATCATTGAAGTTTTGAAGAAATTCTTTGCCTGGGATCACTGGTACTTCTTAAGTGAAATTCTGAAATGAAATAAAGGGATATCTTTTTAACTCATAGCCATATCAAATGATTAAGCAGAGAAAAGTTTCCTTAATCTAAGGGAGATGCATTGGAAGCCACCTTAAAAGTACCATTAGCGTCTTTGAGGAATATAGTATATTGCCTCCAAGGCTTTCATAGTGTTGCTAATTCTAAGAGATTTCCATTACTGAAATTATATGTGTGTGTGTGTAATCATTGTATCATTTTATACAATATAAAATTATCAGAATTTAAAATTAAATTAAAATTGAAAGCAGTTTTAGTAGAATGAGTTCATTGTAGTGGTATTTTCTAATTCTACATGAACTCAGGACCCCAGACCTGTTTGAATTATGAATTTTACTTTTTACTTTGTCACCTAGTGAAAAATAATTAAAGCTCACTAGGCCTTGATTTATATTTCTGTAGAATGGGTACTTAGTTTCCATCTAACTTCCAAGGATAATATTGGAATTAACAGAAAGATGCATAGAACCCTGGGCTTATTGGTAGAAAAGGACTTTGGGGACTGAGTCACTCACTTACTGTGTATGGGTAGAGCAACGTCAAATTTGTTATTACTCATGTGCGTTTCATTCAACTTCTTAAACTGTGCATAAAATGTTTGTGGTAGTCTGTCTTTTCTAAGACTTCCTTACATTGCACCTGAAGTGATCATAAACATGTTTAAAAGGTTTATTGACTTTTAGAACCAACTTTCTACTCTGTTGGTAGTTAGATAGAAGAGAAAGTCCACAGTTTCTTTTTTTTATATCAGGCATTTAATTGGCATTATCCACTGTACACAATAAAAGTAGGAAATAAGTTACCACTAAAAGCAAAAATGGCTCAGCTGGTAAAGAATCTCCCCGCAATTTGGGAGACCTGGGTTTGATTCCTGGGTTGGGAAGATCCCCTGGAGAAGGGAAAGGCTACCCACTCTAGCATTCTGGTCTACAGAATTCCATGGACTGCATAGTCCATGGGGTCACAAAGAGTCAGACATGGCTGAGTGACTCACTTGCTTTCACTTAAAATATTGTCATAAGCAAATAAATTATGTTAAATCCAGTGGTTTAAGATTGTTCACTTTTCCACAACTGCATATTTTTTTTCTCATTTATGTTTTGAAACATTTTCTGCAAAGCTGTGCCTGCTTTTATGTACACTTAATTTTTTTTCCTTCTATCCATCTGCCTATAAAGAACTTTAGCTATTATTCAGGTTTTGTAGATACACAACTAACTGTACTTGACCCATTTGGAGCAGTGATTCTCAACTGACAGGAGTGGAATAAAGGAGGGGCAATCTCAAAATTTTATGATAATCTAAAGGAAGAATGGACTGAATGCAGGCTGAAAAATATTCTGTCTTAAGTCTTGATTGTGTGTTTTCTGGAAGCACATCTGCATGGTAGTGGAAATGATGTTGGAGAATGTGAAGTTGCAGTTGAATTCCTGCTTCTGGTGGGTGAAGGACAGAGCACTATTCTATTCTGTAGCCTTTCCCTGAGGGTTCTGGGTTGATCTGTTAGGGAGCCTGCCTGGAGACTAGGGGTGATGTTTCAATCACTCATCCTCAGCTTGTTCTCTAAGATGCATTTCTCTTCCTCCTGCTCTTCCATACATCGGCTGTCCTTTTAAAAATCTGGATCATTTTGTCTCCTCCAAAGGGTCTATCTTAGATGGGGATTCTGCACAATAAATTCAAGCATTGGCAAGAAAATTTGATCAGATAAATGATTCCCAAATCTTGTTTCACATTTAATAATAATAATAATAATTATTATTATTATTATTATTTTAAACATTTAATAATTTAAACTCTTGATTCCCAAACCTGGAGATACTGTGATTTTAAATGTTTCATTTTACACAACTGCATAGTTTCACACCTGGATAGTTTCACAACTGGATAGTTGTGCTTTCACTTTTAAAAATATATTTTTAAAGCAAACTCTTAAGGAATACACTTAAACACACACACACACACACACACACACACACACACACACACGCAATAAAACTCCCAGACAGGTTGAAAATCAATCACTGAGCTAAATAATCCTAAAGAGATTTTAACCTTAAAATTTATAATTCCTCTGTTTATAGTGGGCGGGTACATCAACTTTCTGGATTGGTAATCAATAATCATGACTAGGCTGTGAAAAAGAGTGAGTGAATTTTGTAGATAAGGGTTGTGGCTTGGATATTTTATCATTCCTTGCAGAACACACACAGTGTTGGGCTCTCAGCACACTACGGATGGGCTGACTGATCCTTTAAAACTTAAGCATTTAGAATATTCACATTCACATAAGCAACCCCATAGCCCAAAGGGACCTTAAGCAGGTGTTGTTTTACAAATAATGTCTACGATGATGAATAGTTGTGGGAACTTTCCCCCTCAACCTCCTACTAAAGTCATCCCTAACAGATCCTTTTAAAATTTTGCTTTCAGAAAATCTATCAGAAAAACATTGTAGCAGGCATCCGGTCTAGTTAAGAAGACCCTAACTCAGTTGCCCTGAATGAGTACATGGAAATGGCCCAGAATCCGGGCAGAAAATAGAGCCTAGCCTAGATGGTGTTCATTAGAAATCTCTTGGACTAAACTACATCCTCCCTTACCCCACTTCCCATTGCTGTGATTATACTGTCCGTGTCATTGTTAAGTCATGGAGCCAAGAGCTGAAATCTGTACACTGCTTTTGGAATGAAACCAGAATGCTTGTATATTTGTTTCAGGTGGACATTGTCAATTATATATGTTTCTTTAGTATTAAAACTGATAATATTTGTATCTGTCCAAATTATTGGTAACTAAGAGCTTTTCATATTTATTGCCAGTTAGGTAAGACACAAGTTTATTAAGTATATTCCGATAATTTAAATTTCAGTATGGGAGACTTTATACAGAATTATGTATAGGAGATACCTTATTGATGGTGCCATTAATAGTAGCACAATTATAAATTGGTTAGAGGTTTTAAAGTATTGAAATCATCATAATTAAATGCTAATGATAATTTTAAGATATGTATTGAGGGAGCTCATTGAGTTAATTTTACTATTCCTCAGAAGTTTTTATTTGGATTTAGCTGTGTTTGCCACTGTGTGTTTAAATATTGTCAATTATTTTAATTAATGGAAACATGTAATTTCAAAAACTTGTGTTTGGTGGTGTGTAGTTCTCTGGAAGACACACGATGAAAAACCCCTTTATATGGTATGAATTTCACAGGTTTTTTTTGTTATTATCTAATTTTTTTTAATTTAAGTATAGTTGGTTTACAATGCTGTGTTAGCTTCAGGTGTACAGCAAAGTGATTCAGTTTTACATTTGTCTATGTATATTATTTTTCAGATTATTTTCCTTTATGAGTTATTATGTTGTTCCCTGTGTTATACAGCATGTCCTTGTTTATTTTATATACAGTAGTGTGCATTTGTGGAGAAGGCAATGGCACCCCACTCCAGTACTGTTGCCTGGAAAATCCCATGGGTGGAGGAGCTTGGGAGGCTGCAGTCCGTGGGGTCATGAAGACTTGGACACGACTGAGTGACTTGACTATCACTTTTCACTTTCATGCATTGGAGAAGGAAATGGCAACCCACTCCAGTGTTCTTGCCTGGAGAATCCCAGGGACGAGGGAGCCTGGTGGGCTGCTGTCTATGGGGTCGCACAGAGTCGGACACGACTGAAGCGACTTAGCAGCAGCAGCAGTGTGCATTTGTTAAACCAAAATTTCTGATTTATCCATTGCTTCCCTTTGGTAACCATAAGTTTATTTTCTATGTCTGTGAGTCTATTTCTGTTTTGTAAATAAATGTCATGTGATATCACTTATATGTGGAATCTGAAAAAAATTATATAAATGAAATTATTTATAAAACAGAGATAGGTTTTCATATGTATATTTATACAATTATAAGTCTAGAATTATTCTGTCTTTAATCTTTCCATTTGTGGAGTATAAATTTATATATATATATATATACATAGGATATGAAAAAATGCATACGGTAGATAATAATGCATTTATATTTATTCAAGGATACTCATTTATTGGCTTTAGATAGGGGTTTCTGACTTTACTAAACTTGACAGCCACAAGTAAATGGTAAGGGAAGTGAGCTGCTCAAAGTTCTTTGAATTTTGTACATCTTTTGTTGCCTAGCAGGTCGCCAAACTACATTAGCGTTTTGAATATAAACAAGGATAGAATCTTAGCTAAGGTTTCAAAGTACCATATTTTCTAAGTGAAGTGTGGATAGAATTTTATCGCTGAAATTTGTTTATTGTTCTCTTGTACTGTGTATGTTATAAGGTCACTGAACTTGAATACAAAAAATTCACTACATATTAGTAAGAAAAAGCTGTATTTAGTATAAGTAATCTCTCTCTTTTGATGCTATTGTTCAAGAAAGAGATAAAGCTAAACTTGTTTATCAGAAAATAGAGGTGAAGTCACTCAGTCGTGTCCGACTCTTTGTGACCCTGTGGACTGTAACCTACTAGGCTTCTCCGTCCATGGGATTCTCCAGGCAAGAATACTGGAGTGGGTTACCATTTCCTCTCCAGAGGATCTTTCCGACCATTTATCAGGAAATAAAGTAATGCTTTATACTGTAATTGTAAAGTGAAAGTGAAGTCACTCAGCCGTGTCCGACTCTTTGTGACCCCATGGACTGTAGCCTACCAGGCTTCTCCGTCCAAGGGATTCTCCAGGCAAGAATACTGGAGTGGGTTACCATTTCCTCTCCAGAGGATCTTTCCAACCCAGGACCCAGGGATCGAACCTGGGTCTCCCGAATTGGGGGCAGATGCTTTAACCTCTGAGCCACCAGGGAAGAAGGAGGAAGCCAAAAGCTTCCTATCAACTCTTTCAATTTTGCTTGCATTTTTGATTCAGATATTTAATTCAACAACTATTTATTCAGCATTGATATCTAATCCAGTTCTTTGATTATTGACATAGTACAATAATGAAAAGCAAGATATAAACTGAAGCTTCAAAATATGAAAATTTCCCCCAATATAGTTATTACAAAATACATTATGTGGAGGTTCCTAATGCTACTGTTTTTTTTTCTTATAGGCAGCAAGATCTATATTTTAAAAATTCTTTAATATAGGCCATGTTTCAATATTTTATCTCCTTACCTTGTTAATTTTGAAGAATCCACTGTATTGACTTTAGGAAATTTGGGACTTCCCAGGTGGCACAGTGGTAAAGAGCTCACCTGCCAATGCAGAAGATGCAAGAGATGCGAGTTTGATCCCTGCTTCGGGAACATCCTCTGGGTAGGAAATGGGAATCCACTCCAGTATTCTTTGTTTGAGAAATTCCAAGGACAGACGAACCTGGTGGGCTACAGTCCATGGAGTTGCCAGGACTCAGACATGACTGAGTACACGCACATAAAGAAATTCACATTTAGTTTGATATAACTTATCAAAATGTATATGCTTGGAGATTTCTTTTTTTTTTTTTACTAATATTTAGAGTTTGTACTTTAATATATGTCATGTAATCTATTGCCTATTTGTAATAAATACCTTGGTATTTAATTCTGGTCTTGTACAAGCGACCAGTAATCCTATTTGTTATTTTTTCATTCATTCATTCTTTGAATCATTCATTTAGCAAACATTTCACTGCTTACCTTATGCCACTGGCTTTAGGACACTAAGAAATTCAAAGTCTCTGCATCAGGACTTCTTTGGCGGTCCAGTGGTTAAGAGTCTGTGCTTCCACTGCAGAGGGCATAGGTTCAATCCCTTATCAGGAAGCTAAGATCCTGCATGCCATAGACACGTCCAGAAAAAAAAAAAAAAAGTCTATGTAGCTCTCATATTCTACAGGTATAGGTAGCCACCGAAAGGAAAATTGCAAAGCGAAGGGACAAATGCACACAGTAACATGTAAATACATAATCTAACATGAAAAGAGGAATCTGACTACATCTGCAGGGAAAGATTTCTAAAACCTGTTGTTTGCATCTTTCATTAAGACTTGTGACCTGCTAAGGCATTTACTTGGACATCCCATTCTTGATATTAGATTAGCTATTAGAGGGGCTGTGCTGTATGTGTTCCTTCTCTCCACTGCTCCATCAGAAGTCTTCAGCTGGTCTGGGCCTCTCGTCTCAAATCACAGTGATGCCGTTAATGTTTTTCATATATATATGTATATACACACGGGTATATATTCACACACATATGCATGACACTTGCACATACACATTTGTGTGTGTCTGTGTGTGTATATATATATATATAGAGAGAGGGAGAGATAGACTAGTGTAAATTAAGTGTTTCAGTACTATATTAATTAGAATGTAGATTCAGTAACATAAACTTCACCCTACCTTCTAGAAAGACAAAACTGAATGAGAGATATTCTCTTGGCCCTTACATACAAGTCAGGGATGGCATGGTGGATCTGCCATGCCATCTGTAGCCTGCCTGGGTCTGTGTTACTTCCAGCTGTCCCTCCTGGCATCTATATCTGGCATCTGATGTGGCCTTTCTCATGGTCTAGCCATCTTGTGCACCTTCTCAAAAGCAGTATGGACACATCCTGGGTGTTGCACACTCCATTTTATCTCATACCTTATTGACAGGATCTTAGTCACATGGCTACATCTGTGTGCACAGGAGGCTGGGGATTGAAGCCATATTACAGGAAATGGGGCCAGTTGAAAATTTCAGGGTCTATTCCTGTAGAAGACATGGAGAATGAATATTGAAGGACCACTGATAGTCTTTGCCACAGGCATCCAATTATACATTTTAGAAAGTAGTTCAGCTCTTTAGAATTTTTAACCATGTGTGTGAGTGTGTGTATGTGTTTATAGGTATGGAGTAATGCTTTGTGATACATTTGGGAAAATATGGAAAAGTGAAAATGATCTCTCATGATTGTGCCATTCACCTAAAACCACTATTGTAATTTTGTTTCTATTTACTTGCCTTTTAAAGTTAAAATATTTGGATTGAGTATAAAAGTGATGCATAGTTATTGTAGAAAATAGAAATATATATATAAATGATTAAAGATCACCCATTATTTTACCATAAATGTCATTCTGAGATTTATCTCCTTGACTCTTTACTGAACATGTTTTGTTAATTTATTTTCACAACACTTTATTGCAAACATTTTTCTATCTTCAAGTATTTTTTGTAACCAATTTTTAACTGTCTGACTTTCCACTGTATAGATGTCTGTCATTTATCAACCAGCTCTATTATAGGGTCATGAACTTGGGCTTGAACTAAGCATATCTTAGTTTGAACCTGGCTCTGCTGTTTTTGAATTGTGTGATTAGAACATGCTGCTGAATCTTCCTAAGTTTTAGCTCCTTGCAAAATGGTCATGCTAATGTTATTCATCTATAAAGTTATTCTTGGGATTAAAAGAGATAACACACATATAGTGCTTAGTGAAGTATCTGGTGTATAAGAACCTAAGTGTTAATATAATCAATCAATTGGTCAATCTTTTAATTGATTTTGCAACACAGACTATTGATTTCTGTAATTGGTTCAGGCTCATCTAGATCAGATGGTTCTGCATCTTCCTCTCACAAGGATGATTTGATCCTGCGCCCCTCCCCCAGAGTTCTATGGGGTTTTTTTCAGGCCAGTGGGCTGCCCTTCAGGAACAAGAGGGGCCAGATGATCAACCAGGACCCAGTAGACCTTTAGACAGGTGACAAATAAATAGTGGAGTATTTCTCTACAGTGGCAGGCCTCCCTCCACTGCCCCCACCACCTTCTGAAGATGATAATGGCTTTTTAGCAGTGGTGATGAGGTTGGGTAGGAGAGGAACAGCTGCAGTTTCACAGAAGTCCTCTTTTTGCATTCTGATTTGCTAAGCAAATTCCAGGTGTTTTACTTTCTAATCATATTATCATCCCCGATGCTTAATTATTTTCTGTAGGGAAATAGAGTTGTTTGGGGTTTTCAGGAAATTAAATTGAACTTCAAAAGTCACTTCCACATAACAATTAACATTCTGAAATGGGTAATTCCTTAGGGTTTGTTGCTAGGTTTACCCAGGTTTTTCTTTAAAGGGTATACTTTTAAATAGTCGATTAATTTTTCTCTATGTTATGTATTTCAGATCATATTTTTAAAAACTGGACATGTTAAGTCTTCATAAATTTCTGGTATTATTTTTTTTCTGCTCAGTCGTGTCCGACTCTTTGCGACCCCGTGGACTGTAGCCTACCAAGCTCCTCCATCCATGGGATTCTCCAGGCAAGAATACTGGAGTGGATTGCCATTTCCTGGGATCTTCCTGACCCAGGGATCGAACTCAAGTCTCCTCATTGCAGGCAGACACTTTAACCTCTGAGCCACCTGGGAAGATTTCTAGTAAATGGTATATAAAAATGTGTGGCTGGAGCCTTTGAGATAGATTAATGGTATGATCTCCAGAGTGAGACAGTGGAAGTAATTATCCTGGGTTCTCTATTTGAGAGGAGCCTGTAGCACTGAAAGGAGATCCCTTTGGCCTGCTCAGAGAGAAAGAAGTGATTTCAATGTTAGTACAGCTAAAATCTGAGAACAGCTTACACTGTGTAAGAAGGTGAATTTTCACATGGCTGGTGGACACTGTCCATTTCCTTTAATAGAACCTATACAACCTTGGCACAGATATTTTCAGTTCTATTTTAATAAGGCAGAGATTCTAGAGATTATAAGCATTGCCCCTCTGTGTCTTCCCAAATATTGCTTCTCTAGTTACCCTGATGTACTCTTTTTAATCTTTTAGGTTGCCCTTAAGTTCAGTATTCTTATCTGTCTGCACACAGATACAGCTTCAGTGAATTTTAAATCTTGATCACTCCACCTTCCCCTAAAAGCGTGGAGGTGCAGAGTTCTAATTTAAAAATTGTTATGTATTAGCCTTTGGGAGGAGTTTACAAGTTATAAGAACAACAGCCCATTGCTGTGGTGATGGTGGTTTAGTCCCTAAGTCATGTCTGACTCTTGAGACCCCATGGGCTTTATAGCCCCACCAGGCTCCTCTGTCCATGGGATTTTCCAGACAAGAATACTGGAGGGGTTGGCCTTTTCCTTCTTCAGGGGACCTTCCCAACCCATGGATCGAACCCACTTCTCCTACATTGCAGGTGGATTCTTTACCACTGAGTCACCAGGGAAACCCATCGCTAATAGCCTACTATTAACAGGAACCTGATTTCACACTGATCTGCAAAAGGCATGTGTTTTTCCCGTGGACAATGTGGTTGGAAAGGCTGAGATTCCAGGGCCAATTCTACTACTTAGAAAGTTGTGTAACCTAAGGAAATAACTCAACCTTTGAGTCTCATTTTTCTTATTTAAAATATAAAAAAAAGAGTAATAGCACCTCATGTGATTCTTGTGGGGCTTAAATGAAATAAAGAAAGTCCTTGGATTTGGGGAGCATTCAAAAACATCCCTTCCCTTTTTGTCATCCCGATAATGTGAGTGTGGAAGAACAGTTGAACAATAGGTTAGCTCTCTGTCCTACAAGAGCCTGTCTGTCAAATGCAGAGTTCTCTGTGTTTATTGACTACTGGTTTCAGCTTCTGTGCAGCTGAGATACAAATTCAGCCCTAGGCTTTTATCCACAGATCTGAGAAGAGGAAGGGAGGCACCTGTAATTATAGCAGCAGTGATGGGCTGCATTTGAATTGCATAGCGTGTTAAGGCTTTTCTCAGCTGCTTGGCATGGGTATTGCTATAGCGATTCTGGGAGTAACAGGCAATATTTTAGCGAGTATTTGTCTTTCTATTATCCATTCTAACATAATCCTAGAATCTCCACAGACACACAAGAGTTCTTTTGTTGCTCTCTGGCAGCAGATAAAAGGGCCTATTTTTATAAAGTGGTCTGTGCAGAGTTTAACAGCCCTGTTAGGGACTGGTACCAGACTACATATGGAGGGTAGGATAAAGATAGGTTTTCCACTGATGTTTGTAAAATTGTAGATTCAAGTTTCCATGAATCAAAATATTACTCTAAGGAAGTTTGAGACTGAAAGCGTTGCAAATGCTTGTCTGTTGTGTTTCTTTTCCTTTCTTGTAGTTTCATGTCATGTGGGTTGGCCAGAAAGGCAGCTGTCCCTGTGGTTTTTCCACAGGGGCATGATGGAGTTGGTTGGGGCTTTCTGTGAGGGTGATGGTCAGGGGAATGAGGGAAGGAGGGAGAGGAGACTCCTTTGTTCCTTCTGCTAATCCTCTTTCATCAACCACCGTTTGTTCCTCTTTTTTCAAATTCTCATAATGGAAATGGCCATGTCCTCAATATCAGTTCAGTTCAGTTGCTCAGTTGTGTCTGACTCTTTGCGATCCCATGGACTGCAGCATGCCAGGATTTCCTGTCCATCATCAACTCCTGGAGCTTGCTTAAACTCGTGTCCATTGAGTCAGTGATGTCATCCAACCATCTCATCCTCTGTTGTCCCTTTCTCCTCCTACCTTCAGTCTTTCCCAGCATGAGGGTCTTTTCCATTGAGTCAGTTCTTCACATCAGGTGGCCAAAGTGTTGGAGTTTCAGCTTCAGCATCAGTCCTTCCAATGAATATTCAGGATTGATTTCCTTTAGGACTGACTGGTTTGATCTCCTTGCAGTCCATGGGACTCTCAAGAGTCTTCTCCAACACCACAGATCAAAAGCATCAATTCTTCAGCATTCAGCTTTCTCTATAGTCCAACTCTCTTCCATACATGACCACTGGAAAAACCATAGCTTTGCCTAGACAGACCTTTGTTGGCAAAGTAATGTCTCTGTTTTTTAATATGCTGTCTAAGTTGGTCATAACTTTTATGCCAAGGAGCAAGTGTCTTTTAATTTCATGGCTACAGTCACCATCTGCAGTGATTTTGGAGCCCCCCCCCAAATAAAGTCTGTCACTGTTTCCATTGTTTCCCCATCTACTTGCCATGAAGTGTTGGGACCACATGCCATGATCTTAGTTTTCTGAATGTAGAGTTTTAAGCTGACTTTTTCACTCTCCTCTTTCACCTTCATCAAGAAGCTGTTTAGTTCTTCTTCACTTTCTGCCAAAAGGGTGGTGTCATCTATGTATCTGAGGTTATTGATGTTTCTCCCAGCAATCTTGATTCCAGCTTGTGCTTCATCCAGCCCAGCATTTCACATGATATACTCTGCATATAAGTTAAATAAGCAGGGTGACAATATATAGCCTTGACGTACTCCTCTCGCTATTTGGAACCAGTCTGTTGTTCCATGTCTGGTTTTAACTTTTGCTTCTTGACCTGCATACAGATTTCTCAGGAGGCAGCTAAGGTGGCCTGGTATTTGCATCTCTTTAAGAGTTTTCCAGTTTGTTGTGATCCACACAGTCAAAGGCTTTTGCATAGTCAATAAAGCAGATGTAGGTATTTTTCTGGAATTTTTCAATATCAGTTGAATGAGAAATAGCTACGCTAAACAGCATCTGCAAAATGACAGTAATGAAATCCAGAAGAGAATGAGCCCCGAAACCCAGGTTATTTTCCATTTTCTCTTATTCATTTGAGAATTCCAGTAACAGGGTCACCCTGACATGCTAAGGAGGTTTCAAATCACTACTGAAAAATCTTGACTGTGCCATTTATAATGTGCTCATGTCTATAAGACTTCTTTTGCCTTTAAGAGCAGAGATGAGTCTCAGTTAGCTACCTAAGCTAGAAAGAAGAAAGCCTCTCATACAACTTACATTGTTTTTCCTCTGACTTACTTTTCTCTGACTCGTTTTCCTTCCCTGTGGACAGCTCTGATGCCTGATCTTTTCTCTTCTTCCTCAGCCTATGCAGCAAACTGGCTTTACTCATTCTCTTTCTTTGTTCTATCACATGATCTATTCTTTACAGAAGTATAGGATCTTTTCCCATCACCCTCCCACCTTTACAGGACTTACTTCCATTTCCTTTTTACTGATAAACATCCCATTCTATTCTGTGTATTTCTTTCACTCTTTTGTCTAGTTAATGGCTTTACTAAATTACCAAAATCTCATACATGCCTGTGTGATAGGGCTGGGGTTGCGGGGAGGGTATTTAGGCTCACTGGTAACATAGGAGGATGGCTTAAGTTCTGAGATAATTAGAGATCATGCAGGTACAATAACCACATTTTATAAGTTCTGAATCAAAACACAGTGTGACAGGTAGGTTTGGACTTACAGGGACCATGGAATAGTGTGGTTGAACCTAGGACTGTCTCACTGCACTTTGCACAAATAAATATACTTGTTTAATGGTTTGCATGTTGTGTATACTTGCACACACCATATTTATTTAATTCCTATCATAAGCCTAAAACGTAGGGACTCTTAGTCTCCTTTCACAGATGAGGAAACAGGCTGAGAAAGGTTAAATAGCTTTTTCCAAATGGTCCAAATAATGAGGAGTTTGAAGCTGGTTTAGACTTCTGACAGTAAATCTTTCGATTCTTTCATTTCAGTAGATGTTGGTAGAATTTAGTTGAATTTTGCTGTTCTGTGATCAGGATGTGGATTCTCCAAGCCCACCGTTGGATCTAGAGCAGGCATCACATGCTGTAATGAGAATATTTTCTTCAGCATGAAGAACCATCACTCTTTTGTAATAACTCTCAAGCAGCCTTGCCCAGCTCTGCTTTCCTTCTTATTGAGAGAAAATGCATAGAAGAACACGAGTTATTCTGATTTCTAGAGTGTGGACCCTTGTTAAGATAATAATGGTGAAATTAAAAATAATGATGATGGTTATTATTTATTCAATATCTGCTACATGTCAGATACAGTAGAGGTACTTTTCATGTTATCTCATTCAAGCCTCATAGTGGGTCCAAGACCCCCATTTTATTTTACTTATTTTTAACATTTTTATTTGAGTAGATTTAAAATGTGCTATTTTCTGCTGTACAGCCAAGTGAATGAGTTAGGCATATACATGTATCCACTCTTTTTTGTATTCTTTTCCCATACAGGTCATTACAGAGTATTGAGTAGAGTTCCTTGTGTTATACAGTAGGTCCTTTTTACTTACCTATTTTATATATAGTAGTGTGAATATAATTCCAGTCTTCCAATTAATCCTTCCCTCTTTTTCTCCCTGGTAACCGTAAGATTGTTTTCTGTACGTATGACTCTTTCTGTTTTGTAGGTAAGTTCATTTGTACCACATTTTTAGATTCCACATGTAAGTGATATGATACAATATTTGTCCTTCTCTGTCTGACTGACTTTACTCAGCATGACAGTCTGTGTGTCCGTGAACGTTGTGGCAAATGGCCTTGTTTTGTTCTTTTTATGGCTGAGTCCATTGTATGTATGTACCACGTCCTCTTTATCCATTCCTCTGTGGATGGACCTTTAGGTTGCTCGCATGGCCTGGCTGTTGTAAATAGTGCTGGAGTGAACACTGGGGTGTATGATCGTTTTGAATTATGGTTTTCTCCAGATATATGCCCAGGAATGGGATTGCTAGATAATATGGTAGCTCCATTTTGAGGTTTTTAGGGAACCTCTATACTCTTCTCCATAGTGGCTGTACCAGTTTACATTCCCACCAATGGTGAAGGAATTTCCCTTTTCTCTACATCCTCTCCAGCATTTATTTTTTTAGATTTTTTTGATAGTGGCCGTTCTGACTGGTGTGAGGTGGATACCTCATTGTATTTTGATTTGCATTTCTCTAATAATCAGTGATGTTGAGCATCTTTTCTTGTCCTTTTTGGCCATCTGTATGTATTCTTTGGAGAAATGTCTATTTAGATATTCCACCCATTTTTTGATTTATTTGTTTCTGTCATATTGAGCTTCAAAAAATTTGAAAATTTGGGGGATTAATTCCTTGTCAGTTGCTTCATTTCCAAGTATTTTCTCCTGTTCTGCGGGTTGTTTTTTTGTTTATGGTTTCCTTTGCTGTGCAAAAGCTTTTAAGTTTAATTAGGTACCACTTGTTTATTTTTGTTTTTATTTTGAAATGGCAACCCACTCCAGTATTCTTGCCTGGAAAATCCCATGGACGGTGGAACCTGGCAGGCTACAGTCCATGGGGTCGAATAGAGTCGGATATGACTGGGCAACTTCACTTTCACTTTCATTACTCTAGGAAGTGAATCAAAAAAGATCTTGCTTTGATTTATGTCAGAGAGTGCTTTGTGTATGTTTTTGTCTAAGAGTTTTATAGTATCTGATCTTACATTTAGGTCTTTAATCCATCTTGAGTTTATTTTCATGTAGATGACAATCCATTCCAGTATTCTTGCCTAGAGAATCCCCCTGGACAGAGCAGAGCCTGGGAGGCTACAGTCCATAGGGTAGCACAGAGTCATATATGACTTAGCATGCACGCATGCACATGGTCTTTGGGAGTATTCTAATTTCATTCTTTTACATGCAACTGTCCAGTTCTCCCAACACCATTTATTGAAAAGACTGTCCTTTCTCCATTGTATATTCTTACCTCCTTTGTCATAATTTAGTTTACCATAGGCATCACCTCCATTTTAGAGATAAGAAACTGAGGCTCCAGGCATGAGTTCTGAAAGTTTGAAGACCACTACCTGTTGAGTAACATTTAAAGTTATTAATATCATCCTGGGTTTATTTTCTTAATTATTTAGTAGCCAACTTCAGTAAGTAACACTTAAGTACAAGTAGGGCTTGCTAGGTGGCTCTAGTGGTAAAGAACCTGCCTAGTGGTAAAGAGACATAAGAGGCATGGATTCCATCCCTGGGTTGGGAAAATCCCCTGGAGGAGAGCATGACAATCCATTCCAATATTCTTGCCTAAAGAATTCCATGAACAGAGGAACAGGCTGTAGGTAGGCTACAGTCCCTAGGGTCTGAAAAAGTTGGACACAACGGAAGCGACTTAGCATGCAAGCACACAAATACATATAATGTGTCCTAAATAAATTCTTGTTCTTTTTGAAAGCATCCTTGGGCCATTTGTGTCACCAAGTTTCCAAAGAAAAGCGAGTAAATGTCTGCTGAATATTCTTTTTTTAAAAAACAGAATTTTTGAGAAATGAGCATTGACTCTCACCTGAATTCCCTTCATTCCATTGGTAATCACTTAGAAAATATTTTGACAGAAAATTTAATGATGGGGTTAGAACCTGAATGTATGCAGGAAGAGGCAGGATACTTCGTGACAGTCTGTGTTTTAAGTACCAATGGTGCTTTTTATGACATTAAAAAAAGTTGCTCCTGTTATGAATACCTAATTTAAGTTAAATTCCCAAATGTAATTCCAGCCTTGTTATAGAAGAAATAATTCGCATACACAAATAACAGCAGTTGTGTACTTAGCAAAGGCAGGCTGAATGCAAATCCTGCATGAGGAATGGCAGTCCCACCTTTGAGAATTCAGGAGAGGGCTCAGATAATCAGCACAGGTTCTTACCCAACTGATTAAATTATGTTTCCTCTGCTTTTACTGGGGAGGGAAGGGAGAGTCTAAAGATTATGAAATCAATGCAAGCTGCTCTTGAATTGTATTATTTGCTTGAAATCAGGATCCATATTCTTCTCATCACCTGAAAGACAAACCTTATTTTTCTCCTGGTCCTTCAGAAATTCCCAGAGTATGTTCAGGTATTACATGAATAATGCATTTTACTTACTACACATTACAGCACTTAACAAAGGTTATGGCCAGAATCCCCTCCTCAGGGAAGCTAATTTGGAGCATCATTATGGCTCTGACTTCTCCATGTTTCGCACTTTTATGACCTACCTGATGAAGTCCTCCTTTCTTTTTCAGTCTTTTTAGAGAAACACTTCATTTAAAATTTCATTGAATATATTCTTGGAAAGAAATAACCTCAGCCTTCCATGTTTACTCCACCCCTACTCCTGAGTAAAAAGACAAAAGAAAAAAAAAGAACAGAGGTGTTTTTGAATATAAATTCAATATAATACTCACAAATATTTCTTTACCATTAAAAATCACAGGACATGGTTTTAATGTCAGGTGTATATTTCTCCCTGAATTCTTCAACATTAGAACATGACCAGGAACACCTCTTAGAACTCAGAATGGAGTCTTTTTATATTTTCCTTGAATTGTTTTTCATATGGCTCTTATGGGAATTCATATGAACCGTCATGTTGCCATAGTATCTCAGTGTCTCTTGGTTTTATTACCACATGGGATGTGTCCTGCCAGAGAGCAGATGGGCTTGTGTACTACAGCACATGCTAAATATAAAAGTCTGAAGGCAGTGCTGACTGCCCAGCTAACTCCACCAGTGGACTTGTGTCTTTGAGCCTTACTCAGTCCACAACCCCCAAGGCAAACCCTTGGCCATATTGAACCCTCTTAGTAGGGGTCTCTAACCTCTGGGATCTAATGCCTCATCATGTGAGGTGGAGGTGGTATAATAGTAATAGAAATAAAATGCACCATATATATAAGGTGCTTGAATCATCCTGAAACCACCCATCCACTCTGGTTTGTGGAAAAATTGTTTTCCACAAAACCGATCCCAGGTGCCAAAAAGGTTGGGGACCACTGCTCTTAGATACTTCAGGTTGGAACTAGGGAATTCCTCAATGACTCTGGGGAACACAGCTGAGTATCTTTTCCAGTCTGACTTAGTTTTGAATATCTAGAGAGAATCCCATTTTACTCACATGGGTATGCTAGATAAACTTGTTTTTAGGTATACTTTAAAAAGCCCTATGGGGTATCCCTAAAAAGAAGAAAAACTAAACTTCTTCGTTTTTCAGGGCAGTTGGCCAATATGCATATGAAAAGATGTTCAAGTTTACTCTCAGTCAGGGAAAGGCAATTTGAAAATAAGCGATCTATCTCTTCACACTCATCAGCCTGGCAGAAATAGAATAGAGCTTTTGCATATAGTGTTGGCTGGGCTGTGGGGGAAAGGGTACTTTCATACTTTGCTGGTGGAAATGAGAAGCATTATAGCCTTTTTGGAAAGCAATCTGGCAGTATCTGTTAAAATTAAATATATACACACAAGCAGTATACTCCTAAGATCTTATCCCATATACATAAAAGCACTATGTGCAAAGACATAAGTAAGTGGTTCTTTATTTAAGTGTTGTTTGTTTTAGCAAAAAAAAAAAAAAAAAAAGGAAATACAGTAAGTTTCTATTAAGAGAATCATTGAATAAATTACATATTCATGCCATGTAACATTTTATCTATATTAAAAAAACAAAGTGGGACTATAGCAGATGATTTAGAGGATTTTCTAAAAGATATTGTTGAACAAAATAAGTAAAAATATAGATATAAAATATGTGTGTAAATATATGTGCACATGTTATGTCTGTGTGAGTATTCTGAATGAGTCTGTGTGTGTATGTGTGCCTATGCCTTGTTAGATATAGCTCTGTATGAGATTGTATGACTACAGAGAAGAACTATTGATTGTTGAGATAGATCCCTGGAGAAGAAAAGGTATGGATATATGTGGGAAATATGGATGCGGATGGGAAGACCAAAGGCAGGAATCAGACAAAAAAGGAAATGAGGAAAAACAAAAGAAGCAACATGAGCATACTTAATGCATTTTTGTAAAATTATGTGTCATTTTATACATGAGTGAGAAAATAAAAATGGAGAAATGAAAATATTCCCAATTACCACCTAGCATGCAATTATCTCAACATTTTAACAACTTCCATTTTCAAACTGAGGCATACTGACTGAATGTCAGCCTCTTGGCCCCTCTTCTTCTTGCTCATTGAGCTTTTGTTGAAATCCCTGCGTATTCAAGATGAAATACCACCTTCACTCATCTTTCTGAGATCTCATTGCGCTCCTAAATAACTCTGTATTTTGGAAGTCACTCATTTCTCTGCTCTTTTTTTGTATGTGAACACATATAATTATGTATGATTATCTCGGTAGCTAGAAAACAAACTTGTAGGCAGACTCTAAGCTTTCCATCTATGATTCCATACCCTGGTGCTCTTATCCTAGTAGGCAGTCCATCAGTATTTGCTGAGTGAATAACTTTGAACCAGCACTATTCAATATTTTTTCGCCCCTGGAAAAGAATGTACCTGAGCTCCCAAGTATTTTTACACACTGATTGCAAATAAATGACCAGGTTTGAGTTACAGTAGTATTTTCTGTCTTTGAATTGTGTGAGAAAATATAGATCTGAACTGTTTTGTAAAATTAGATGATTCGCTTAAAGTTAATTGATCAGTCTATTAGTAGGTTGTCCTTAGTCTACCAGCCAGTCAGTTCATCTATCATACATTCATTCATTCATTCAATGAATGCCAACAGTTTGTAATTAAAAAAATACTGATTGTCTTTAATCTGTTGTACAATTTCTGGGATAATCTAATAGGCTGCACAGGCAAAATATAGTATTTTTAACCTTTAGGGCAGTGGTCCCCAAACTTTTCAGCTCCAGGAACCGGTTTCATGGAAGACAACTTTCCCAAGGACTGAGGAAGTGGGCAGGGATGGTTTCGGGATGATTAAAGTGCATTCCATTTACTGTGCACTTTATTTCTAATTTAATGCTGCTGCTAATCTGACAGGAGGTACTGGTCTGTGGCCCGGAGGTTGAGGACCCCTGCTGTGGGGTTATCTATCTAGCATGTGATTTTAGAGACATCTTTTGCTCAATACATTCTGCCATGATCCAGTTTTCTTTAATTAGCTCATTAAGAATTAGTACTTCTGTCGGAAGTAATACTCAGTCTGCATTTTATCATCTATAAACAAAAATGTTGGGACTTCCCTGGTGGTCCAATAGCTGAGATTCCCAAATCTCAATGGACGGGGCCAGGTTTCAGTCCCTGGTCAGGGAACTAGATCCCAAATGCTGCAGCTAAGAGTTCATATGCCACAATGAAAATTTCCCATATGCCGAGACTAAGACTTGGCACAGCCAAATAAATAAATAAAAATTTTAAAAATAAAATAAATAATTTTTTAAAAGTCAGTGATTTTCTTTTGTGTGAACCAAACCTGCACACAATGATAATTTCTGAATATGAATCACTGATGTTAAAAAAAGTCAGGGGTTCTCTTGAGCCTGGTGATTACCTTGTTGTTAACTATGTTGGTAGTTATGCCTTGAGAATACTTTAGTATGGTTTTCATTTGTTAACAGGCAGCTTTATGTTTCCCTCCATACTGAAGTGAGGAAAATGCATTTCACTTCCAATGCACTATTTTTACAGCATTGAATAAGAAGAGCAAAGCTGAGAATGCCTTTTGTCAGTCGGTTGTCAACACAAAAGAAAAAGCTTAAAGCTTGGGTCACTACAAAAAAAATTAACATTTGGAAAATAATTTTTAAAATATTAGTAGGCTGATAGTATCACTTTATATTGATTTCTTGATTTTTAAAGGCTTATAGTGCCTTTGATAAGATACAAGAAAGTACATTGAAATTGAAGAGCTTGTACTTACAAAAGGAAATTGTTAACATGATCAAGCAAAACTTGCACTTTTATAAAGAATCAAGCAGGAATGATCCAAGTGTTAGTTGTTTTTTGTTTTTGTTTTTGTTTTTGTTTTACAAAAAAGCAAATAGAATCCATAAAACCATAGAGTTTAAAAACAGAGGGTAATGTAAAAATCATTACTTCCAATACATTCTTCCCATAAGGAATGGGAATGTTAGTCACTGACTGGAGTTAGTCTACATTGGACTGTGTCTCCTACCTCCCAGTCTTGTGTTCTTCCAGCACATCCCAAAGTCATTCTCTCAAATTTACTTTATGATTCTTCTTTCTCCTTTCAAATTCTTAGGTTTCTCATTAAAATTTGCTACATTGAAATTCCAAGAATAACCTTGTGGAAAACCAAATGACTTCTTATTTACCAAAAATTAAATGTATATATCTGAAGCTCAGTTTGCATCTAAAATACTAATTTCTCTGTGTGTTGTCATTTTGTTTTAAGTCATGTTGGAAACAGTAAGTCAGGCTGAGCTTGTTGACCCCAACAGCAACTAGTGGGAATGACATATATGGACAGAATCAGATCTTTTCTAGTCGGAATGCTTTAGAAGTAGTTATTTGCCTGTTATTTGTAATTTAAGCACCACGGGAATCTTGGTTTTGTAAGTAGCATGTTAAGAAGGTGGCAGTAGAGCAGGTTAAGGAGAGAATTCATATAAGATCAGGTAAAATGATGCCCTGCTTACTCCTGAATCTTTCATCAACACTTTAAAGGGAGATGTGTTACCCATCCTAACTATGTATGTGCTGTCCTTCTTCCCTTATATCTTGAGTGGGTTAGTTCACAGGTGCAAGTCAGAATGGTGACATAAGGGCCTCAGAGCTCTGATAATAGACCAAGAATTACCTTGGCAGAGAAATGAAGAGTGGATACTACTGAGATTCTAAAAAGGAAGTGCTAAGTAGATAATTAACATCTTTTCTCTCAGTGGCAACCTGGAAGAGTTCTTGGTCAGGAGCCATAAAAAGATCTCAGGTCTATAAAAAGGGAGACAAAGATAATAAACTTCCTCAAGAAAAAGAGGGTTGTGCCTTATGTGTGTGCACTTGGAGTATTTGTGTATGTGACCTAAACAAGCTTGTGTTATTATTTTCTAGGGTAGAGCTTGTCAGTAGCATCAGTTTGGCCATTTGAAAAATGAGAACACATGTCATTGCTTTGTTACTTGGCCTGCAATGGATACCTGATAGCTCTTGATATAATATTCTTTATAGAGAGGAGAAATTTCCAACACTCAATTAGGGTGAGGGGCATAAGGCTTCTGGCACTGGCAGCACTGCCCATTAAGTGTATGTTTTCTTCAAATGTGGACAGTTGGTACTAGGAGCCCTGTAAATGCACCATGTTCATATTCTCAACAAAATATAATTCCTTATCAAAAGCAGGATCTCCATTCTCATCTACTTTCCATGTACAGGAAGCTAATGGTTCATCTTGAGCAACTGTTAAGGAATTAAAACTCTCATTCACAATTAAGCATCTTGCGTCCATGTAATTTTTATTTTTCTCATTAGAGCCTGTCCTGCTTCTCTCCAGACACACCATAGTCTCATAATTCTCCCCACTTTCGCAGAGCCTCCTTCTTGGGCTTCTTACCTATAATTGAATCAGGCCTATTTTTCCAACATTTTAAGATTTTTCTCTTCTGCTTCCTCTAGAAAGAGTTGCTTTATGAAGCATTCATTCAGCTAATGTTTATGGGGATCCTGCTCTATTCTTGTCCCTGTCCTAAGCGCTTACTAGAATGGTAAGGTCCTCATTCTCTTGGAGTTTATATCCTAGTGTACTAATCCATTGGACCTTTCTTTAATTGTTCTGATAAACTAATTTGTATTATTGTGTCAGTCTCAAAAATGTTGGATTAAGTGACATTTCCTGCCCAGATAACACTCAACAAAAATTCACTCTGTAAACATTAATTCAACACCTAATGTAATGCAGTAATACAAAGATGAAAAAGCTTCAGTTCCATATTCTGATAATATCAGTGAGGAGATTGGTACCTATGTATTGAGGGTGACATTTAAAAATAATTGTGCACTTCTCTTTTGCCTTTTTGGGAACAAAATTCATCCTAGTCTATCAAGAGATCCATCTGCTTGGGTTGATAGGAGGGGGTGATGATTAGAATTTGGTAAGAAAAGACCATGATAATATTCAGTTTCTGTCACTCAAGAGTAGGATTAAAGAACACAATTATAATCACACAACCTGGGCTATTTTCTCGAGAAGAGATCTTCTAAGTATCTTTTTCTTCCCAACAAAAGGAGGAGAGAAATTTCTCCACTATTAAGTCTTTGATGAGCCAGGGAAGAATATGTGAAACAGAGGGGTAAAAAAGACACCCCCCTATCCAGACTCTATTATTTTAAGGATGTAGTGGAGGAGGAGAGAGAAGCTTGTATGACACAGTGAGCCAGAGGCACGGACTCTCAACGGACTCCAAGTTGAGAGCTGAGAGTCTTTGCTTGCAGGGTGAGAGACAGAGGCTGTGATGGACCATGCGGCTGCCAGAATCCCCAGTGATCTTTTCTGTAAATTGGAGGCAATTATAACTATGCTGGGTGCTGTTGGATGGGCCACATGAAAAAAGTATGTGAAGTGTCCAGTAAAGTACCTGGCATCTAGAAAATTCTTGGGAGGTACATGTTGCTTCTAATTCTTAACCAGTTTGCCTCTGATAAGATTGAATCATCTAACTTCTTGAGGTTTAAAAAGACCAGAAGAATAAAGACTGTCCTGGCTTGCTGTTTTTCTAGCTGTGTGACCCTGAGAAAATTGCTTAACCTCTTTAGTTTCAACTGCCTCATCTCTAAAATGAGGATAATATTAGCAGCTCCCTTGTAGGATGGTTATGTAGATTAAAAGAGACAACGTATAAAGTGTGCTTAGCCCAGTGACTTGCATGCAGTAGGGATGTAATAAATGTTTATTATGCCTGAGAATAGAAATGTATATTTTGGTTTCTTCTGTGTTTCTATGTGTCTAAAACTTAGCTTCATTTTTCTCTTCCTCAGAAAGTACATATCTAAGGTGGTTTTTTTTCTTTTTTTAAACTGTTTTAACTGTTTTTGGTATGCTGAAGAACAAGATATACAGCTTCCTGTTTAGAATTCTATAACAGAGCAGGGGGTCCTTGGGGATGAGAACTTCTTTTTCCCTCTGAATCTAGAGGTGAGCTGTGTGATTAAAAGAGAAAGCTCTACATTCATTTATCCTCTATTGCCTGTATTTGCAGTCACCCAGTTAGTGATTACCAGTTGCCTATGCAAATTACTCCCCGGAGAAGCTTAAGGAACACTTTATGAGTCGTGCAGGCCAGGAATAGATCTTAAAATTGTGACTAGAGATTACAAGTCCCTCTTTACTATGCTGGAAGAAACAGTGCATGACCAATCACAGAAGCTCCGTGGCCCCACATTTTACTGTGGCCCACTGATACAGGGGTGTATAGGTGTTTTATAGATCACCCTTAAATATGGAATAACATCTGTCTGTGGGATTTTTTTTAGACACTGGCAAGCAAACAGCTCAAAGCGGGTTTTCTACGCTTGCTCCTTATTCCAGTGGGTGAGATAGGCCACTGGCCACAGAATTCTAGAGGCTTCAGCAGAAGCTCCAAGAACTGAGAAAGAGAGTCTGCCACACAATACATGTCCTGGGATCATTTGTGGGGGACATCCTATAATGGCCCTGGGCACCTCCCTAGACTTGGATTCTCAGAAAAGTTTCCCTTTTCTCAGACAAACTCAAAATAATAGAATCTAGAGCTGGAAGGAATTTTGGATATCAGCGGACAGATAGTTCAGACATCAAGTGTAGGTAGCTGATTCGGTAAATGGAAGAGCTAACACGTAGACTCCCCTCCCCCCACCACTAATTTGATATTTTTATGAGAAGAGACAAGAAAAAAATGAGTCATTTATATATTTTTATTTCTGAGACATTTTTGAACCTTGGGTAAAATGTTATAGCTCTGTTGAATTTTGCCTAGTGGTTTGACCATCATCTTCTGGATGTGGAGATTTAAAATGTATTCTTTCCCTGCCACTTTCTGGAATGAGATAAAGCCTTTCCCAGGTGAAGGGGATTTTCCTAACCTTGCTGCAATTATCTAATGTATCACATGCTTGATCCTTGTGGAGAGCTGTCCTTTTTCCTCGAGGGTCTGTCCGATGTGTCAGTCTGAAGGCACCACCACAGAGGGCATAGTTCTTTCCCCAGCTGGTCATCATGCTCACTGAAGGGGAAACAGAAACCACAGGACATAAACAATATTTTGCTTATTTCTCTGCAACTACCCTGTGAGGACCCTGAGTACTTGGCAAATCTATTTTAGCTCCTGAGGAGGAACCTGAGGAGAAAAGAAAATTCTGTCCAGAGAGACTTAGGTTGTTCAAACTGAGCTTGCATTTTCAAAGAAAATAATAGATCACATAGTCCCAGCTCTTCGAGTTAAAATTGCTTCTTCTTTTTCATCAGTGCAATTTTTTTTTTTTCCCTGTGTTAACAGTTTCTGGATCAGATTGTTGAGTGCTTTCATCCAGATCCATGAGTGTACTTTCTTATTCTTTTTCTCTTTGAATAAATATAGTGTGACTCAGCAGCAGTAATGATGTCTTGTGCTAAAGGCCCCAGTAGCTGTTGTGCACCGTAGGACCACTCTTGTCTGTGTCTGATGCTGATACTTCCTGCTGTTCAGAGCAGGGATCGTTCCCTTCAAGACTCTTGTCTTCACCTATCCTGCTTGAACTGTGCCAAGAACTGGACAATTTCCAAGTACTTTCATTCTGAAGGTGCACGAGTGATTTCTATTTGTTTATTCATTTTTGCAACAGAGGAGGGCTTAAACCAGATGTTTTAAATCAGGATGTAGCGTTGGTCCAGCCACCCCTATGCCAATTAAGTCGCTCACCCAGTTTTCTCCTTGTGCTCATTTCTCCCCCAGCGTCCTGGGACCTTCTGGGCCTCTCTTTCTACTGTCTCCCTTTTCCATCACCTCTGTACCAATGGGTCAAACAATTTCCTTTACATGCGTGGTTTCGGAATCTCTGTCTCTAGTCCTGTCTGCTTTTCATGCCATCGTAATTTCCTCTGGAACCTCAGAAGTCACGTGTCCAAACCACATTCATTTTCTTCTTCCAAGAATCCCCGTTATTCTTACTGATGCCAGTGACATTCTCCAGTTACTCAGACTCAGAATATTGGACTTGCCTTTTTATTTTTTTCCTATACGTACTCTCAAGGCTAAACCTTTTTCAAGGCTTGAAGACTTTATTCTCAGAGCCTCCCAGATCTGACTTAATCACAGTTAGGTACTCATTATTTTTGTTCACATGGATGATTAGAATTGGCTCCCAATTTGTTTATTGTCAATCTTATTTCATATAGAAATATTAAAATGTGTTGTACTTGATTTTTTTAGTGTTAGGATTTATTATTTATCCTTTTCAGGATTCAATTTAAGGTTCTCTGTAAGTATGATCTTGCTTGGTTCTTTTCAAATAAGATTTGTTAATAGATTCTATGCAGAATTCTTCAAAAGTAAAACATTTGAACAAGTTGATGTCTTTATATAATACTTAAATGTATATGAACAAATTTTGCTAAGTATTAATAATTATTCATTTTTATCAGATAAACAATTATTTTCAAGCTGTGTTTTTGAAGGCTGTTATATATTATACTCCTACAGTATTTTTTGAGTGTCAGAGTATTCCACAAACAGAAAGCTTGGCTGAAATGATGATGGCTTTTTTCTCTGTACTGAACTCTTAGTGACATTGTTACTTTTTTTTTCAGCTGCAAGGCTATGTACAGAGACTTTTAGCATTTGCCTTGTGAGAAAAAGTTCTGTGGCAAAGCTTGAATAGAGTGGGGGTGTGATGAATAATTAGGTTTCTTCCATATTTAGATCCTATGATTTATGTTATCCTTGCTCTTACTGGAGCAAGATTTTTATGTGGGAGCAAGTACTAGTCTGCATGAAGAGTATGTAATTTGGAGAATTGGTATCTTCTGCAGATTTTCAGATTCTTCTTGGTTCATCATGTATAATCGTTTCCTAGAACTAAATAACCTGATTTAAGATCTTATAGTTTTTCTTGTTCTTTAATAATTAGAGACCTTTGGCAGGGAGTAAAAATCAATAATAATTTAAAGCAAAAATAGTTAGCCCCAGATGATTTAAAATTATATTGCAAGTTTTTTCTAAATTGAGATTATAAATGGATTATTGTAGTTTTAAAGTAGAAATTTTTTCATATACTTTATAATTGTATTATCTATTGCGTGTAATTATACAGTTAAATACTTCAGATTTAGCTACCTATATGAACATATATATTATATTTTTTGAACAAAATTAAAATAAACTCAGTGTCATTATTGTAGCCAATAGGTAGCAAAGAAATCCCCCAAACTTACATAGGACTGAAGGAGATATGTATAACTCTCCTGTCGCTTAATGCTGGTAGGGAGTAAACAGACCACATTTACTGGCTTATTTCCATTCTCAGAAAAATCTTCAGCTTCATTCCATTCTCACGTAAGGAAAGGCATTAGCAAAAATGTCACTTTGCATTCCTTCATGAGACCTATTTAGTTAATGGAAGTCTTAGCAAATATGTTCTTTTTCCTTTTATTGATAATGGTCTAGCTGCCTAATAGAAACATAATGTGATGAGCATCTGATGTACTTCACAACTGCCAAAAACCATGTCAATTAGGGCAAAAAAAGATTGTTCCATTTCTATTTATTTCAAAGCCCCCTTTAATATTCTCTGTTGCTATATGGTAAATATTGTGATTAAAAGTTTCCTACTCCATTTCTCTGTTATTTCTGTTATTATGCCTTCAGGAAATTGTAATTTCATAAGACATTTCTTAGGAATGTGAGAGTGCTATAAATAAATGGGTACACATTCTTAATATGTGAATGAATAAGGAAAAGCCCAGCCCAATGATTTCCCATTTTCCCAAAGTGTCTAAACTCTCCATCTTGCCATTTGAGTGGGTTTGGCCAACTAACATAATCTTTCTAAGTCTCAAATTCTTATCTGTAAAATAGAGAGAGATATTTAAAGGAATAAAGTATTGAGTAGAATTATAGTAGAAGTAAAGAAGCTAGCAAGGTGCCTGAAACTTTCCCTTTATCTCCTTTCCAGCTCACCTCCAAGTTCCATCCTTCTCTAAATAGCTTGTGTTTTCATTGTGAGAGACAAAACATACTGAAAAGGAAATGAAATTCAGAGCAGTGGGCAGAGAACATACAAAGTAGTGGGGAAAAACTTGGCATGAAACCCCGTAAACTCTAGTAGTTTTCTGATTTTGACACAAACAGCTGTAAGACCTTGGTTGGATCACTAAGTCTTTCCATGTCTCCATTTATCCATCATGTGAAGGTTTACCTGGCTTTGATTAAGTGCCAAATTTGTTATAGAGGCAGTAAGGATTATTGTAATTCTAATAAGTTAGTGGCCCTTGTGGATTGAAATGATTAGGAAGGTATCATGGAAGAAGAGGGACACAAAATGAGCTTTCAAGGTTGATTGGGATATGGCTAGTACAAGGGAAGGCACTCAGTTGCTGTTGTTTCGACCTTAGCCAACTGAAAGGTTTTCGTTTTTCACAGATTGACATGGTTGGTCAGAACAATTTGTTCTGAAGTGACACTGGCCATTAATTGAATTGCTTTAGTTCTTTAGATGAGTTTTATTTGAGAGATTTGAGATTACAAAGGCTGATATATCCTGTGAATAGGTCCATTATTGCACTTAAAAATAAATGTTTGTTAGGAACTCCTGGATGGAACATAGATCTTTCCAATACAGGGCCTCTGGAAAGACCAAAATAATGCAGCTGCTTTGTGAGATCACCATCCACAAACATGTGATCAGCATCTTTTTTTTGTCCCTGGCACACTCTTACAGGGAGTCCATATTTGTAATTTATAGGTATATGACATCACTGCTTTCCAGTAAATATATATAAAGTAATATTTAAAAGTGACATGTTGTATGTTATTAGTGTTTTTCTCAGTAAATTGATAGAATAAATTATGCCTTAAAATAAAGTCACAAATAAGGGGACTTTGAGAGTTGTCACCACACAGATAGAAATTGAATCCCTGGGAAAAGATTCAATTGCTTCAAGAGGGCACATCTATGATTACAAGAAGGGATACACTTTAGTAGTTCTATTGATTTTTGTGAAAATAACAGTGACTCTTGAGGTTGATGATAGAACTAATGAGGTCTGACATATCTGTCATCCTGGTTTCGTTTGCCTTGAGTCCCAATTTTGTCTCAGAATATCTAAGCCTGCGATATAAAATAGGCCATTTATATCTTAAACAAAGATTGTATCTTAAGCTTTGTTACTTTCAGCATACAGCTGGAGCTTGGTAACCACTTTGTCAGTTGTACTGAGTGTGTTTACTTCCCGAAAGTGGGTTTCATTGGGTTCTTACATTTATATCATATGGATTATTACTACTGTTCATTGTTCCATGGAACCTATCTCAGAGATGGGCTCACTTATATTTGTTTGTAGTTTGGCCACCAATCCCTTACCCAGTTAATTTTGTTCTAGAAAGCAGTGATGGTTTCACTGGATACCCATAGGGCAGAGTAACATCTTTATGCTGCGGGAACATCTTGGGACTTCTAGCCTTAGAAGGAAGCCATAGTTCTGGCAGCCACTTAATGTTGAAAGGCTCCATTATATGTATATATGTTTCATTTAATCCTCACAGCAACCCTATAAGAAAATTATCCTTAATCTCATGCTTTAGATCAAGAAACTAAATTTTAAAGCCCAATTACTTAAATTCATGCAAATAGACATTTGAATACAGGATTTTCTGATTTCCAAAGACTTGGGCTTTTCCCATTATGCTCTACTGACTATAATAGATATTACTCTTCTTTTCAAATTTCCTTGTTGAAATTATTATACGGGTGAATATGCATTTATTTTAAAATGGAAATATAACACACAATAGTTGAAATAACAAAAACAAGAAAAAACCTGCAATGTAAGTTATATTATGTAGTTATATCTATTATAAGATTACATTAAGATGGGAATTTGGCTCAAAATTTTGGGTGAAATGGTTATACCTAGTTACCTTGACTTAAAGGCAGTTTGCAATGAAAAGCAATGCTCTGCTTTAGGTAGAGTCTTGAGTAAAGAAGATTCTAGAAGATTTAGGAGAGTCCTGAGTAAAAAAGATTCTTGATATATGAATTATCATTAATTTTGTTCATAATAATTAGTGAGACTCTAGGATTAAAAACTACAATTATGGCAATAATGTTTTTATTGAAAAAATGAACATTTCAATGAGATTATGAAAATGCTATGGAATGAACAAATGTTAGTAAATGCCAGTGGAGAAAACAGCTTCCAAGAAATACATTGGATCTATCTATCTATCTATCTATATATAAAATCATCAATGTACAGTTGCAGAAAAAATGATGGAATAGCAAATAAAAATGACCTTTTCATGGGAAAGTCCTTGAAAAAGACTCTATTAAAACAATAGGAAATAATAAAGGTGAAATTAGATACAGAGAAATACAGCAGAATTATGTACAAGACACAGCATGGAGCAAATCTTATTTGACAGGGGTCAGTTGATGTCAACAGAAACTGGAGGGAAAAACTAGATTTTAAGAAGAAATGAACAAAGTTGCAATTTGGCTCAGTGCATTAAGTTAATCAGTAATTAAAATAATCCTGCTGAGACACTTGAATCTCTATTTCTTTACCCAGTGGTTTGAAGCCACAAGAACCCTAGGACAAATGCTTGCACAGTCGATCTGGTTAATCAGCCAGTTCTAAGACTGGTCAACTTTGAAGGAAAATCATTTGAGGAAGATTATTATGCCCAGTTGGAAGTAACTGGACTGAGGAACTGAAAGCTGTACATCTTTCTACCTGTTTAATAAAACTGGAACCCATGCAGGCTGTCCAACAACTCTGTTTCCTAATTCTTTTCAGTTTAAGAAATTGAAATTGATGATCAGATTCCAACTGGGGGCCCCTCTCTGCAATAGGACATATTGACACATTTACCCATATTTCTGTATGAGAGCCTAGAACAGCTCAAAGCTGTTTTCATAGACTTATAATATGTTGCTTCTGCTGTCTATCCCAACCTCCCTCCAACCCCCAAATCTCCAAAGAACTTTAAGACCCAGGGGTCATCAGACTCAGACCTAAAAATTCATCTTCTTTGCCAGATTCTATAAGAAATGCCATGTTTTGGTTTGGTTTTTCAGTTTTACCAAAGATTCATAGTGGGGAGAGTGTTAGACTGCAGGACTTGCAGTTGCCTTCCATTTTGCAGGCCTAATACCTTTATATGCCTCTAAACTCAGCCCTTTCCAAAATCACTCTCCTTACATAGCACTTCTCACCAGGTGACACTTTCTGTGTAGTCTAGTGTCTGTCTCCTGTCTCTACAGGATTTCTGCTTTTGAGGGAATTGACCCTGGCAGTTCCTTAGGCTGGTCAATCAGATTCCGTTTCTATACTGGAAAATTAGGAAAAAAAAAAAAAAAAGTGGCCATAGTTTCCTGTATTTCTAGAAGGTCTCCAGGTTGTTTTTATAGTGAGAGAACAAGATCATTTTGGTTTGTTTCTGTTTCATTTTAACCCTGGAGATGCCTGTGCCACATGGTATTACCAACCTGAGGAAGTGATTTACCTCCTACAACAACAGGTCATCAATAATTGTGCCTGATTGGTTATAAGACCTGGGAAAGCTTTATGAGGTAAGAAGTCTCTGTGGCCTCATTTTGTTGCTGAAACTACTGAGTACACGAAAGTGATTTGTGAAACTTTTTGTAGGGAAAGGATGTCAATTCTTGTTTCTTAGGAAATGCAAGAAAAGGATGAGCAGAGAAGAGTTTTTCTAATCCTTGGGAGAAGGGTAACTTCAAGAAGTAAGAGTGGGTGAGGATAATTTTAAAGAGGAAAACAACATTGGCTAAGATTCCAGGGTCTGCTGGATGACAAGCAAGGATAGCATGGAGCCTGGTTTAACCATCGATCTGTCCTGAAGCTTGATAGTTGCTTGACACACTGCCACATTTCTTGAAAGACAAACCAGAAACTTATGTTTTCTATATAATACCATTGGACTTAGAAGGAAGTATAAGACAAAAAGAGTGGTGAAAGGACGAATTAAAGGAGAACTCTTTTGAACCTAAACCTAGGGTCGGCAGACTGTTTCTGTAAAGGGTCAGATAGTGAATATTTTAAACTTTTTAGGACATACAATTTCTGTAGCAAGTACTCAACTCTACCTTTGTATGTGAGTCATAAATGAATAGACACAGCTGAGTTTCAATAAAACTTTATTTGCAAAACCAGATAGTAGGTAGATTTGGCCTGAGAGTGATACTTTTCACCTTTTCTGTTGACTGTTTCCCAAGATTTCTGGTATTAAGAATATTTATCATGCCTAGTATTAGCCAGTCATAAATGAACTAACAAACTACACAAGTTACTCTCCAGTTTTATTTTCTTATTGCAAAGAGTTGGACACGATTGAGCTACTGAACTGATCTGAACTGAATGTTTATCATGGAATTGGACATGCGTACTTTCAATTCTACTACTACCTCTCTTTGCATTATACTGTTTCATTTTCATCACTTTTTTTTGATGTAATAGGATGCATCACAGAGTGATCAGGTTGAGATTTACTAGTCCCATTTCTTAATATCTAAAGTTGGAAATTGGTCTTCAAGAAAACGCACAGCTGTGTGCACTTAAGGAAAAAGGGGAAACCAGTAACATTCTTTGTGGGGTGAAAAAAGTGAGTAGCATCAGTAGTGTGTGTGTGTGTGTTTAAGAATCAAACAGCTCACTTGACAGAAAATGAAAGGAGGAAAAATGTCTCTATATATGGAAAATACTATCACAAAAATGAAATAATTGAATTCCAATTACATAGAGAAATACTATCATATAGAAAAGTTCTAAAAATATCCAGTGATTGATGGGAAAAAGCAGAGTATATTAACTGTCAAAACAAATTATGTGGTTGTATTATGATTATTCCTCAAGACAAATGAGGGAATATGTGTTTCTGAGTTTTAATCAAGGAATTTAATGTTGTTTAGCTTTATCTTGTGAGACAACAACAAAGCTAAAATGGGCAAGTAAATTTTGGACACATGGAAAATTTTTTTGACAACCACTTTAAAAGTGATTATTATTTATTATATGTCAATGAAAATTATTTCTGAAATTTTAATAGGATGAATCGTTTGAATATGTGCATATTCTTGGAAAATTCCAAACTAAAGCCAGATAATAGTTTTCCCTCTTTCTTGATTACTTGCTCTAGGAATGTGATTGCTGTCAGGAACAATTTATACTTTATCAGGTATAATTTGGAATATCTCAGTCTGAAAATGTATTCATTGTATATTGTTTAAAACTGTGTTTTCCTTTATTTTTTAAATTTTTATTGGTGTGTAATTGATTTACAAGGTTGTGTTCGTTTCAGGTGTACAGCAAAGTAAATCAATTATGTATATACATATATCCACTCTTTTGAATGTTCTTTTCCCATATAGGCCATTACAGAATATTGAGTAGAGCTCCATTTGCTATATAGTAGGTTCTTCTTATCTCTTTTATATATAGTAGTGTGTATATGTCAGTCTCAATTTATCTCCCCCAATTTATCTCTCCCCTATTACCCCTTAGTAACCATAAGTTTGTTTTCCACATTTGTAATGTTCTGCTTTGTACATTAGTTTATTTGTATCTCTTTTTTACATTACACACGTAAGTGATTTTATATGATATTTGTCTTTCTCTGTCAAACTTACGTCATTCAGGATGACAATTTTTAGTATCTCAGGCTGAAAATGTATTCATTCTTGAATTACTTTATTTCCACCTCAAGGAAGAACATATTTTATGTTCTGAGATAAGGTCCTCCAGGTGAAAGTTTTACTTGTTTTATTCATATAGTTATTACTTTTATATTTTTTACAAATATTTTACAATTATACTAAATAATATATTCAATTTAGTAAAAATATTTCATCTCAGATGAAACCTTGGCAATTTGACCAAGGTTATGATTGTAAAATATTATGGGTTATTTGTAAAATGTGTTAAGGTTTCTGAACTAGAAAAGAAAACATTGTTTTATATAAGCCTCTGGTTTCTTTAGGGTTTTAATTTTCTTTTAAGAGTGGTTCAGTTCAGTTCAGTTCAGTCACTCAGTCACGTCTGACTCTTAGCAACCCCCATGGACTGCAGCACAGCAGTCTTCCGTGTCCATCACCAATTCCCAGAGCCTACTCAAATTCAAGTCCATCGCATTGTTGATGTCTTCAACCATCTCATCCTCTGTTGTCCCCTTCTCCTTCTGCCTTCAATCTTTCCCAGATTCAGAGTCTTTTCCAGTGAGTCAGATCTTCGCATCAGGTGGCCAAAGTATTCAGCTTCAACATCAGTCCTTCCAATGAATACCCAGGGTTGATTTCCTTTAGGATGGACTGGTTGGATCTCCTTGCAGGGACTCTCTCCAAGGGACTCTCAAGAGTCTTCTCCAACACCACATTTGGAGTCTTCTCCAACACCACAGTTCAAAAGCACCAATTCTTCAGTGCTGAGCTTTCTTTATAGTCCAACTCTCACATCCATACAGGACAACTGGAAAAACCATAGCCTTGATGAGATGGACCTTTGTTGGCAAAGTAATGTCTCTGCTTTTTTAATATGCTGTCTAGGTTGGTCATAACTTTTTTTCCAAGGAGCAAGCATCTTTTGATTTCATGGCTGCAATCACCATCTGCAGTGATTTTGGAGCCCAAGAAAATAAGGCTCCACTCACTGTTTCCACTGCTTCCCCAAATATTTGCCATGAAGTGATGGGACTAGATGCCATGATCTTAGTTTTCTGAATGTTGAGTTGTAAGCCACCTTTTTCATTCTCCTCTTTTGCTTTCATCAAGAAGCTCTTTAGTTCTTCTTGGCTTTCTGCAATAAGGGTGGTATCATCTGTGTATCTGAGGTTATTGATATTTCTCCAAACAATCTTGATTCTAGCTTGTGCTTCATCCAGCCCAGCATTTCACATGAAGTACTATGCATATAAGTTAAATAGATAGGGTGACAATATATAGCCCCAACGTACTCCTTTCCCTATTTGGAACCAGTTAGTTGTTCCATGTCCAGTTGTAACTGTTGTTTCTTGACCTGCATACAGATTTCTCAAGAGGCAGGTCAGGTGGTCTGGTATTCCCTTCTATTTAAGAATTTTCCACATTTTGTTGTGATCCACACAGTCAAAGGCTTTAACATAGTCAATAAAACAGAAGTAGATGTTTTTTTTTTGAACTCTCTCTCTTTTTCAGTGATTCAGCAGTTGTGGGCAATTTGATCTCTGGTTCCTCTGCCTTTTCTAAATCTAGCTTGAGCATATGCTAGTTTATGGTTCCTGTACTTTTAAGCCTGGCTTGGAGAATTTAGAGCATTACTTTGCTAGCATGTGAGATGTGTGCAGTTGTGTGGCAATGCCATTCTTTGGCATTGCCTATCTTTGGGATTGGAATGAACACTGATCTTCTGCAGTCCTGTGGCCATTGCTGAATTTTCCAGATTTGCTGGCATATTGAGTGCAACACTTCCACAGCATCATCTTTTAGGGTTTGAAAAGCTCAGCTGGAATTCCATCACCTCCACTAGCTTTGTTTGTAGTGATGCTTCCTAAGGCCCACTTGACTTCACATTCCAGAATGTCTGGCTCTAGGTGAGTGATCACACCACCATGGTTATCTGGGTCATGAAGATCTTTTTTGTATAGTTCTTCTGTGTATTCTTACCACCTCTTCTTAATATCTTCTGCTTCTGTTAGGTCCATATCATTTCTGTCCTTTATTGTACCCATCTTTACATGAAATGTTCCCTTGGTTCCCTCTAATTTTCTTGAAGAGATCTCTAGTCTTTCCCATTCTATTTTTTTTTCCTCTATTTTTTTACATTGATCGCTGAGGAAGGCTTTATCTCTCCATGCTATTCTTTTGGACTCTGCATTCAGATGGATATATCTTGCCTGAAAAGATTTATCTTTGCCTTTAGCTTGTTTTTTGTCAGCTATTCGTAAGGCCTCCTCAGACAACCATTTTGCCTTTTTGTATTTCTTTTTCTTGGGGATGGTCTTGATAACTGCCTCCTGTACAGTGTCACAAACCTCTGTCCACAGTTGTTTAGGCACTTTGTAATCAGATCTAATCCCTTGACTATATTTGTCATTTCCACTGTATAATCGTATGGGATTTGATTTAGGTCATACCTTAATGGTCTAGTGGTTTTCCCTACTTTCTTCCATTTCAGTCTGAACTTGGCAATATGAAGTTCATGATCTGAGCCACAGTCAGCTCCTGGTCTTGTTTTTGCAGACTGTATAGAGCTTCTCCATCTTTGGCTGCAAAGAATATAATCAATCTATTTCAGTGTTGACCATCTGATGATGTCCATGTGTAGTCTTCTCTTGTGTTGTTGGAAGAGGGTGTTTGCTATGACCAGTGTGTTCCTTTGGTGAAACTTTGTTAGACTTTGACCTGCTTTGTTTTGTACTCCAAGGCCAAATTTGCCTGTTACTCCAGGTAGCTTTTAACTTCCTACTTTTACATCCCAGTTCCCTATAATGAAGAAGATATCTTTTGCGTGTTAGTTCTAGAAGGTCTTGTAGGTCTTCATAGAACCGTTCAACTGCAGCGTCTTCAGCATTACTAGTCAGGGCACAGACTTGGATTACTGTAATACTGTTTTGCCTTGGAAATGAACAGAGATCATTCTGTCGTTTTTGAGATTGCAATTTAGACTGTTTTGTTGACTATGAGTCTACTCCATTTCTTCTAAGGGATTCTTGCCCACAGTAGTAGGTGTAATGGTCAACTGAATTAAATTCGCCCATTCCAATCCATTTTAGCTCACTGATTCCTAAAATGCTGATATTCACTCTTCCCATCTCCTGTTTGACCACTTTCAATTTACCTTGATTCATGGACCTAACGTTCCAGGCCCTTATGCAGTATTGCCCTTTACAGCATGAACTTTATTTCCATCATCTGTCACATCCACAGCTGGGTGTTGTTTTTGCTTTGGCTCTATCTCTTCATTCTTTCTGGAAGTATTTATCCACTCTTTTCCAGTAGCATATTGGGCACCTACCGACCTGGGGAGTTCATCTTTCAGTGTCGTAACTTTTTGCCTTTTCATCCTGTTCAAGTGGTTCTCAAGGCAAGAATGCTGAAGTGGTTTGCCATTTCCTTCTCCAGTGGACTGCATTTTGTCAGAACTCTCTGCCATGACCTGTCCTTCTTGGGTGGCCCTACATGGCATGGCTCATAGTTTCATTGAGCTAGACAAGGCTGTGGTCCATGTGATCAGTTTTCTTAGCTTTCTGTGATTGTGGTTTTCATTCTGTCTGCCCTCTGAGGGATAGGGATAAGAAGCTTATGGAAGCTTCCTGATGGGAGAAACTGACTGAGGGGGAAACTGGTTCTTGTTTTGGTGGGCTGGGCCATGTTCAGTTCAGTTCAGTTCAGTCACTCAGTCATGTCTGACTCTTTGCAACCTCATGAACTGCAGCATGCCAGGCGTCCCTGTCCATCACCAACTTCCCGAGTCCACCCAAACCCATGTCCATTGAGTCAGTGATGCCATCCAATCATCTCATCCTCTGTCGTCCTCTCGTCATCCTGCCCTCAATCTTTCCCAGCATCAGTGTCTTTTCAAATGAGTCAGCTCTTCGCATCAGGTGGCCAAAGTATTGGAGTTTCAGCTTCAGCATCAGTCCTTCCAATGAGTATTCAGGACTGATTTCCTTTAGGATGGACTGGTTGGATCTTCTTGCAGTCCAAGGGACTCTCAAGAGTCTTCTCCAACACCACAGTTCAAAAGCATCAATTCTTCAGTGCTCAGCCTTCTTCACGGTCCAATACTCACATCCATACATGACCACTGGAAAAACCATAGCCTTGACGAGATGGACCTTTGTTGGCAAAGTAATGTCTCTGCTTTTTAATATGCTGTCTAGGTTGGTCATATCTTTCCTTCCAAGGATAAGCATCTTTTAATTTCATGGCTGCAGTCACCATCTGCAGTTATTTTGGATCCCAGAAAAATAAAGTCAGCCACTATTTCCACTGTTTCCCCATCTGTTTTCCATGAAGGGATGGGACCAGATGCCATGATCTTAGTTTTCTGCATGTTGAGCTTTAAGCCAGCTTTCTCACTCTCCTTCAGTTTCATCAAGAGACTCTTTAGTTCTTCTTCACTTTCTGCCATAAGGGTGGTGTCATCTGCATATCTGAGGTTATTGTATTTCTCCCGGCAATCTTGATTCCAGCTTGTGCTTGCTCCAGCCCATTGTTTCTCATGATGCACTCTGCAGATAAGTTATATAAGCAAGGTGACAATATACAACCTTGACATACTCCTTTTCCTATTTGGAACCAGTCTGTTGGTCCATGTTCAGGACCATGTTCAGTAAATCTTTAATCCAATTTTCTGTTGATGGATGGGGCTGTGTTCCCTCCCTGTTGTTTGACCTGAGACCAAACTGTGGTGGAGGTAATGAAGATAATGACAACCTCTTTCAAAAGGTCCCATGCAGGCACTGCTGCACTGAGTGCCTCCAACCTGAAGCACCCCACTGCTGACCCACGCCTCTGCCAGAGACTCCTGGACACTCATGGGCATGTAGGGTCAGTTTCTTATGGGATCACCTCTCCTTTCTCCTGGGTCCTGGTGCACACAGGTTTTGTTTGTGCCCTCCAAGAGTCTGTCTCCCCAGTACTGCGAAAGTTCTGGTGGTTCTTTGGTGGGGTTAATGGCGACCTCCCCCAAGAGGGCTTATGCTATACCCAGGTCTGCTGCACCCAGAGCCCCTGCGGCAGGCCATTGCTGACCCACACCTCCACAGGAGACACAGTTCTGGTTTAGTCTCTGTGGTTTGGGCATGCGTTTTGTGCCCTTCCCAGGTCTGAGCAGCTAGGTGACCAGGTGCTTGGCGAGTTCACTGTCCCAGGTGTGCCATGCATCTTAATCACCTCCTTGGTCCCAGCCGCACGGTTTCCTGGGTATACAGGGAGAGCACCGTCTCAGGTGTGCAGTATGTCTCTGGAGAGCTGATCTTAGGCTGAGACCCTCCTAGGGATGTCAACCATCCAGGTTCTGAGGAAGACATGGTTAGCAGCTGGGAGCCTGCTCACAGTTTGCTGGAAGATGCTGCTGTCTTTGGGGCTGAGACTGTAGCAGCCCCTTGCTTTCTGGCTCTGGCTTTATCAAGCCTGCCTTTCTGCCTCTGAGCAGGGAGGGGTGGGTACCCAGAAGGCTAGCTCTCCTTTGGTATTAACTCAATCCTTTCTTCTATGAGTGGGCCAGGCTGTGCATTAGTTAGATTGTTAGGTTAGAGCTTTTTGCAGGAAAGTTCTCTTTTCCACAGTTGTGGTTAGATGTATATTCTGTGTTTTTTTTTCTTTTTTTTTTTTTTAATGTTGCCTTCTGAGATTCCAAAACTCCCCACAGACCTGCCTGTGAGAGGGTTTCCTACTGTGTGGAAAAGGTGATAATGATCCAAATTTACAAATCCCTTCCATTTTTATGTGAAGTTTATCTTAATTGCATTTTCTTATGGAACCACATGCTTTGCTCACTAAGAATTTCCAGTTTGGGAGTTTTGGTCCTTCTTTCTTATTGAATATCTCTACTTTTTCAGATTCCAAAGAAAAGTGCCAACTTGACCCACATGGTTGATGCTACTAAAGTCTTCATTAACTCTTGTCAGTTAACTCACCACTCCTCATGCCATTGCTAAACCTTGCGCATTGGCCCTCATGGGTGGAACTTCTTTTTTCTTCAACATCCTATTGTTTTCTTACCCTGCAGTAAGCCCTCAGGATCCCTTCACCCTATCTGCTGTTTATCAGTTACCTCTACTTTGCTGTCGGAGAAGGCAATGGCACCCCACTCCAGTACTCTTGCCTGGAAAATCCCATGGACAAAGGAGCCGAGTAGGCTGCAGTCCATGGGGTTGCTAAGAGTCGGATACGACTGAGCGACTTCACTTTCATGCATTGAAGAAGGAAATGGCGACCCACTCCAGTGTTCTTGCCTGGAGAACGCCAGGGACGGGGGAGCCTGGTGGGCTTCTGTCTGTGGGGTCGCACAGGGTCGGACACGACTGAAGCGATGTAGCAGCTACTTTGCTGTATGCACTTCTCATCCTGTTCGGAACACACTAATCCTGAGACTTGAACTTCTCAGACATTTCTTCTTCTGCTTTTTATATTACCCCAAATGTGACAGCATCCCTGGAATTCCTTCTAGAGTAGGCTACCTCTCCATCAAGTCCCTGAAAATCTTGGAACTAGGAAGCAAGCTCAACACAATCCTTGATGTCTACTGTTTTGCTCTCCTCTCCATAACTTTAAAATTTGGTTTAGTCTTCCTCATTGTCTTTCTCTTGCCATTTTATTTGGAGACAATACTCATATGATGACCCTTGACTAAACTGGTATTAATATTGCATTGTTTTCACCTACTAAAACCTAGTGGCATTTGCATCTATTCAGTTTTAGCTAGTTTGACCTGCCTGTCATTGTGGTTATATTTTCTATTATTACTTGAAAATATATTTTCAAGAACATAGTTTCTGTGAACACTACATCTTATCCCATCTTCTTTTCCATTCTCTTCTCCCTCTTCCACCCCCATAATGAACTTCTTGTTTATCTCCTCCCCCGAGTCCTTCTGTCCTTCTCATATTCCCTCCATGTCTTATTCATTCTGGCTCATCTGCTTAAATGTTCAGCTTGTACTCCAGGGACAGCCATATCAGAAGGGCACTTGCCACCACTTTAGAATCCATTGTTCCTTTGATCTTTTTACCAATTTCCTTTCATCTTTCCAAAGCACTAGTTATTCTCCTGTGTCTGTTTTCTCTTTTGTAATGGGCCAAAAAATTTAGTTGATGTGGGCCTTGGGACCACAGGAGTGCTGACTGACTAATTCTGCAACAAGTTCTTGCAATTTTCTGGCAATCAGGTCATAGCCGCTTTTTCCATCTCTAGCTGAATCATTCACTAATGTAGCTGTGATAAACCTCTCCAGAGTTCAAGGCTTGCAGGACTTTTCCTGTCACGACACACATAGAAACTATTGCGGTGTGATTTTTCTGTCTCTGAATGAGGCAAAAGTATTTGCTTCCTTTAAATTTCTGGACTTGTAAAGACTTAGTGAAAAACATGTGTAAACACAGTTTTACATCTGTAAGATCCTGGTATTATTTTCATTCCATGGGCACATCTCATACTTTACCACTTCCTCTGTGTCACTTAACCTGGTCTCCGACTATAATCTCCTTGCTCACATTTCAATACTTAAATACTAGTCTCTTCTTTGTGACATCTTTCCACTTAGCACTCAGCTTGTTTCTGTTGGCTTTGCTGAGTAGAATCTTTATTTTGGATAATCTGTCCTAAGAGATTCTATGGTGCTGGCATCTTTGGTAGTAGTAAACCCAATGATCTGTGTGTAGTTAGGTAGAATGCATTTTTGCTGAACCAAATTCAAATGAATGATAAGCTTTGCAAATTTAGAAGCATGCTCTTTATAGCACAAGGTTATGGGTTTAGTAGTTATTCACAGGACTTTTTTGAAATTTTCATCCTTTTTATATACTCAGTTCATTATTATACTTCATTACAAAGAATACAATTCTCTCTACATAGAATAAAATTATACAGTGTTATGATAATAACAGATATAAAGTGGCTCTGATGCTTGTCCTCATCATTGGTGTTATCTTTCTTTTGTACACTAAGAACCTTATGGTTTTAAAAGCATAAGATGGTCTCTCTTGTAAAAGAGGTTAATCACATTAGGTAATCAAGCTCTTGTTGTTAAGGCATATTTCTGAATCAGCACTGGTAAAGGAAAACAGATGATAGATCACTTTTCCCGCCCCCCAGAAAGGTTATCTTTATTTATTTATTTACAGATCACTTTTCTCATTATCTTTTTGGGAGAATCAGTTCAGTTCGGTTAAGTCGCTCAGTTGTGTCCAACCCTGCGACCCCATGAATCGCAGCACGCCAGGTCTCCCTGTCCATTACCGACTCCTGGAGTTTACCCAAAGTCATGTCCATCGAGTTGGTGATGCCATGCAACCATCTCATCCTCTGTCATCCCCTTCTCCTCCTGCCCCCAATCCCTCCCAGCATCAGTGTCTTTTCCAATGAGGGAGAATAATTTCATTTAAAGTAACCATATATTTTCAAAATTGTCCTTAAAAGACCTGAACCTTGAAGGACAACTAGATTAAATGTCGAAACACTTAAAAACACTCTACGCACATGACAATATTAGTAGTTTTGTGGGAGTTTATGGAGATGCCACCCATGCCTTACTAGAGTTATAGAGTCACTTCAATCACCTTGTTTCTTTGCTCTTGGCCAGACACACTAAACATGGAAAATACTGTATACATATGTCACTACCTTCATTCTCTCCTCAGTACATCTGAGTGATCTAACACATGACCTTCAATAAGAGTAGCTTCCTGAAGCAGTGATTTCTCACTGCTGTAGAAGAAGGCCAAAGGAGAATCAGAATCTTAGAGACTTGGAGGTAAATTCTCTAAGAAAGACTTTTCAAATGTTCTCCAAAGAAGTTGTGCCCCTTTACATAAATTTCCAGTGGAAAACTATTAGTTATAAATTTTATCTCTTCCCAGGTAAATATATTTGAATTAATCTGACCCAATAATTCTTCAAGAGTCCAATTTTTTGCTTTTTAGGTAACATCCATTTCAAAACAAAGGTTTACCAAGAGACCTGTATTTACTCTCTTGATATTCTTGAGGAGATATTCAAGAGACAACAGGTCTCTTGGGAGTTCTGATTAGTAATAGTATAAATAGATAATTTGGGAGCTGTAGTCATATATCTTACTTGTTTAGGTCTGTTGATTACCTAACATATTTGGATCTTTTAAAACATATATAGAAATGTAAGTTTTCACGGATTTCTAGAAATCTATAGATTGCATGTAAAAATTAGAAGAAACTTGCCTGCCATGTAGTTCAGTTCTGATATCTTCTCTAGGAAACTTTTTACAGATAGATTTTCATCTGAGGTCATCTTGTACACATCTATGGATGGGACATTACTTATTTTAGAGCCCATTATTTATTGGCAATTCATATTGTTAGAAAATTCCCTAAATCCCCAGATTGACATCTGACCAAATAAGACTAATCCCAGTTGCATGTGAACATCTGTTTAAATATCATTTCTCTTTAATTACTTAAGATTTTTAAATTAAACCATTTGATAGCATAGTTCCCAGACCTCTTGTCATCCTATCTTTTGCCTTTAAATATTTTTTCAATGTCCCATTTAAAAAATGGACTTCTTAGAAGTGAACCCAGTAATCTGGCACAAAGTATATTGTGTGACCATGATGCGAGCATGGCTGTATGTACTATACTTTAGGCTTCTATTATTTTAGGTAGCCTGATCAAACATTGGCTCATTGAATTTGTGGTCATCAAGAGGCATGGTTTAGATTTAGTTTACCTGGTATGCAATATGTTGTGGTTAATTTGTCTTACATAGCTCATCCTCAAATTCCTTAACAAGAGTTTGGATACTGATCTCTATTTTCAAAATGTGAATATTTTATATTTTATGATAGCTCATTAGTCAAATATATTTTTTATTTTAAATATTAAATTTTTCATATATCAGCACCAAAATAAACTGATAACTGTGTTTAGCATGAACATCTAAGCCTGAGATTTGAAGCACTGTTTAGTAAGTGATTTATGAATAAGGAGCTATATATCCATGACATTTAGTTAATCAGAACTGCATGGACCAGTCCTTTCCCCCAAATTGTGCTAACCAGAAGTTAGTAGGCAGTAAAGTAATCTTTGGGGAATAAATTCATTTCTGAGTCTCATTATCTGTATAATCACATGGCTGGGTATAAAGTTTATACAGTAGAGAAACACTCTCCAGACGTATTTACTTTTTTAAACCTGATTTTTCTGTTTTATGAGCCAGTTTGAAGTCTGAGATGGGCAGGGGAAGAAACAGGCTCTGTAGATAGCTACAGAAAGATTATCAGGAAGTTATATAGATATCCTGAGAGAAGGGAGCAGACATAATTCCTCCCTTCCCCCAGACAGACAGTTGTGTACTCATTTAAATAAACATATGTAAGACTCAATAGCTTGGACTTCAGCTAGAAGTTAAGGCTAAAAGCTCTTCATAGTCTCAGCAGAGCCTGAGGACATCCCTGGCTTGTAGTGTGGTCAGCCTTCTCAGGTTCCTCATGAAATGGTCCAAATAATCAGAAAAGGAGAGCTAGGGTTAATAGATTACTAAGGTACCTTGCAAAATGGGAAGTACACTGTGAAAATATTTGTATCCAACTGCTTACATTTCATTAATTATTTTAAAGTTGTATATTCTAAGAATTAAAGTTTACTTAAGCTTCTTAAAGCTTTGAAAGACTTAAACATATAACTTTCTTATTTATGAAGATAATCAAACCTCATTTTTTTTCTCTTTCTCTCTAATACAAACACATACTCCAAAGGCAAAAGCAAGCAACCAACTAAAAAACTAGATTTGAAATTGTTTGATTTTCACTTATACTTAATTCCTCTAAATACCTGATAAATAAGTGCATATTTGCTTACATCAGGAGTACCAAAAATTTTAACCAACTTTCCTTTGCATGTTTATATTTGACTGACCCATGTGTAATTACTAATATTTGGCCATTTTTGATATATAAAAATAAATTTCATAAGGTTCAAACAAAATAGAGAGATTAATGATGTTTAAGATAACTGATTATAATTTTAATCTAATTATGTATTAGATTATGCTTTTTATACTCAAGGAGAAAAAGAAAACTGAAAATTTTAACAATTTATCTAGTAAATACTTAGTAAGCACCTACTGCATACCATGTACTATTCTAGTTATTGATATTACAATAGAAAACAAGTCAGATATGTTTTGATCCACTGCTATCAAAGAGAAATTACTCTCTTGCAGTGACAACAAGAGTTAAAAGAATTGAAATATAAATACAATGTCAGATTTGGATAAGTAATTGCATATCACGTACATGACATTGACAATCAAGATTCAGCTGAACCTGAGAGATCTCCTAGGTTAGGGTAGTTTACTGACACATTAATATATATATATTTTACTATGTTCAGAATAAATATTCTTAATATGCAAAGAATCATACTTATTTCTTGAGAAAGATGTCATTTTTATATTAATGATGTTAACCATAATTCATATAATGTCAGCAGTTAGAGAAGTTACATATAAAGCAGCAATTTAAATGATTCAGTTGGAAATTTAACATAGGAAATTTTTTTTTTTTTTTGTAGAATTCAAAGGGCTAATGGTAGATTGGGAAGAGTACTAAGTCTAGAGAAACTGTGGGTTCTCATTCTGATTATTATTCTACCAGAATGACTAATTCAACTGAAAAATTTCAAAATCCTCATCAGAAATATGATACTGTGAATAAATGATTCAAAGTCCTTTCCAGTTATAAAATATACAGTTCTTACTCAGGGGTATGATATATGAGACAAAAAGACTGAAAGAGTAGGTCAGTTTATAGAAATAAAAGATTATGAGTATCTTCATTATTCTGAGTAATTATTTGTGGTCGATGCTTTAATGTGGTAATAGCCTCAAGATATGCAATATGCTACTGGAGAAGAGTGGAAAAATAACTCCAGAAAGAATGAAGAAACGAAGCCAAAGTGAAAACAATGCCAAGATGTGGATGTGACTGGTGATGGAAGTAAAGTCTGGTGCTGTAAGAACAATATTGCATAGGAACCTAGAATGTTAGGTCCACGAATCAAGGTAAATTGGAAGTGGTTAAACTGGAGATGGCAAGAGTGAACATCGACATTTTAGGAATCAGTGAACTAAAATGGATTGGAATGGGCGAATTTAATTCAGTTGACCATTACATCTACTACTGTGGGCAAGAACCCCTTAGAAGAAATGGAGTAGACCTCATAGTCAACAAAAATTCCAAAATGCAGTTCTTGCATGTAATCTCAAAAATGACAGAATGATCTCTGTTCATTTCCAAGGCAAAGCATTCAATATCATGGTAATCCAAGTCTATGCCCCAAACAGCAATGCTGAAGAAGCTGCAGTTGAACGGTTCTATGAAGACCTACAAGACCTTCTAGAACTAAGATGCAAAAAAGATGTCCTCTTCATTATAGGGGACTGCAATGCAAATGTAGGAAGTGAAGAGATACCTGGGGTAACAGGCAATTTGACCTTGGAGTACAAAATGAAGCAGGACAAAGACTAACAGAGTTTTGCCAAGAGAGTACACCGGTCATAGTAAACACCCTCTTCCAACAACACAAGAGAAGACTACACATGGACATCACCAGATGGTCAACACCGAAATTGATTGATTGTATTCTTTGCAGCCAAAGATGAAGAAGCTCTATACAGTCAGCAAAAACAAGACTGGGAGCTGACTGTGGCTCAGATCATGAACTCCATATTGCCAAGTTCAGACTGAAATGGAAGAAAGTAGGGAAAACCACTAGACCATTAAGGTATGACCTAAATCAAATCCCATACAATTATACAGTGAAAGTGACAGATAGAGTCAAGGGATTAGATCTGATAGAGTGCCAGAAGAACTGTGGACAGAGGTTTGTGACATTGTACAGGAGGCAGTGATCAAGACCATCCCCAAGAAAAAGAAATACAAAAAAGGCAAAATGGTTGTCTGAGGAGGCCTTACAAATAGCTGACAAAAGAAGAGAAGCTAAAGGCAAAGGAGAAAAGGCAAGATATACGGATTTGAATGCAGAGTTCGAAAGAATAGCAAGGAGAGATAAAGCCTTCCTCAGTGATCAATGCAAAGAAATAGAGGAAAACAATAGAATGGGAAAGACTAGAGATCTCTTCAAGAAAATTAGAGGGAACCAAGGGAACATTTCATGTAAAGATGAGCACAATAATGGACAGAAATGGTATGGACCTAACAGAAGCAGAGGATACTAAGAAGAAGCGGCAAGAATACACAGAAGAACTATACAAAAAAAATCTTCATGACCCAGATAACCATGGTGGTGTGATCACTCACCTAGAGCCAGACATCCTGGAATGTGAAGTCAAGTGGGCCTTATAGGAAGCATCTCTATGAACAAAGCTAGTGGAGGTGATGGAATTCCAGTTGAGCTATTTCAAATCCTAAAAGACGATGCTGTGAAAGTGCTACACTCAGTATGCCAGCAAATCTGGAAAACTCAGCAGTGGCCACAGGATGACAAAAGGTCAGTTTTCATTCCAATCCCAAAGAAAGGCAATGTCAAAGAATGTTCAAAATACCACACAATTGCACTCATCTCACATGCTAGCAAAGTAATGCTCTAAATTCTCCAAGCCAGGCTTCAACAGTACATGAACCGTAAACTTGCAGATGCTCAAACTGGATTTAGAAGAGGCAGAGGAACCAGAGATCCAATTGTCCACATCTGTTGGATCTTCAAAAAAGCAAAAGAATTCCAGAAAAAATCATCTATTTTTGCTTTCTTGACTACGTTAAAGCTTTTGACTGTGTGGATCACAACAAACGGTGGAAAATTCTTAAAGTAATGTGAATACCAGGCCACCTTATCTGCCTCTTGAGAAATCTGTATGCAGGTTAAGAAGCAACAGTTATAACTGGACATGGAACAATGACTGGTTCCAAATTGGGAACGGAGTACCTCAGGGCTGTATTTTGTCACTCTGTTTATTTAACTGATATGCAGAGTATATCATGTGAAATGCTGGGCTGGATGAAGTACAAGCTGGAATCAAGATTGCGGGGAGAAATAGTGAGGTAAGCCAGAAAGAAAAACACCAATACAGTATACTAACACATATATATGGAATTTAGAAAGTTGTTAACGATAACCCTGTATGCGAGACAGCAAAAGAGACACAGATGTAAAGAACAGTCTTTTGGACTCTGTGGGAGAGGGAGAGGGTGGGATGATTTGAGAGAATGGCATTGAAACATGTATAATATCATATAAGAAATGAATCACCTGTCTAGGTTATGCAGGATACAGGATGCTTGGGGCTGGTGCACTGGGATGACCCAGAGAGATAGTACAGGGAGGGAGGTGGGAGGGGGGTTCACGATTGGTAACATGTGTACACCTGTGGCGGATTCATGTTGATGCATGGCAAAACCAATACAGTATTGTAAAGTAAAATAAAGTTAAATAAAAAAATAAAATATAAAAAAAATTAACCTCAGATATACAGATGACACCACCCTTATGGCAGAAAGTGAAGAAGAACTAAAGAGCCTCTTGATGAAAGTAAAAGATAAGAGTGAAAAAGTTGGCTTAAAACTCAACTTTCAGAAAACTAAGATCATGGCATCTGGTCCCATTACATCATGGCAAGTAGATGGGGAAACAATGGAAACAGTGAGAGACTTTATTTTTCTGGGCTCCAAAATCGCTGCAGATGGTGACTGCAGCCATGATATTAAAAGACACTTGCTCCTTGGAAGAAAAGTTATGGCCAACCAAGATAGCATATTACGCAGCAGAGGCATTACCTTGCCAACAAAGGTCTGTCTAGTCAAAGCTATGGTTTTTCCAGTAGTCATGTATCAATGTGAGAGTTGGACCATAAAGAAGGCTGAGCACCAAAGAATCGATGCTTTCAAACTGTGGTGTTTGAGTCAATCTTGAGAATCCCTTGGACTGAAAGGAGATTAAATCAGCCAATCCTAAATGAAATCAGCCCTGAATATTCATTGGAAGGACTGGTGCTAAAGCTCCAATAGTTTGGCCCCCTGATACAGAGAGCTGACTCATTGGTAAAGACCCTGATGCAGGAAAGCTTGAGGGCAGGAAGAGAAGGGGCTGACAAAGGATGATACGATTGGATGGCTTATGTGACTCAGTGGAAATGAGTTTGAGCAAACTTCGGGAGATGGTGCAGGACAGGGAGGCCCAGTGTGCTATAGTCTGTGGGTTTTCAAAGAGTAGGACACGACTCAGTGACTGAACAACAACAGCAAAAGCAGCAATAGGATATTTTAATATGAGTTTACTTTTTTGAATTCCTAAATTGCCTTTTTTATAATAACTTTTTAAGGATGAAAGTAAATATTAAAATTTGCTTAGGAAATAAAAGAAATAATTATTCCAATCATCCATGCTCACATATTTTGGCCATTAAACCTTTATTTTAATGCTATATATCATAACAACTGAACAATAAATCAAAACATCTTAGTTTTAGAAGAAAAACTAATATATAAGAAAGTTACATCATTCATTTGGTGAGAAAAATGGAGGCTTACTTATTAAATAACTGTTTATCAGACATTTGAATGCCTGTTAAAAGATAAGCAAGCAGGGCAAATACTTGAAAGAAATACATTAAATATCATCATTAGTATAGTGTTTCATAAACTCATAAGGGAAATCTTTAAGTATTAATTAGAATAATCGACAAAGGACCTAAAAGAGAACTCACATACTCTGAAATATAAATTCTCTTAATAAGAAATAAAAATGACATGGATTTACTATAATATTTTACTCATTAGTAATCAAATAAATGCCAATAACAAAAACAAAATACAATTATTTAACCAATGAAGTGGTAATGAGTGCATTCCTTGTATGTAAGAGTATACAGTGATGTTTACTTTTTATTTAATGTTACTCTATATTTTTAATTTTTTAGGGTATTACTTTATAATTGAAATCAACATAAAGCAGTTTAGCTCTAGGCATCCTGGAAGGCAGGGCAACATGAAACACTTAGCAGTAATGCTATAATCTGATAAATGAAGACGTCTTTTTAAAAGGGTTTTTTTTTTTTTTTAATAAGAAATAGTAATAACAGAATGGACAGTGGCCTTAGTGGCTTTATTGGGAACACTTTTGGTTATTTTTAGATTTTTCACTGTAATAATTCAAGGATTTAATATTAAAAAGCAATTTGGCTGGGATTTTGTGAAAACAATATTAATTATCTGACAATATCAGTTTGGAGTGGCTAGCTCAGCCCTTTGACATACCAGCTATCTTAGCAGCACTGTTTACAAAGCTTGGATAATGATCAGTTTCGGGGTAAATCTTTGGGGTAAATGCTTCAGTTCAGCAGTCAGTGAAGTTGCTCAGTCGTGTCCAACTCTTTGCAGTCCCATGGACTGTAGCCCACCAGGCTCCTCCATCCATGGAATTTTCCAGACAAGAATATGAGAGTGGATTGCCATTTCCTTCTCCAGGGGATCTTCCCGACTCGGGGATCAAACCCAGGTCTCCCACATTGCAGGCAGATGCTTTACCGTCTGAGCTACCTGTGGTAAATGCCTAGAATATAGATATTCTGACATTGAAGGAAGATCAATTTGATTGAACAGATTGAGGGAGTTTTAATTCTGTTATGATTATGAAAAGGTTGACATATTCTATCTAGTCCTACATCATGCAAAGATGTACTTCCTACAATATGGTGAAAATTTACTTAAGAATTTTGAAATTATGTACTGAATGTTTGTGTGTATGTATATGATTTATAAAGAACCTGCCTGCCAATGCAGGAGACCTAAGAGACGTGGGTTTGATTCCTGGATCTGGAAGATTCCCTGCACTAGCAAATGGCAACCTACTCTAGTATTTTTGCTTGGAGAATTCTATGGATAGAGGAGCCTCACAGGTTACAGTCCATGGGGTCCCAAGAGTCAGACACGACTGAGTGACTCACACTTTCACTTTCATATGATTTATATATAACATTCAGAATTTCTTCATTTTTGCTTCAATGCTTATGCCAAAAAAGGTTTATCACATATACAAATATTTTGTCAACATACCTCATGTTTGAGTATTTTGAGGTCCTCAGAATGTTGAATTACTGTCATTTTACTTGGATGCTTAGTATATCAACAATCCAAAGTGAGGAAATTTAAAAAATTATGTTATTGATTAACACTTATTATAATGTATATTTAGATTTAAGATGAATTATTTTCATGAATATTTTTTGAATGATAAAAATATTTAATAAATTTTGTGCAAAGTATAATTAATCATGAAAATAATGGCTGTTTTAAGTTGAAGTATTTAAACTGAGGCTTTTAAAGTATTTTTGTTTGAAAATTTATTTAAAGTGTCAGTGGTAGTTCTACCGCTTTGAATATATTCATTAATAAAATAATTCTTTCTACATATTTCAGATGCCTTTAATAAATATTTCAAAATATAAAAAAGAACTATCTGGTAGGAAGACTGTGAACGTGATTTTCTTTTTAAAATTATTTTTATTTATTTATTTTATTTTTGGCTGCACGGGTCTTTGTTGCTTGCATTGGCTTCTCTAGTTGTGGGGAGCAGAGGTGACTCTTTGTTGTGGTGTGCAGGCTTCTCATCGTGGTGGCTTCTCTGGTTGTGCAACAGGCTCTAGGTGAGCGGGCTTCCGTAGTTGCAGCTCAAGTGCTCTAGAGTGCAGGGTTAGTAGCTGTGGTGCCCTGGGTTAGTTGCTCAGCAACATGTGGAATATTTCTGGACCAGGGATTGAACCCCTGTCCCATGCCTTGGCAGGTAGATTCCTATCTACCGTGTGGCACCAGGGAAATCCAAACGTGATTTTCTTGAAGTATGGAGACTACTAATACACAGATAAAACTTTGGGAAAGAGCTGAAAAATGGGAACATTTTCTAGTTTGGACAAAAGTCTGGGGAAATTACAATTATCATGACTTTCACTCTCTTCTTTATAAATTGCTCTGGTAAATTCACTGTTCAGCACATTTACTAATAGACTCCATAATATTACTGAGTCTATTGAAAGCCATTCTGGAACTCAGGTAAGATATGTAATGGCTTGGAGTTTAGTTTCATTTGGGTTAATGTAATAATATTTATGGGGCTTCCCACTTGGCTCAGCAGTAAAGAATCCTCCTGCTAATGCAGGAGATGTGAGTTCGATCCCTGGATTAGGAAGATCCCCTGGAAAAATAATGGCAACCCACTCCAGTATTCTTGCTTGGAAAATTCCATGGACAAGCTACAGTCCATGGGATCTCAGAGTTGAACATGACCTAGTGACTGAGCATGGATGCACTGCTACTTATTGCTGGTGTGATGTCTGATGAAGCATTCAGTGTCACTGGGCTGCAGTTTTCTCGGTGTAAAAAGAGAGGATATACTACTTGATAATCTTTAAAGTGGCTTTTAGGATTTTGGTTTTGATCCCATGACAATATCTGTCTCCTTTCCCACTCCATCTTTTTGTGTATTCTATACTTCAGCTAGATTTCTCTACGTCTTACTAGTCTCTAAACCATTATAAACCATCCCCCTTTGTAGATTAATCATTGTGTAATTTTTTCACACACTTGTCCTATGGAAATTCTGCTTAACCTTCATGGCTGAGCTCAGTCATCTTTCATTGCTTCCTTAATTCCTGATGCAGAAAAATTCTTCTCTGTCTGCTTTACAATAGTACTTCTTGGTTTATACTTCTCTAATTGCCTTTCTATATTTTTATCATCACTTATTATTTATGTAATGATATATTTGAAGACAGTGGTAGAATGTGTTTTATTCCTATTTCTTTGATAGCTGTTAGCAGCTCTTGATTGTATCACACAGTTAGTGAATTAGTCATTTCTTTTGAGATATGTGTTTCAGTTGTTTTGTAAAGTTAGCCAAACAAAACTGCCTTTCTTAAAGATTGCATGGAATGGTTGGAAAAAAGTACAGAATAAAATCTGGATTTGTACTCCATTGTTCAGTTGCTAAGTCATGTCCAACTCTGTGACCCCATGGATTGCAGCACCCCAGGCTTCCCTGTCCTTTACTGTTCCCTGGAATTTGCTCAAACTCATGTCCATTGAGTCTAGTGCATTCCATATTTTAACTTAATTATTGGATTGTCTGCATAAATTATTAATTTTTCTGAAATCACATTATTCGACTCTGATGATGAGTGCTACGTACCTCTCAGGAAATTTTTAAAAAGAAAAAATAAATAATATATTTAATGTGACTGACCAGAGGATTTGCCCTGCAAACATCAATTTTCTTTTTATTACTCTTTTAGTAAATGTTAGAAATTTTGTTTTTCACTGCTTATTAGGTTAGTTCTTCCTTCCTATGGAGGTACTTATGATATCCAATATTACCTATTAAAGTATAAGACAAAGTATTCACTAATATTCAAACTACTATCCAGTACTTTACTATGAATTATAGCTTGAAATAATATTTTTATTAATTTTGAACCATTATGCATATAAAAATAAATTGCTGTTGTTGTTTAGTTGCTAAGTCACGTCCAACCCTTTTGCGACCCCATGGATTGTAGCTCACCAGGCTTCTCTGTCCATGGAATTATCCAGGCAAATTCTTGGAATGGGTTGCCATTTTTTGCTCAAGGGGATCTTTCCAACCCCGGGATCGAACTTGAGTCTCCTGCATCTCCTGTATTAACAGGTGGATTCTTTACCACTGAGCCATCTGGGAAGCCCATAGTAATAAATACCCCTCTATTAATCAAAATGGAGGACATGTTTCTTAAGAAAATGACACATAGGATAAAATGATATTTTGAAAAATATACATAGAAGCAGAGCAGATGGATATGCAAGTGTAGCATACGGATTTCCATATGTTAAAATGCTTTCTTTAAAAATGTGGCTATAGTATTGATAATCAGTGTGCTATGATGCCCTGGTTTAATTAAAGATTAGAAGCCTCCATTTAGCAATAGTAGAAACATTTCTAATGCTTTAAGAATTACTTTTTCTTAAAGCAGTGGTTCTAAGCCTGGCCATATAATCACCTGGGGAACTTTGAAACACTTCCGATGCCTGAGGGCTCACCCAGAGGCATTGTTATTTAATTGATTTGGGATTTCAGTGCAAACTAGAGTTTGGGGATTTCTTTTTTTTTTTCTAATTCTCTAAAGTGTAGCCAGAGTTGAGAACTATTGCTCTCGAAGTATCAAATAAGACACAGCTTTTAAGTTCCTCCAAAACAGCTTTACTCTCTGATATTTTTTTTTCCTAAAAAGGTGGCAATGATAGTATGAAAGATACGTTTGCTCAACACCTAAGTTGAGTCATCTAAGCATCAAAAATTGAAGTGCCTTCAAGCAGAAACTAAATAATGCAAACTGTTTTTTTTATTGGAAAGCAGGTTAGAATTCCATTTCAATGTTCTTCTTTATAGCTTTCCCATTTCTGAAAAATGGTATTATAGTCCCATAGTAAAACAAAATGGGCTGAAGAACGTGGTGAAACACTGAGAATACTGTTTGAGTGTGGTCAGTAGAAATCTCACCGCTTAATAGCCTCAGCTTCAACAAGAGATTGCACTTCAAACTATATGATTAATGAAAATAAAAGAAGATGACAGTTTTATTTTTGCAGTAAGTTTGCATCTTTCAGTTACTATAACAATTCAGTGTTCTATAACATAGTGCTAAAAAACCCTTTCTGTTTAGGGTCCTGCTTGTGATATGATGTACCAACTTTCTACATATTAAAGTTTTCAAAATGTATTTCCCTCTCTACATTTCAGTGACCTCCAATAGATAATGTTATTATTCAACTGTAACCTGCTATTAAGATCAAAATAAGAAATAGCAGCTTTAGATTTTTTTTTAATCCTTTTTTTGTTTTTGGTCCCTTCTCAGTAGTTTCTTTTTTTATTCATCTTCAGATTTATCCATCCCTGGCAATTTCAAGCTAGAAAAAACAAATTAAGAAAAAAAATTAATTGACTTTATTTGCTTTAATGCTGCCAACCCATATTATCTGCTTTCTTAAATGAGTTTGGAACTGCCAGCTTTGAGGGTATTACATTACATTTTGGGTTGCTGCCAGCATATCCTGAGCAAATATATTTAAATCAAAGCTAAGCTGCTTAAATATTCATGTTATGCTCTTATTATGGTTTAGAGAGATGTGAAACCATTTAAGATTTGCAAACCTGTTACATGGCCAAAAAATGTATTTGAACTATCAGAAATATGCTTTAAATTGATAATGTTAACCTAGTTTAATAAGGAAAGGTTTCCACAGTCTTATTAGTTGTGATGCATTCAAAATGTCTAATTTGTTTGTGATTTTCCAGTCAGTAGAGCAATACAAATGTAATCTTTTTCATCAGAAATACATATTGGGAATGCCCCCAAATGTTATGTTATTAAATGTGTAACCTTCCAGTCCATGTGCTCTATGTCTATACTTTGACGTTATCTGCACCCCTTTAGCACATATATGTTAATCTTATTGCATTGAATTTCCCTTCATTGACATGTTTCTTTGAAAATATACAACTGAGAAATCTTTAAAACATCAACTTACTTCTCAGTAACAGGCTTAGAGGAGTCCCAATTGTTTGAACAAAGCATAAGATCTAAAAAGGGACATTATTAGGAGATATTAAACACCAAATCATCGTTACCTGAAACAATAAAGTAAGTCAAGGAGAAGCTGAGCTCACCTTTGTATGAGGGGCAAAATTGAGTTATTCCTGTTGCATATTGCAGACATATTTCACTGCTGCCTCCTCCCCCTGCCCCTTCTCGTCCTCCTTCATGTCTTCTCAGATTGCTAGCATTACCAACTGCAGATTTAAAGCATCTGATTTTACATAAAACAGATTTGTTCCCTTGACTTTCCTTCAAGACAGAAAAACACTGCAGAATTTTAAAAGTCCAGGATACCAAAAGCTATTTGTTTATAATCATAGATTTTAATGACAGTGTAATAATCTATGATTTATGGGAGGGAGCATTTTTAAAGGAGTTTGTGAGATGCAATATAAATTCATGAGATACAGTGAGAGTTGCCAGGGTCCAACGTCTAGCTGTCACGTAAGTATGGCCACGCTTGCTAGCTCTTCGCATGCTAGCTCTTCCCAGCAGGGGAAGGCCTGGAAAGCTAGTGTAGCTGTTCTAGACAAACCACTGGTGCTGAATGATGCCTTCTGTTTGTTGCTGCTGCTGCTAAGTCGCTTCAGTCGTGTCCGACCCTGTGCGACCCCACAGACGACAGCCCACCAGGCTCCCCTGTCCCTGGGATTCTCCAGGCAAGAACACTGGAGTGGGTGGCCATTTCCTTCTCCAATGCATGAAAGTGAAAGTGAAAGTGAAGTCACTCAGTCATGTCCGACTCTTAGCAACCCCATGGACGGCAGCTTACCAGGCTCCTCCGTCCATGGGATTTTCCAGGCAAGAGTACTGGAGTGGGGTGCCATTGCCTGCCTTTTGTTTAAATGTCCGCATTTCAACACAGGAGAGTAACCAGCTAACAGCAGTGGGCATGGCCATGAAACTGCTCAGTGTAATGTGCCTGATACTGAGAATTTCTAAAACTAAACCCTTGGAGGGTACAGTTGAATCAAATTGGAGGATAATTGCTTTACCATGTTGCGTTGGTTTCTGCCATACATCACCATGAATCAGCCACAAATATACATATGCCCTCTCCCTCCTTAACTTCCCTCCCACTTTCACCCCATTCCACCCCTCTAGGTTGTTTCAGAACACCAAGCTGAGCTCCCTGCATTATACAACACTGAAATATTTACATTACCATATGTAAAATAGATAGCCACTGGGAATTTGCTGTGCAAACATTAGGTTTTACTGAATTCTGCTCTATATGTTGTAGTGCTAGAGAAGTTTTAATACATTTTTCTGTGGAGAAACCACTAGTATTTTTTTTTTTTTCCTTCCATGAGCTCTACTGGGGCAGAGCTTGGAAGGATTACAGTAGCATCAGCTTTAGTATGTTGTAAAGAGGATGAATTTGAATTTTTTTAAACTAAAATGTAGTTGATGTATCTTCCCTGGTGGCTCAGATGGTAAAGAATCTGCCTGCAAATGGGCAGATCCTTTGGGGAAGGAAATGGCAACCCAATCCAGTATTCTTGCCTGGGAAACCCCATGGATAGAGGAATCTGGCAGGCTAAGTCCATGGGGTTGCAAAGAGTCGGGCACAACTGAGTGACTAACACTTTCACTTTTCATAGTTTGTGTACAAATGTTATATGTTTCACATGTACAGCATAGTGATTCACAACGAAAGATTATATTTCATTTATAAGCATTACAAAATATTGGCTATATTCCCTGTGTTGCACTATATATCTTTGTAGCTTATTTATTTTATACATAATAGTTTGTACCTCTTAATCGTCTACCCATAACTTGGCCCTCCCTGCCTCCCTCTTCCTATTGGCGCTACTTGTTTGTTCTCTGTATTTGTGAGTCTGTTCCTTTTATGTTATATTCACTAGCTTTAATTTTTAGATTCCACATATGAGTGATATCATACAATATTTGTTTTTCTCTGTCTGACGTATTTACCCTCACCCTCTAAGTCCATCCATGTTGTTGGAAAAGCCAAAACTTCGTTCTTTTTACGGCCATGTAGTATTCTACTGTGTATGTTTGTGGACTGGCAATTGTAAATAATGCTGCTATGAGCATTGGGGTGGCATGTATCTTTTTGAATTAGTGGTTCATTTTCTTTTCAAATAAATACCCAGGAGTGGAATTTCTGGTTGTAGTGGTAGTTCTATTTTTAGTTTTTTGAAATATCTCCGTAGTTTCTTAAAAAAACAGTGGCTGTACCAATATACATTCCCGCCAACAGTGTACAAGGGTTCCCTTTTCTCCACATCCTCACCAACATTTGTTCTTTGTAGTCTTTTTGATGATAGCCAAGGAGGAATTTGATGATAGCCAAGGAGGTATAAATTTGGTGAGCTCTGAAGATTTTTAGACATTACATTTCTTTGATATTCAGTGTTACTTCTACCTTAGAATTCAAAATCAGATTAACAACACACAATCATCAGAACTATTTTAGCTTTTTCAATTAGAAGATATGTTTTTAAAGTGTGATCTCATTCCCTGCTTGTGAACAAGAGTAAACAATTGCTTTGTTCTTAAAATTATATGGTGACACTGCTAAGTCAGAATGAAAATGCTCTGTACAAAATGTACACGCTGCTGTATTCAAACTGGATAACCAATAAAGACCTTTTGTATAGCACATGGAACTCTACTCAGTGTTACGTGCCAGCCTGGATGGGAACGTGTGGGGTAGAATAGGTACATGTGTATGTATGGCTGAGTCCCTTTGCTGTTCACCTGACACTACCACAACATTGTTAATCGGTTATACCCCAATGCAAAATAAAATGTTTAAGTTTGAAAAAAAAAATGCATTGGTAACCTAATGATCACTTTAAGGTCAGTCAGTTCAGTTCAGTCACTCAGTCGTGTCCGACTCTTTGCCACCCTATGAATCGCAGCACGCCAGGCCTCCCTGTCCATCACCAACTCCTGGAGTTCACTCAGATTCACATCCATCGAGTCAGTGATGCCATCCAACCATCTCATCCTGTGTCATCCCTTTCTCCTCCTGCCCCCAATCCCTCCCAGCATCAGAGTCTTTTTCAATGAGTCAACTCTTTGCATGAGGTGGCCAAAGTACTGGAGTTTCAGCTTTAGCATCATTCCTTCCAAAGAAATCCCAGGGCTGAGCTCCTTTAGGATGGACTGGTTGGATCTCCTTGCAGTCCAAGGGACTCTCGAGAGTCTTCTCCAACACCACAGTTCAAAAGCATCAATTCTTTGGCGCTCAGCCTTCTTCACAGTCCAACTCTCACATCCATACATGACTACTGGAAAAACCATAGCCTTGACTAGACAGACTTTAGTTGGCAAAGTAACAAGGTAATCTAAAGGAAATTTTGGTTTTAATAATATATTAATAATTTAGTATACTTTTCTGATTAACCATTTTCATTATAGAAATTAAATATTGGTATCACAGAAAGTTTGGAAAATAGAAATAAAAAAAAGAAAAAAAACTTCAACTATAACTTTACCCCTTAACATAATTATTAGTAAATTAGTTTATTTTCTTCCAATTTTTTCATGCATTTATTTTTTATAAGCAGTTTTATATTCAGCTTTTTCACAGAAGATTATACACATTTCCCCATGTTACTACAGGTCTTTATAACCATTAGATTTTGTTTTTATTTCTTAAGTTAAAAATATTATGGTTATTTTTAATTTTTGGTCAGTTCCATATGATTAGAGGTCCAGGATTCACTCCAACGTTAGGATATAGCTCTAACCATGGAACCTCTTCTATACAAAAACAGAATGAGGAAAGAAGCTGTCCAAAAAGTCAATAGAAAGCTAATAAATGGAGGAGGAGCCGCCCTAGGTGTATGTCAGTTCATCAGTGAGCAGGTATCAGTGATAATTGGCATTAATATTTTAAAATTAAAATTATTTCTGCAAATTGAAATTACTGGACTCACTGGATGTTCAAGGATGTCTGAATAATTAAATGGTTTGTTTTAAGCAGTGGACTGTGAAGAAGCTGAGCGCCAAAGAATTGATGCTTTTGAACTGTGGTGTTGGAGGAGACTCTTGAGAGTCCCTTGGACTGCAAGGAGATCCAACCAGTCCATCCTAAAGGAGCTCAGCCCTGGGATTTCTTTGGAAGGAATGATGCTAAAGCTGAAACTCCAGTACTTTGGCCACCTCATGCGAAGAGTTGACTCATTGAAAAAGACTCTGATGCTGGGAGGGATTGGGGGCAGGAGGAGAAAGGGATGACAGAGGATGAGATGGCTGGATGGCATCACTGACTCAGTGGACGCAAGTCTGAGTGAACTCTGGGAGTTGGTGATGGACAGGGAGGCCTGGCGTGCTGCAATTCATGGGGTCGCAAAGAGTCGGACACGACTGAGCGACTGAACTGAACTGAACTGAACTGAAGCTTAGATATACTCTCTTAAGGAGCTTCCCAGGTGGCGCTAGTGGTAAATAACCTGACTGCCTAATGCAGAAGATGTAGTGTGGGTTCGATCCCTGGGTTGGGGACACTCACTGGAGGTGAGCATGGCAACCCACACCAGTATTCTTGCCTGGAGAATCTGCATGGACAGAGGAGCCTGGGGGCTGCAGTCCATAGGGTCACAAAGAGTCAAACTTGACTGAGCAACTGAACTGAACTGAACTGTGGTTAAATTTATACTTCCCAAGTTAACTTCATTGGAATATAGACATTTGTGGAATTCTTATAAGTTGAGGGCTCAATAATTTTTCTGAATTCTTATTTAGTCGTTCACCTACCTGGATAATACAGGTAGGTATAGTTTGTTTTGAAAAGCTTCATATAAACATGATAAGTCCACATTAATCTTATGGTCCAATGTATATGTATTAAGGGTTTAGTAGGAAAGAAAATTATGCTGTTTATAACTTGATAGGATAATTTATTTTATGTCCGTGTGATCTGCTTGTACTATACTATTTCTGATTTTGGATGTGATTCAGCCAAATCAGAATTGCAATTCCATAAGCACAGGGCTTCCCTGGTAGCTCAGAGGTTAAAGCGTCTGCCTGCAATGTGGGAGACCGGGGTTCGATCCCTGGGTTGGGAAGATTCCCTGGAGAAGGAAATGGCAACCCATTCCAGTATTCTTGCCTGGAGAATCCCATGGACAGAGGAGCCTGGTGGGCTATAGTCCACGGGGTCGCAAAGAGTCAGACACGACTGAGCGACTTCACTTCACTTCACTTCAAGCACAGGATATGCTCAATATATAATTGATTAAATAGCTGATAGTTTATCCTGGATTGAGAAATGAAAACTCCAAAGCCTGGGGCACAAGAAAACTGAAACCTAAATGTTGATTTTTTTCAAGGAACCAGATATACGATTTTAGGGAGGTCATGTAACACTTTTGGGTTTATGTAAATGGAGTTTGACTGGACTGTCTTGAAAACCCTTTCTGGATCTGAAATGATTTTTAAATGCAGACTTATCCTGGTACCTGAAGTTTCAACCACTGTAATAATCTCTATGGATTAAGGTACTATCTCCAGGAAGCTTTTATTAGCATGTAATATATTACTGTGAAAGTGGTCTATTATCCCAGTAGGACCCACTAACACATTAGCTCAGCTTATCAGATGAGCTGGCTGCCATTTATGAGAGAGGATATCTCAAAGGGGTGTTAGTGTGGGGCCTGACACAGAACACGCCCTTAAGAAACTCTCCCATTATTTGAAAGAGGAGATAATTTGGTATGTTTGATTCATGAACTTGATCTGGAATACAAGATACTTCTAATATAGGGTAGGTCTTGGGGGCTTTAGATACTTTTAACTTGTTGAATATTGGCAGGAATAGTTGCATATTTTTAAAAAAGAAAAGAGGGATGCTGAAGGGGGCATGTGCATTTGACAAGATAATAAAGGAAATCTTCATTAACATCATGATTTTTGATTGTATATGGCCTGAACTGATAAGACTGTCATGAATGCCTAGAACCCAGAAATGCTTTAGCAGAATCCAGAATTAGATATTGATATATTTTCAATTTGAGGAAGAATATTGTCCGTGGAAATATTTATACTCAAACTTGCTTAGGCTGAATATTATTTGTTGAAGAAGCTACTTAATACTGGAGCTGTGTGGGGAGTGGAGATACAGGCTCCTTAGTTACAGTTGTTCAGAATATCAAATTCCAATAAGCAGAAGAGTTAAGTTTAGTCAAGTCAGTTATCTTAAATAAGCATTGTATCCACTGTGCCCAGACCAGTATTTGGCACATATTCAAAATTTTGTTGAGAGATTGCAAATAATAATTCAACTTCAAATGTGTATTTGGTATGTGAAATATGTGCATTTGCATGTGAATGCAACCTTAATTTGAAAAAAATTGAAGTTAAAGAAAATCTATGACCAACCTGCAGCTGCTGCTAAGTCACTTCAGTCATGTCTGACTCTGTGTGACCCCACAGACGACAGCCCACCAGGCTCCCCTGTCCCTGGGATTCTCCAGGCAAGAACACTGGAGTGGGTTGCCATTTCCGTCTCCAATGCATGAAAGTGAAAAGTGAAAGTGAAGTCACTCAGTCGTGTCTGACTGTTCGCGCCCCTATGGACTGCAGCCTACCAGGCTTCCCCGTCCATGGGATTTTCCAGGCAAGAGTACTGGAGTGGGGTGCCATTGCCTTCTCCGATGACCAACCTAGACAGCATATTAAAAAACAGAGATATTACTTTACTGACAAAGGCCCATATAGTCAAAGCTATGATTTTTCCAGTAGTCATGTACAGATGTGAGAGTTGGACCATAAAGAAGGCTGGGCACCAAAGAATTGATGCTTTTGAACTGTGATGCTGGAGAAGACTTTTGAGAGTCCCTTGGACAGCAAAGAGATCAAACCAGTCAATCCTAAAGGAGATCAGTCCTGAATATTCATTGGAAGGACTGATGCTGAAGCTGAAGCTCCAATACTTCGGCCACCTGATGCAAAGGACTAACTCATTTGAAAAGACCCTGATTCCGGGGAAGATTGAAGGTAGGAAGAGAAGGGGGTGACAGAGGATCAGATGGTTGAATGGCCTTACCAACTCGATGAACTTGAGTTTGAGCAAGCTCTGGGAGTTGGTGATGGAGAGGGAAGCCTGGAGTACTGCAGTTCATGGGGTCACAAAGATTCAGACACAACTGAGCGACTGAACTGAAAGAGGAATCCCTTGTAGCTCAGTTGGTAAAGAATCCGCCTGCAATGCAGGAGACCTCGGTTCAATCCCTGAATTGGGAAGATCCGCTGGAGAAGGGATAGGCTACCCACTCCAGTATCCTTGGGCTTCCCTTGTGGCTCAATTGGTAAAGAATCAGCTTGCAACGTGGCTCAATTGGTAAAGAATCAGCCTGCAACGTGGGGTACCTGGGTTCAATCCCTGGGTTGGGAAGGTCCCCTAGAAAAGGGAAAAGGCTACCCACTCCAGTATTCTGGCCTAGAGAGTTCCATGGACTATACAGTCCATGAGGTCTCAAAGAGTCAGACACAACTGAGTGACAGATTACAAAAAAATACAAAAAAGTTACCTAGTGTTGTTCTTATTTTATAGATCTTGGGTTTTTGCATTATTGTATGAAACTTTATTTTCAGTTATGTATATGTTTAAATCTTAAAAGCTTTTAAATTTTGGGGGCTTTTAGTCAGATTAGAAAGAAAATGAACTTCATAGATATAAATATAACAAACACAATGTTAGAGAACAAGCTCAGAGTTTAGAGGATTATTGCTGGATTATTTGGGGAAAACCCAAAACATAGTGAACTTAATCATCTAATTGAAGCAAGCTATGATAAAAATGTGCCTTTTGACTTAGCTGATTTGTTGGATTAGCTAACTGCTAAACAGTTCTAAAGGGAACACTTTGGTGTTTTGTTTATGTATGTATGCTTAGGAGAAGCAAAGTATATGAGTGAGTAAAATGGCATGCTTATTAAGGTGTATGAATGTGAGAGTTGGATTGTAAAGAAGGCTAGGTGTCAAAGAATTGATGCTTTCAAATCGTGGTGCTGGATAGTAATACTCTTGAGAGTCCTTTAGACTGCAAAGAAATCGAACCAGTCAGTCTTAAAGGAAATCAACCCTTATATTCATTGGAAGGACTGATGCTGAAACTGAATTTCCAGTACTTTGGCCACCTGATGCAAAAAGGCAACTCATTGGAAAAGATCCTGATGCTGGGAAAGATTGAGGGCAAGAGGAGGAGGGGGCGACAGAGGATGAGATGGTAGGATGGTATCACTAACTCAATGGACATGAGTTTGAACATACTCTGGGACATAGTGGTACAGAGGAGGCTGGCGTGCTGCAATCCATAGGGTTACAAAGAATAGGACACGACTTAGTGACTGAACAACAACAACATTAAACTGCAAATATGTAATTGTCAGTAATTAAGCCATGCACAGGAATTTATGAGTATATTCTGTGTATATATCTGTTTTTTTCCTTGTGTACCTAATATTAATGTCACCAGTATTATAAACTAGGTAATTGTAATAATATATGGGAAACTTGATGAGACATCAGCACATGTTAATCAATTTGTACTTCTTGGAGTCATTTATTGATTACAAAGAAATCTTGATATCTTTAATGCATATTTAATAGAGAAATTGCTTTTGGAAATTCCTGTAGGATGGTATCAAATATAATAAATATATATATCAAATAAATATATATGTTTCAAATATATATGTATATGTAAAATTATATATACATGTATATACAAATCTGTGTATAATCTTTATTAGCTAACATAGTCTATCCATATTTTACTCTTACAGAATATTTAATTTTTTTCATAGCCAATCCTATCTTAATTAACATTTTGTCTTTCAACTTCTAGAAATAAATGCTCATTTTGGTCTCATCAGAGTCTCTCTGAATAGACTCTTTGCTCTCTTGAACATAACCAAATTTTAGTTAGAGTTACTTGCTAAATGCTCCAATGGGTTCTTTCATCCTTTTTGTTGAAGGAGGAATTTTAAATACATTAACATTTAAGGTTTTTGTGCTTCACGAAAGGTTATTCCTTTGAATGTTTTATCCTATTTGACAAGGCTAACCTGGAATTAGAATTTGTTATAATTTCCTTGCTTGATTAAACAGCAACTTCTGGGATGTCACAGAATCCTGTGGCTACTACTCTGAATGAAAGCAAAGGTGAAGAACACCCAATGTGAGAGCAAGGTGTTTTACAATAAGTTTAAACCATCAAACCTTTCTGTAACACATTTATTTAAATGATGAAACTGATAGAACTTGAAATTAATTTATTTTGAAAGGCAAAAAGCAAAAACACTTAAACCATCATTTAAAAGCCTTTCATGAAAAATAAGTATTCCATAAAAACACACTGTGTATATTTTAAAAAATTCAAACATAGATTTCTGTTATTTAAATATAAAGGATTATTACTGAAGTGAAGATTTAATTATTTTTGTTCTATACTCTATCATTTTTCCCTTCTGGGAGGAGATATAATTATTTTAAAGAAAAATTCCAGAAAAATCTTAGTGAAGTGAAAAGTGAAAGTGAAAGTCACTCAGTCGTGTCCGACTCTGCAAAACTGTGGACTATACAATCCATGTAATTCTCCAGGCCAGAATACTGGAGTGGGTACCCTTTCCCTTCTCTAGGGGATCTTCCCAATGCAGGGATCGAACCCAGGACTCCCACATTACAGGCAGATTCTTTACCAGCTGAGCCACAGAAAAATCTTAACATTAAAATAAATGTTGTTCATATTTTGATTATTCAGCTGATGTATCCTATCAAATTATGTTTGTGAAAAGTTGTGAATCAGTCTCTTTTTAGCCTGATTTGCTAGATACTTCCTTGATAGGGCTCTTCATTCATTTAATTCAGTGTTTCTGATATTTCTCCATTTTAACACACATAGAAAATTATTAGATTACCTATGGCTGAGTGGGATAAATGGAAAGATGAGGATGCTGGTAGATTGAGATAGCTGGCCCAGGCCTAACAATGCCCCTGCCTCCTTCAGGGCACCCCTAACCTGTGCATCAGTTGAGAGGCTCTGATGTAATTGACACTCACTGAGTGCTGACAGGCCTGTGTCTTGGCAGTGTGGGTACAGAGCTCCATCAGGGTTGAGACCTTCATATTCTATGCCTACCACTGCGGTGATCATTTGGTAAAATCTGGCTCACTTCTGCCCTGTAACTAGGTTGAGCCTGGTGGCGGTAGCCTTTAAACAAAAGATAGCGGTAGGTCTTTGTCAATTCCCTATGAGAACTACTCATGAAAAGCTAGAATATGATTGATATTGGTTAAAAAATGTAAACTGAATCTTTTTTGCAATTACAAACCCTAATTTTTAGAAAGTACAGAAGTACAAAGTGTCACAATTCTCATTTTTTATTTTTTCTAAAGTTGGAGGCCTGATAATAGAGCCTCTCTGCTCTTCCTGGGCATGGGCTAAGCCACCCAATAAACCTTCTTTGTAGGAATGGATTTTTCTTGACTAGAAGCAGAAACTGTCAGCTCACATGTAATGAAAACTATCCATGCATGATTTCTAGCCCAATTTGGCAGACTTCAAGGGTCCTTTGAAAGGCAGCTGACATTTCTGATGATCACCTAAATTGAATTGAACCTTTAAATGTTGTCATTTTAAAAGCATGTGAGACTCAGTCCAAAGAGGAAAAAGAGTAATAGCCATATATTATCATTTCTGTTGATGTGGAAGAAACCATTTAGTCTTCCATTTAGAAGTCACAAATACATTTACTATGCATGTTAAGAAAATCCATCATGATATATTCTTAACTGAAATAACTTTCCTAATCTTTGTCAGTGAAATTCGTATTATAGTTCTATTCATAAAGAGACTAAACATTTTTTTGAAAGGTATAGCTTATTTGGGCATAATACTGATGATTACTCCTACAGGTGGCTCTTAAATATGCAAAAAGGGAAATTTACAGGAAATTTCAGGTGAATTGAACTATAAATTTCACCTATATTGGAATGTTTCTGGTGGTCAATGAGCAAGTCCCAAAATATAGAGGCTTCCTGCAGGGCATCCTTGATGATGCCTCTTGTATTCTTGAACTTTAGGGGGGTGTTCTGCTTTGAAGTGTGGAGATAACAGACTGTCTGCTCTTATCCTCTCCTGCCATCCTCCAGATTCTGCCCCTACTTTTTCTTCTCCCACTTTCTTCTCTCTGTTTTCTAGATGTGCTGCTATAACAATTTCAAAACCATAGTTAAAATATCACTTCCTCTGTGAAGCCTTTCTTAAATTCCCTCCAGCCTTGTATGCCCAAAGCAGAGTGTCACTGTGCTCTCCCTGCGGCCTTTTAGGTCTGTTTATACATGGACACATGCCCAGAGAAGGAGAGGCATTCCTTTTGTAGATCTAAGAGCTTATATAAACATTCTGGTAATATTGATGTAGAGAATAGGTGTAAGCCCTCAACTGAAAGTTTTCTTTTTGAGTAGAAGAATAAATCCCCAAATAAACATTATATTCATAATGCAATACTGGTTTAAAATCAAATTTGTAGCAACAACCATTCTTAATACTGACAGGAACTGCTGCAAATAAACTAGAATATTCCTTTGCAGTTTGGATTACCTTTTTGATGTAATAAAAATGATACAGCACATTAATGCTTTGGCCCAATTCATTTAGATAGAGAGGTATTTACAACACCATCCTGGAGAAATCAGCATTTAATCTTTGAACTGTAGGGGGTTATCTCCATGAAGAGAATCTTCAATTTTCACCATTGAATTCCTTCATATTCTCTGGAAGGATACCTCAAAGTATTAAATATGGGTTCTCAAAGACCAAATTTTGTGTTCTTAGGAGCCTGAGAGAAAGCAAAAGGACATTTCTGACAAGTCAGGTTTTTTTTTTTTTTTTTCCCTTCCAACAAAAAGTCATCTTTTTTAACATTTTGATTTCACAACAAATTGACTCCTGTAATTCAGTTTATGTAGGTATTCATTTTATGATGAGAGTTACAGGCAACATATAACTGTTTTTAACAGCAGTACTTTTAGTAACAGTGTGTGTGGGTGCCCACTGTCTATGGATTACTGTAGACATTTAACAGAATGATATTGCGTGGAAATATAACTGGATAACGCAATGTAGAGATGAAATGACAGCTTTTTAAAAAAATATTCTTTAATTAAGGCAAAAAGTAGTGAATTTTTTCAATTCCTAAATCCTAGAGATGAAGCCATAACCCATACATGTTGTCTCTGGGTGCTTATGTTAGTTTTCTGTTGCCGACATGGTATATTAACTTACAGTTCGGTAGGTCAGAAATCTGCTATGGGTCTCACCAGATGAAAATGAAGGTTTCAACAGGACTGAATTTCTTTTCAAAGTTCTAAGGGTGAATGCTTTCCCTGCTTATGCCAGTTGTTGGCAGCATTCTGTTTCTTGTGGTTGTGGGAGTATCCTGCTTACTTGCAAGCTGTCAGCTGATGGCTGTTCCCAGGTTCTAGATGCTGCCACATTCCTGGTCTCATAGTCTCTTCCATCTTCAAAGCCAGTAATGGCTGGTCAGGTCTTCACATTGCACTTTTCTGATGCAACCTTGTAAAGTTCTCAACTTTTAAGGATCTGTATCATTAGACAGGCCTACCAGGGGGACCATGATAATCTTCCATATCTACTGGCCCACACTCTTGATCATGTCTACAAAGTCCCTTTTGCCATGAAACATTATGTGTTCACAGGTTACAGGGATTAAAACATGGACATCTCTGAGAGGACATTTTTCTACTGGCCTCAGTGCTGAAGAAAATGATCTTGATAGTTATCAGTTGCCAAACATCACTTAGCATTAGGGGTTACTGGGATAATACCAGTTTGGGTTAAATTGGGCTTAAAAAAAAGGACTGAGTAAAAACTTAGTTTGGCAAGTACTAAAGCTCAAATCTTTTGAAATTCTTTTTCTACAGAACCAACATATTAGAGTGTTCTGTTTCCTGACATTTCTAGCTATTCTCAAGATTTGTGAGGCTGAAAATTGCTTCTCAAGTGTGTTTGGTTTTGAATCTCAGTTCTGTCTTCCTAACTGTGTAATAGTGGGGAATCTTGTAACCTTTCTATGCCTAATTTCACTTAGATAAAATTGAGATACTAATAATATCTATTTGGGGATGTTTAATGTTAATATTCAATAAACTGTGGAAAATTCTGAAAGAGATGGGAATACCAGACCACCTGACCTGCCTCTTGAAAAATCGGTATGCAAGTCAGGAAGCAACAATTAGAACTGGACATGGAACAACAGACTGATTCCAAATAAGAAGAGGAGTACATCCAGGCTGTATATTGTCACCCTACATATTTAACTTATATGCAGAGTACATCGTGAGAAATGCTGGACTGGAAGAAACACAAGCTGGAATCAAGATTGGTGGGAGAAATATCAATAACCTCAGATATGCAGATGATACCACCCTTATGGTAGAAAGTGAAGAGGAACTAAAAGCCTCTTGATGAAAGTGAAAGTGGAGAGTGAAAAAGTTGGCTTAAAGCTCAACATTCAGAAAACGAAGATTGTGGCATCTGGTCTCATCACTTCATGGGAAATAGATGGGGAAACAGTGGAAACAGTGTCAGACTTTATTTTTTGGGGCTCCAAAATCACTGCAGATGGTGATTGCAGCCATGAAATTAAGACGCTTACTCCTTGGAAGAAAAGTTATAACCAACCTAGATAGTATATTCAAAAGCAGAGACATTACTTTGCCGACTAAGGTCCGTCTAGTCAAGGCTATGGTTTTTCCTGTGGTCGTGTATAGATGTGAGAGTTGGACTGTGAAGAAGGCTGAGCACCGAAGAATTGATGCTTTTGAACTGTGATGTTGGATAAGACTCTTGGGAGTCCCTTGGACTGCAAGGAGATCCAACCAGTCCATTCTGAAGGAGATCAACCCTGGGATTTCTTTGGAAGGAATGATGCTAAAGCTGAAACGCCAGTACTTTGGCCACCTCATGTGAAGAGTTGACTCATTGGAAAAGACTCTGATGCTGGGAGGGATTGGGGCAGGAGGAGAAGGGGATGACAGAGGATGAGATGGCTGGATGGCATCACTGACTTGATGGATGTGAGTCTGAGTGAACTCTGGGAGTTGGTGATGTACAAGGAGGCCTGGCGTGCTACAGTTCATAGGGTCGCAAAGAGTCGGACACGACTGAGCAACTGAACTGAACTGAACTGAATGTTAATATGTTGTTCAGGTAGAATTATTTGTGCCTAGCATTGTATCGAAGTTATGTATAGTTGTTGTAGGACCATACATTGCTACTAAGTCATCCCAATGCCCATCATTTAATGTCTTTTTTCCTAATATGACAGCGTGCTTCATCTGAAACTGCATCCAAGTAATTTTTTTTATTGATGGCTGGTTGGAGAGAATCATGAGAAATTGTTGTTCTGAAGTTGACAGCATATTTCTATTTCTCAGGAGAAGGTTGAATTCACCTAAGAGGGCAGAATGCCCCTTTGTTTTTAGAATAGAATGTCACTGGGCTTTTTCTTTTGGCAAAAGTAAAGTCAAAATGCTCTCTGAAAGAGATATTCAAGATCTTGAGCAATAAATTTTCTCTGCTTTATTGTGTAAATTTTAGGAACAAGTGCATATTAGAATATTTTTTAAATTGTAGGTACAAGTGCATATTAGAAATTATCTTTCCTGTTAAGAAATGAAAAAGATTTTCTCTTCCAGAACTCTCCATGAATAGGAAACCAGAATTTCGGTAAGGAAAGTCATGATGAAAAGGGCTTGTGGCTTGAATTGGGACTGGATGGGACACAGAGAATGGATAGCCTGTCTGTGCATCATTGGGACAGTTGAGGCTGAGGAAATGTTTGGAGCCTGAGCCTGTAGAGCTTGGGGACATTAATATCTACAGTCCAGTTTCAATCTTTGTTTATGATTTGAAATTTCCCAAAGAGAAATGTCTCATTCTACACTCTGTTCTACTTTTTTGTCTGTGCTCTGGGGGATTAAAGTCAGGCCCTTGCCAGGGTTTTATTTTTTTAATTGGAGGATAATCACTTTACAGTGTTGTATGGGTTTCTGCCATACAGCAATGTGAATCAGTCATAACTATCTATAACCCCTCCTTCATGAGCCTCCCTCCCACAACTCCCCCATCCCTCTCTTCTGTGTCATCACAGAATGCTGGGTTGAACTCCTGTGTTATACAGCAACTCTGCACTAACTATCTGTTTTACATATGGTAGTATATGCATGGCAGTGCTACTCTCTGAATTCATCCCACCCCCTCCTTTCCCCACTGTGTCCACAAGTCTGTTCTCTACATCTGCATCTTTGTTCCTGCCTGGCAATTAGGTGCATCCACCTTGCTGTGTTTTTAAGGAATTTGTTATGAGAAACTTAGCTAGTATATCCCAGGTGAGTGCAGAATGGAGAAGCAAGGGGTCAGTGCAGAAGAGCAGGGCAGGGGATTGGACTGGGCTTCTGTCCAAGGGGACAGTTAACGTTCATCCCTGATTTAACAGCCAAGCATACATCCCACAGTGATTCCCACAACCATGGGGGATGTGGTCAGTGAAAGGTGAGGATGGGCCAGGAGAACTGATAAGTGGGTCCTAGGGGGAAGAAGACATCTAGCAACTTGGAACACCTGGGTTAACTAAGGAAAGGACTCTCTTACATAAGCAAGAGTTGAAGAGTTGAATAAAGTTGAAGATTATTGTGTTAAAATAAGCAACTACCTTCTTTTTTATTGATGCACTAAAATACCATAGATTAGCAGTTGGGTGTTTTAAACATTTCAGACATTTATCTTTTTGGGAAAATAGCTATCAAAATATTTTGTTTGAAATTTGAATGAAGTACAGCAATATGACAAATCCTTTCAATGACTATTCTTTTAACATAATTTAATAACTTAAATAATGACATTTTAAAGGCAATGTTTTAGAGACAAAGTCTCCACAGTCTGTAAGAAGTCACATAAAATGTATGAATTTTAGAAAAAGAAGCCACAATCTATTTCTGAATATCTTTGGTTAGTATTTGTTGATCACAGTATTACTTGATAAATACCTTTTTATGTCTGTGATGGTTAAAAGAAATTTGTCTTTAAAGATGGTTAAAAGAAGCTATGTCTTTAAAGAAATTTGTAGAACTTCCCTCCTGGTTAAGACTTTTTTGCTGCCAATGCATGGGACCCAGGTTCATTCCCTGGTTGGGGAACTAGATCCCACATGCCACAACTAAAAATCTCACATGCCACAGCAAAGATTGGAGATCCCACATGCTGCAGTTAAGACCCAGTATAAATGAATAAATACAAATTACAGAAATAAATATGTGATGGAAAAAAGTCACTTGGTTTTCCTAATTAAGAACTGTAGACTGTCTTGATGCCAGTTATAATGGTTGGAATCAGAATGAAATTATGAAATTAGAAATTGTATTTCATGTTGACATTGCTTGTCATTACATCAAACTAGAAAACTCAGTTTCCACTGGGAATATATACCTGGCCTTTTGGAGTAGTCCTTAAAATAATTTTTGAGAAAATGGTTTAAAATTCCATATCTCTTTCTCAGGGAACCACTTCACATACACATAAGATAAGAAGGTTCTTATAGGCACGTACCTCCATGAATTTGCCTCCATTCAAGGACTTTAGGATTCTAGCCTTCACTGTACAGATGGAGTCAGGTTATGGGCACAAGGCAAAGAGACTCCAACATATATAGAGAACAGTATTTTCTAAGGTTGGTTCTGAGGAGCAGTAGTCCCAGTGAATATGGCTGTGTTTGTCCAAAAAAGAGTTCACCTGGGATACTGAATTGGATTATGACTTTTCTTTGATCTAAGAATTCTCATCTCCTTCAAAGTGTTAATGTGTAGAGTACATCTCTCAGAGGAGGTAAGCTAGATGGTACACAATGTTTCACAAGATTACTCGATTATATTACCCGCTCGTTTTTTTGTGGGGGTGTTTCTTTTTTTTTTTTTTTTTTTAACTGGGAATCCGCTTAGGTGAGGTGTCTGTGGATAGGATTAGCAAAGGAGCACACGTGGAGCAGAGCACCAGCACCAGTTTGGAAGCTGGCAAGGAAGACAGCAGGCAGAAAGCAGACTATCAGGAAGAAGAGATATCCTACACAAGATCAGCTCAGCCTAGAGAGGAGGTCAGTGTCCTTAGCAGTAATAGAGTTTAGTAGGTGATATGCAGTACAGGGAGAGATGCATGAAGCCTGGTGAAGAAAACGATGCAATTTAGTGCTCCAGATTTCAGACATTTTTTGTGTTTTTTTCCTTAGGCAGGAGATGGTGTCAGTGAGACAGATATAAACCTTGCCTGTAGTTAAAGGCAATTGCATCGAACTGTATTAAGAATTTTTACCACACCCTTTTGGAAAAAATAGTTTTTGGTGAATTCTTCAAGGTCGAACAGCATAGGTCTTTTAAATGGCGGACACCTGGCGGAGATGGGATATGTAGGGATGTTAGATCATTAGCTTTTTGTAAGCCAATTTTGATAGCAAGACTCTTAAATTCTTTCTCTACTATTTCATTACCTACAGCATTTTAATTGTCTTGAAATGCATGATGGTCAAGGAATTGATATCTGAGAATAATGGATCTTGGCTTTTCTTGGAAAAGTTATTGTAAAAGTATATTTTCAAACCTCAGATTTAGAGAATCTGACCTAGTAGTTCTGCAGTGGGATTCAGGGCTCTCCACTTCTGATTAGCTACTGGTAGGATTGACATAGGAGGCCCAGGATCACTCAGACCACCACAGAGGAAACTGCTCTAAAACCTTTGGGATAAGAAAAATATCCCTCCTATACCTGAGGAATATCAAGCCGGATACTTGGGTTATTTAAATCAAAGAAATTCAGACATGTTAAGATTCCAGCCAGGTCAAGTATTTAGCAGCGTTTCTCAGCAAGAAAATTGTCCTCAGTTTGGAGAATAAGATGAGATTAATTCAAGTCTTATGGAGGCTGAGTGCTGTTTTGACTAGAGGGAGGCGATGTCTAAAAGCATGAGGTAAGATCATCTTCCCAAATGAGCTCAAAAACAAGAACAAGAACAACTATAAATCAAAGACAGGTTTTATTTAAATCTTGGCCTCCATTCAATGTTGTTGTCATTGACACTCTCTGTTATTATGGTTCACACTTATTCAGTTGTTTCCAAAATATTTGCTTCTGTCATTGCCAGTGTTCTTAATTTGTCAAATTATGTCTTTCTGGGTCATGGTTTTATCACCTTGAAAACTCTTCAAACTTCATCTATTCATTGAAATTAAATTGACCTGTTATTAAATGTATTCTGTTTACCTCAGAGAAGCACAGTTGTACTTTATGAATGTATCAGATTTAATACAACATTGATTAATATGCTTCTATTTTATTTACTTTTGCATAAAAGGAAAACAGCTAATGTGTAATTTGTACTGTATTTTTATAACTTGATTAATATCAGCATGCTGTTATTATTAGCACCATTTCAGTGAGTTGAACAACCCTAAAAATAACCAAAACTCAGTAGGAAGTTCTTTGTGTGGTGCAGGTTGTAGCATCCATTGACTTCACAATTAGTAGTAAGTTTCTGTGTAAATAAAACCATTTAGAGTTAGTAGCAACATCTTTGTTGGTTACTTTGAAATATTAATGTTTAAAAAATGAAATCTGTATCATTAGCTCAACTTATCGTGCCATGTATATCATCTTTCATTCGTACATTTTTGAAAATATAACACAAGATGCCAAAATTTATGGAGAACGAAGGAGGCATAAACTATTTTAGGCAACTGCAAAAACTCTGAAAGAGTGAGTGTGCTTTCAGAATGTTTAGAAGAAAACTCTTGCAGATGATGAAGGTGAAATCTGGAAATGTTCACTGTTGGCTACTTGCTGTTGACTATGCAATTGGAAACATTTACTTCTTGACTGATTAAAATTTAAAAGATGGATGAAATTTAAAGGTGCTTTTAAAAGCATTAATTGCTTTTATATAATGTATGAAAATAATTTCCTTTCTTTTGAGATTTGATCTAAGCACCTGCTATACTATACATACACACTAGTTGTGTCAGATAATGCAAGAAAATGAAATGTCTATTCATTCACTTCTGATTTGGCAAGTTGCATGTCACAAGATGTATTTTATACCCTTTTCCGGCAATAGAAATGTGCTTTTATTGTATAAAGTCATTTTTTATTGTAAAATTTTAAATAAATTGGAAATTTGTTAAAATTGAATTGTTTCTGGACCAGAAAAAGTGCTATGGATGGGGAATACATATAAATAATTTAAAAGTGTATAAGAGAAGAAGCCAAGAATTCATTTACATGTTTGAATAAAGCCAAACTTTCATTTAATTATACTGCAGTGGGCTTTACACATATATTTTTAGTCAAGTTTGTAAAACTGCCAGATGCTAAAATAGCATAGATGGGCCAATTATGGATTGTGTTTTACTAACATAATCAAAAATTTTATAAAAGATAAAAAGCTTTCAAGGTTTGGATCGGAGACAAGGTTTTCAGTGCCTCTGAAGAGCCTGGTAAAAATGTACAATGATTCATATGTAGAGTTGGGCAAGTTAGAGTCTTTCATCCTTTTTTTTCACTAGTTGACTAAGTCAGAGTTCTCTCTCCCATTACCTGATATTGACCTTACTTGGTATAGTGGGAAAGGGGCAGGGGAATTCCCCTGGATGGCAGGTAGGACACTGCCAAGGAAACATTTTTACCCTGAATGATAACGTTTCAAAGTGTTTATCTACTGGGACTTCCATGGTGGTCCAGTGGCTAAGACTCCACACTCCCAAATGCAGGGGGCCAGGTTTAATCCCTGGTACTGATCTAGATCACACATGCGGCAAGGAAGACGGATGATCTCGAGTGCTGCAACTAAGACCTGGCGCAGCCAAATAAAAATATAAATAAAAACAAATGAAGAAACTTTTAAAAATTAGTAAAAATGTCGAACTCTCTGTTCCTTTACGTATCATTCAAGTTCAGCAACATAGTAAAATGTAAACATATAAACATCAGGCTATTAGTTTACATACTGAATATACATAGGAACCCTCTGTAGTGAAAAGCAATCTAGATGATTATTTCTTATATGGGTCCCCAGTATGTGCTGCTCCCATAATCCTTTCTCATTTTTTCTACGTTCCTTCCTTTAGTTCAGTTTCACTTTCTCTTCCTCTACTAAAGCTTAACTTTACATGAATACGTTCAATTTTAAAATTTCTGTTTATACTGAAGGACTAGATCAGATACAACTCTAAGTTCTAATTCCAGATAACTTTTTATAATCTTTTTACTCCATACCTTTTTATAGTATGCTTTACTTGGACCAAGAATTTCAGTTGCTATTCATGTGAACTGCAATGGAAATTCTAGGCAGATTTTAGTGAATATATATATATATATATATATATATATATATATATTTTTTTTTTTTTAATATTGTGCTTCTCTGGTGGCTCAGTGGTAAAGAATCTGCCTACCAACGCAGGAGACATGGGTTGGATCCCTGATCCAGGAAGATCCCACATGGGCCATAACTATTGAGCCCATGCCCTAGAGCCCAGAAGCCGCAACTGCTGAGCCCACGTGTTGCAACTACCAAAGCCCGTGTGCCCCAGAGCCCATGCTCCACTAGGAGAGAGGCCACCACAATGAGAGGCCAGAGCACTGCAACAGAGTAGCCCCCGTTCACCGCAACTAGAGAGAAGACCGTGCAGCAATGAATACCAAGCAGAGCCATAAATAAATTTAAAAAATTAACTTTAAAAAATGTTGAAAATGGTGGATAGATACCTCTTGTGGTTTTTAGTTTGCTTTGGAAGCAAGTGTGAAAACCCATTCCTATTTGAACAGGTAATAGGACATGTTCCTCTGTACAGCTGCCCTTCCTGTTACCGATGTAATGGAACGGGAAATGGACAAGGTGGAGACCTTTTGCAGGTAGGTTCAAGGAGATTTCTTTGAGCCATGATAATCCAGCAAACTGTGATATGCTCTTTCAAGTTCATGGAGAGGGAACCTTCATATGTACTCAGGTGTCATATATAATAAACCCATCTTTCCTCACTTGCTCCTTCTCTCTACCTCCCCCTCCCTACACAAATCACTTACGTTCATTTAGTTGAACAACAGTGAAATGCAGACCGTAGGGTGAGGAGTGAGTATGCCAGAGGACTGCTCCAGTCACAGTGATGCCATTGGAAGGCAATAACTGGAAATATTTAAATAGAATTTGGATAGCCCAGGTTCAGAAGTGTTGAAAAGAAGATCTTACCATGAGTGAGAAGCCTACCATCTGTTCTCTGATCACCCACCAACTAGCACATTCTATGGTTGTAATCCCATACTAGAGAAAATGAGGTTTAGTCAAGACTGTTGGAATTTAAGATTTCAGATTTCTTGATCCATGGCCTACCCTATTTTAACACATGGGATGCTATTTATCATTTTTATAAGATTGAAATAATGTGAAAATGAAAAAAAGGGGAAACTGTTACTGGCATGCAAGACAGGACAACTCTCTTCCTCATGCAAGACTCCTTAATGCAAGACCCAAGCCAGCCAAGGAAATTACTTAAAATAGACAATCTCACTTTTTTTTTTTTCTTTTTAGAAGATATAAATTCGCTAGGCCTATTTAGCTTAATAGACTGTCCAAACATAATTTCTGTTATTACTGATGAAGAACTGATTTGATTGATATGTAAAAACCAATGAGTTACACATTTATAAAGGCAGGTTCAGTATCTCTGAATTCAGTACATGGTGGGATATAAAACCCAGAATGCTCTTGTTTTAACCATTCAGTATTGTGTTCACTTTCCATCCTTTACTAATAGCTTGAATAGATTCTACAACTTTCCAGTCATTTTAATTCCTTAAAGTCCATCCAGTTTAATAGTCACTTTCATTTTATCCTGTGCCATCTTCCAGCGGCACACTTGAGGGGGCTCATGGTTTCTTGGCATAGCACAGTTATTGAGAGTATCGTTTGCTTCTAGACACTTCTCTTCAGTATCTGGCTCCTCCAGGATTCAAAGGATCAGGAGGCAAAATGAAGAACCCTCTCCCCTTAGGTCACTGCTGTTCTTATTTTTTGATTGATGATCAGTGATTCTAGGGCTAACACTACGTGGGTGCTCATGCCCTCTGTGTGGCTGGTCCACACTCAAGCTCTTTGGAGGCTCAGGGGAGCCTTCCCATTGGACAGACCCTTAGCAAGGGAGGCTTTACTTCTTCCACTTTTCCATTTTAGCTCTGCCTCAGCAGTACAGCAGCTTGTTTCTAGGGTCCCCTTACTGGTCGATAGCTCTCTTGAGTAGAGTATCAGCAAAATAACTTGAATTTGGCTCTTTTCTCCTGACCTGAGGGATGCTCCTACATCCTGCAGGACAGTGGGTGGATTGTGAAGTGCTTTACTCTGGCCCCTCTCTCTTTGCTCTGCCATCTGTTTCCATGTCTCTTTTCCTTGCTCTGTTATATGTGGGAACAATCCGGAAGTTTGTTGTCCAAGCAGACTAAAAAAGATCTTCATGACCTGGATAATCACAATGGTGTGATCACTCGCCTAGAGCCAGACATCCTGGAATGCGAAGTCAAGTGGGCTTTAGGAAGCATTACTATGAACAAAGCTAGTGGAGGAGGGCTTTAGGAAGCATTACTATGAACAAAGCTAGTGGAGGTGATGGAATTCCAATTGAGCTATTTCAAATCCTAAAAGATGATGCTGTGAAAGTGCTGCAGTCAATATGCAGCAAATTTGGAAAACTCAGCAGTGGCCACAGGACTGGAAAAAGTTTTTTCATTCCAATCCCAAAGAAAGGCAATGCCAAAGAATGCTCAAACTACCACACAATCACACTCATCTCACATGCTTGCAAAGTAATACTCAAAATTCTCCAAGCCAGGCTTCAACAGTATGTGAATTGTGAACCTGTAGATGTTCAAGCTGGATTTAGAAAAGGCAGAGGAACCAGAGATCAAGTTGCCAACATCTGTTGGATCATCAAAAAAGCAAAAGAGTTCCAGAAAAAACATCTACTTCTGCTTTATTGACTATGCCAAAGCCTTTGACTGTGTGGATCACAACAAACTGTGGAAAATTCTTCAAGAGAAGGGAATACAAGACCACCTGATCTGCCTCCTGAGAAATCTGTATGCAGGTCAGGGAGCAACAATTAGAACTGGACATGGAACAACAGACTGGTTTCAAATAGGGAAAGGAGTACATCAAGGCTGTATGTTGTCACCCTGCTTATTTAACTTCTATGTAGAGTACATCATGAGAAACACTGAGCTGGATGAAGTACAAGCTGGAATCAAGATTGCCAGGAGAAATATCAATAACCTCAGATATGCAGATGACACCACCCTTATGGCAGAAAGTGAAGAAGAACTAAAGAGCCTCTTGATGAAAGTGAAAGAGGAGAATGAAGAAGTTGGCTTAAAATTCAACACTCAGAAAGCTAAGATCATGGCAGTTGGTCTGATCACTTCATGGCATATAGTTGGGGAAGCAGTGGAAACAGTGTCAGACTTTATTTTTTTGGGCTCCAAGATCACTGCAGATGGTGACTGTAGCTATGAAATTAAAAGATGCCTGCTCCTTGGTAGAAAAGTTATGACCAATCTAGACAGCGTATTAAAAAGTAGAGACATTACTTTGTCAATAAAGGTCTGCCTAGTCAAAGCTAGGTTTTTCCAGTAGTCATGTATGGATATGAGAGTTGTACTATAAAGAAAGCTGAGTACCGAAGAATTGATGCTTTTGAATTGTGGTGTTGAAGATTCCCTTGGACTGCAGGGATCTCCAGCCAGTCCATCCTAAGGGAGACCAGCCCTTAATGTTCTTTGGAAGGGCTGATGTTGAAGCTGAAACTCCAATACTTTGGCCACCTGATGCGAAGAGCTGACTCATTTGAAACGACCCTGATGCTGGGAGGGAGGAGGCAGGAGGAGAAGGGGACGACAGAGGATGACGTGGTTGGATGGCATCACCAACTCAATGGACATGAGTTTGGGTAAACTCTGGGTGTGGGTGATGGGCAGGGAGACCTGGTGTGTTGCAGTCCATGGGTTGCAAAGAGTCGGACAGGACTGAGTGACTGGACTGAACTGAATTGAACTGAAAAATACCAATTTTACTTCTTGGAAGAGCCTTCTATTGTTAGGTGTCATTCTGTTTAAAATAGCCCTCACACATATAAGCACTTGCTTTGAAAGGGGAATTCTCCCTTTTTTCAGAAGCCCTCTCATCGTGTTGATTATGAAAACCTCCTTTCTTCCCAACTGCTCTTCTTATGTATCCTAAGAAGGGGGAAAGAGTAGGGGAATAGTTCCTTTGGAAAGATGGGCTCAAGACCTGCAAGAAGGACTTCCCTGATGGCTCACTGGTAAAGAATCAGCCAATCAATTCAGGGGACGTGGGTTTGATCCCATGTGTAGGTCTGGTGCAGGAAGATCCCACATTTCTTGGAGCAACTAAGCCTGTGCAGTTGAGCCTGTGTTCAAGAGCCTGGGAGCTACAAATACTGAGCCCACGTGCCACAACAAGAGAAGCCATTGCAATGAGAAGCCCACACAGCACAACTAGAGATTAGCTTGCTTACAGCAATGAGGTCCTAACACAGCCAAAAAAATTAATAAAACCACATTTATATTAAAAAAAAAAGACAGGAAGGTCATTGTCTTCAGACTCAAGGAGTCTGTTCTCAGTCTGTGAATTTAGTAATCAATTTCAGAGAAAGAGGAGATTCCCTATTCACTACCCTCCTGCACACTGATATTAGACTGTATAAGAAAAATAGGAAGAAAACAACAACTTCTCAACTTTTTTTTTTTAAAGGACAATAGCCAATATTCAACATCTTTTTGTATCAGGAATTTTACAGAGGTGAACACATTTAGTGGCGTGCATGATCTATAGCACAACCATGACGTTATAAAGACCAGTATGCTTTTGGGAAGAAATTATTAATTTGACTACAAAAACTCAAATAGTAAGTGCTATCTTTGGATGTATTCTTTTTATATCATAATGCAAAGTGATAGCCGAGGGCTTCTCTGGTGGCTCAGATGGTAAAGAATCTGCCTGCAATGTGTGAGAGCTGGGTTTAATCCCTGGGTTGGAAAGGTTCCCTGGAGGGAGGGCATGGCAACCCACTCCAGCATCCTTGCCTGGAGAATCCCCATGGATGGCAGGCTATAGTCCGTGGGGCGGCAAAAAGTCAGACACAACTAATTAAGTACAAGGATGCAACTGGTTACTTTTCATCGCACAAAGACATGGCTGTATCAGTCCCATATTTTCACTTTCTTCTATTAATATACTACCAGCATGTCCTGTTTGCATGTACATTGGAAACAGGCCTGGACTTGACATCAGTCTAGAGTCCAAATCTCAAACCGGAGTTCAAACTTCAGTGGTCCCTTGGCTAAAACTCAGTTCTTCTAATGCAGGGGGTCTGGGTTTGATCCCTGGTCAAGGAACTAGATCTAACATGCCTTAACTAAGAATTCCCATGCTGCAACTAAAGATTCTGCATTCTACAGCTAAGGAGCCCTCATGCCACACTAAAAAAAAAAAAAAAAAAAAAAAAGCCTGCATTCTGCAACTAAGACTCAATGCAGTTGATGCAGCCAACTAAATAAATAAAAATAAGCATTAAAACTTAATGATTTAATGCGCATGCTCAATGTTGGCCGAGTGTCACCTGGTTTTACTATGGCCCTAGTAGCCTGATAATTTCATAATGATTTGATGTCTGTAACTTTTACATGACCATGTTAAAATAGACCTTTAGATTCTTTCAGCTAATTATTTTGATTACTGTCATACAACAACTTAGATATATAGTGGTAAACATATCTTACAGCTAAATACCAATCACAACAATGACTTTAAATAGTATGAAGAGTAGTTTATATGAAACTGAGATGCTTTGAATTTTGTTAAGTCTCTACGTCTTTTTATTTTTTTTAAATTTTAATTGGAGGTTAATTACTTTACAATATTGTATTGGTTTTGCCATACATCAAAGGAATCCGCCACAGGTATACACGTGTTCCCCATCCTGAACCCCCCTCCCTCCTCCCTCCCCATCCCTCCCATCCCTCTGGGTTGTCCCAGTGCACCAGCCCCAAGCATCCAGTATCATGCATCAAACCTGGACTGATGATTCGTTTCATATATGATATTATACATGTTTCAATGCCATTCTCTCAAATCATCCCACCCTCTCCCTCTCCCACAGAGTCCAAAAGACTGTTCTATATATCTGTGTCTCTTTTGCTGTCTCGCATACAGGGTTATCATTACCATCTTTCTAAATTCCATATATATGTGTTAGTATACTGTATTGGTGTTTTTCTTTCTGGCTTACTTCACTCTGTATAATAGGCTCCAGTTTCATCCACCTCATTAGAACTGATTCAAATGTATTCTTTTTAATGGCTGAGTAATACTCCACTGTGTATATGTACCACTGCTTTCTTATCCATTCATCTCCTGATGAATATCTAGATTGCTTCCATGTCCTGACTATTATAAACAGTGCTGCGATGAACATTGAGGTACACATTTCTCTTTCAATTCTGGTTTCCTCGGTGTGTATGCCCAGCAGTGGGATTGCTGGGTCATAAGGCAGTTCTATTTCCAGTTTTTTAAGGAATCTCCAGACTGTTCTCCATAGTGGCTGTATTAGTTTGCATTCCCACCAACAGTGTAAGAGGGTTCCCTTTTTTCCACACCCTCTCCAGCATTTATTTCTTGTAGACTTTTGGATCGCAGCCATTCTGACTGGCATGAAATGGTACTTTATTGTGGTTTTGATTTGCATTTCTCTAATAATGAGTGATGTTGAGCATCTTTTCATGTGTTTGTTAGCCATCTGTATGTCTTCTTTGGAGAAATGTCTATTTAGTTCTTTGGCCCATTTTTTGATTGGGTCATTTATTTTTCTGGAATTGAGCTGCATAAGTTGCTTGTATATTTTTGAGATTAGTTGTTTGTCAGTTGCTTCATTTGCTATTATTTTCTCCCATTCTGAAGGCTGTCTTTTCACCTTGCTTATAGTTTCCTTTGTTGTGCAGAAGCTTTTAAGTTTAATTAGGTCCCATTTGTTTATTTTTGCTTTTATTTCCAATATTCTGGGAGGTCTATGTCTCTTTTTAAAATTAAAGTTGACATTGAGATTTCTGTCTTAAAGTTATTATTTGAGAAGTGATATCTTTCTTGAAAGTAGTTAGTTCTTAATTTATTAACTCAATAGCTTAAAGATCATTAAAACTTTAAAGTTGCTAATGTAACTCAAACATAAGCATATCTGTGGGTTGTAGTTAACTCATAGCTGTCCTGGTGGCTCAGATGGTAAAGAATCCACATGCAGTGAAGGACACCTGGATTGGAACCCTGGGTTGGGAAGATCCCCTTGAGAAGGGAATGGCTACCCACTCCAGTATTCTTGCCTGGAGAATTCCATGGACAGAAAAACCTGGTGGGCTATAGTCCATGGGTTTGCAAAGAGTCAGACAAGATGTTAGCAGTTAAACAGCAACAATGTAGTTGACTTACAATGTTATATTAGTTTCAGGTATAAAACAGTGATTTTATTTTTTTAATATGAAATTATACAAATTTTGGCTATATCCTCTGTGGTGTACATAAACATCCTTGTAAATTCTTTATTTTGTACCTAGTAATTTTTAACCTCTTAATCCCCTTCACCTATTCTGGCCCTTTTCTAGTCCTCTCCCCTTGGTAACCACTAGTTTGTTATCTGCATCTGTGACTTTGTTTCTAGTTTTGTTATATTTTGTTTGTTTGCTTTATTTAGTTTTATATTAATTTGAGAGAAATTCTTTTTACTTAGTATGTTTCTTTTTTATTAATAAAACAACTTTAGTTATTTTGTATGTACATGAGCAGAAAAGAGGCCAGTATTGTAAGCACTCAAGTTTAGCTGTGTGTTCCATATGAATCACTTGTTGTTGTTCACTTGCTCCGTTGTGTCCAACTCTCTGTGACACCGTGGACTGCAGCACGCCAGGTTTTCCTGTCCTTCGTCTTCTGGAGCTTGCTCAAACTCATGTCCATTGAGCTGGTGATGCCATCCAACCATCTAGTCCTCTGTCGTCCCCTTCTCCCCCTGCCTTCCATCTTTCCCAGCATCAGTGTCTTTCCCAATGAGTCAGCTCTTTGCATCAGATGGCCAAAGTATTGGAGCTTCAGCAACAGTCTTTCCAATGAATATTCAGGGTTGGTTTCTTGTAGGATTGACTGGTCTGATTTCCTTGCAGTCGAAGGGACTCTCAAGAGTCTTCTCCAACATCACAGTTCCAAAGCATCAATTCTTTGGCACTCAGCCTTCTTTATGGTCCAACTTTCACATCTGTACAGAATCATAGTATCTATAAAAATATTTTTTTCCAATAAAGAATATTTCCCTCTTATCATACAACATTTGAAATATAGTTTTTCTCTCAAGATACTTAGATATTGGGTTTATATTGCTAAACATATTTATTATTTATCCTAGATTATTAGTTATAGGATATGTTTTCCATACAGCAATGGCAATTGCTCTTTATTAATATCTTTTTTTTTTACAGCAATCTAGATTTTTCCTAAGTTTTTTCTTTAGGAATAGCTCTTCTTTTGGAAATTTTAGCACCCCAAATTGCCTTTTTAAAGACATCCTTTCCTTTGTGCTTTATTTTTTTTGTTTGAATTTGTTTTTGCTATAGAGATACAATGCTGTTTGGAAACATTGATACTGAAGATTATCTTTTGTTCTGGTAGTTTTAAAAAATCCAGGGTTATTTATTTTGACTTCAGTATTCAGTATAGAGTCCTAAGAGACACATCACAGATTTTCCATACTGAATACGTGCATTTTAAATAAATGCATCCATAACATATTTACAGAAATATAAAGCTACTGTTTTTTGTTTTATTTTGTTTTTTCTTTTAAAACAGGAAAGTCTCCCATAACTTGACTGACAAAATGTATGGCTTAAAGTCTATTCAAAATTCATGAAGTTTGTGCAGACCAAAATTTATTTTAAGTGTGTGAATAAGAAACAATTTCCATTTCAGGTTCTTTTTGAGCAGGCACAATACATAATTACAATTAGCTGATTGGCAGCTTTTCCTTCTAGTGATTTAAAATCATTATGCAGTTTGTTGCACTGTCTGCTTTCAAAGTTCTTTGATTGCTAATTTTAAAGATTGATATTCATTTCAGGATAAGAAATGTTATATATTCAAAATGGAAAGCAACAAATTGTATTCATTTTCAATTTTTTAGTTTAATAGAAATTTCAGAATAGATGTGAGGAGGGATGAGAAAGAGGTTTAATAACTAAAATTGAAACTGCCTCTAATTGATCACAACTTGTGTTTATTTAGCCCATTTTAAGGAAGTTCTTTCATCTGCATGATTTTTTACAACAGATTTTCTTGGTTTTATTTCTGAAACTTCAGTCCTATAATTAAAGAGAGCTTTTTAAAAAAGAGTTTGAGGCAGACAAAAAACAATTAAATTCTTTAATTTAAAAAAAAAACTTGTGTTTAATTAAGAATTTGATATACTACCTCAGAAAGATGGATTAAATAATTTATTCCAGCTTTGAGGTTTCACTTACTCACTGTTTCTTTTAGGAATTTTTAGGTTTTTAGACAAGTGGCACCCCAGTTTTTCTGTCTTCCTGTTTCCCTACACACAATATGGATTTGGTAAACAATTAGAATGCTTCTTTATTTTTGAGCAACATAGATAGCACTCTGGTTTGTCTGGCACTATACTTTTCTTTCAGCAAACAAAACCAGAATTAGAACTGAACTAAAAAATTTCAGTGACTGGTTTTGATATACTCTACTTCCATCTTTGAGATAGCTTGTATTTTTGTTTCAGAAACAAATAACAACTAAATCATTTGGTTCTGTTACTAGTTGTGATTCTTTTTTTTTTTTTTTTTGCCCATATTTCCAACCTACTGAATGCCCTTAGGTTTGTAGCACATTTTATTTGTCTGCTCTATCATAAAGGAAAGCACTTACATTCTTAGCTTTCAGGAATAGATGTGATCGATCACTAAATGGGAGGCATAGAAAAGTAAGCAGCAGATGTTGCCTTTCTCATGTTGCCTTGTTTTTCCATATCACAGATTAAACTTATACACAATTTTGTAGGAATATTGGGCAACATATACTCTTACTGTTTGACAACTGAAACAAAACAACGAAACCTTGCTGTCTAGCTTTTTTAGTTTGTTTGTTTTTATTGGAATATAATTGCTTTGCATTGTTTTGTTCCCTTTTTGCCGTACAACAATGTGAATCTGCTATATGTAAAAATATATCCCCTCCCTCTTGAGTTTCTCCACCCCCACACCATTGCACCCCTCTAGGTCATCACAGAACTCTTTTACTTATCAGCTAAATGGCTAATAGACCAGTTCTTTCAATGACTCCTCTCCCCTACATTGTTCTACTAATGAATCCTGAATGGGGTGTTTGCAGAAAAGGTGGTTGCAGAGTGGGTTTGACATGAGGGCATAGTGAAAAAGAAGCAAAACCATCTTTGCTGCGTCAGTGCACCCCCAAAAGAGCTGTGACTATTTGGAACTGAGTCCAGTGTTACTATTGGACTGTTCATTTAAAATAATCTAGCTGACTGAATCAAGAGTTTTAAAACTTGAGATTAGGATTAACTTTAAAATTTATTTACAATTAGAAAGGAAATGTCCTAATCATTTGGAAGTGAAGATTTCAAACTGCAAGGGCTTTATTTCTTAAGCCATGCAGAGTGTTAAATGGGATGCTTATTTGAGGAAGACCATGATGACCAGAATATGGAGAAACTTCTGGTACATATTTCCTACCTAGTGTTAGTCTTATTTTATATATATATATAAAATAAATGTCCTAAAGATTTATCTGGTCAAATAAAATATTTGACTTATTATGAGAAATTTAGGCTTGAATATTGTGCTTTGCATTTTGCTGTGGATTTTTCTGATAGTATGCTATGAAAGCATTATGGTTCTAAAAATCTTATTTCTATGATAATCATGTTTCAAGACCCTTACCCTCTATTTCATATTCATACTAAGCTTTTACATGTATCACTGTTGCATCTGAGTCAGTGAAATAAATTCAGATTCCACAGGAGAAGAATAGAAGAGTGGCATGTTTTCTTCACTGTGTGCTTTCACTACCTAAATTGCATTGTACAGATTGGATATTAGATAACTTTTGTAGGTAAGGCAATTAAAAGTATAGCTTTCTTTAAAACTGTTTTTAAAAAGCTCACATGATGCTATTTATCACAGTATCTACAATTATAAATTTTGGGAAACCTGAAAAATAAATCTTCATATCAGGTATTTCTTTCCTACTCTTGCAACTGACAGATTTTTCTTCTTCCCATAGTCCTATGCAAGCGAACACTTGAGTGCTTCATTACATGGATCACTTGTGCTTCCTAGATAACCAGAAGATGTAACATTTGTGTTGATCAATTATAGGATACTTCCCTTGAGGCCTTAGGAAAAGAATTCTTGAAAGACATTCTTATCTGCTTTGCCTGACGTCTCTGATGACTGATAACACATCTAAAGCCTTATATGTGTTTGAAGTTGACACACATTTAGGGAAGGTGTATTGTGCCCTAGAGAGTTGATGCTTTCCTTCACTGACTAGAATTTTATCATCCTCTTGTGTCTAGCGAATTTAGAAAAGCCAACTTGATGGGCAAACACATAAGTAAATGTGTTATTTTTTTTAACATCAAAAATATACTGTATTTGTCTGAGTCCATCAAAATGATGTGTTAAAATTGCTTGTGAAATGTATTAGATGTAGTTAAAAGGAATTATTTTGGCTGAGACAAAAGGAAGTTGTAGACTCTAACCTTTAATCAGTTTAAAAGTTGGAACACATTTAAGATGTTTATAAATAGCTATTTCATCACTTAAGTGCCTTTGAAAACTTTTGTTTCTGTTTTTGGTTTGTTTGTTTTGCCATGCTGTTAGATTTTGTGTTATACTATTTGAAGAATTCAGGGCCTCTCTTCCTATCACTTTTCTTTCTATCAGCAAAAGGAAGGAGAGAGTTGCAGAAAGTATTCAGTAGTCATCTGTTAATATATGGCACTATTTGTAGATATGAAATATCTTATTGACAAAATTTATACAGCCTTGACATTTAAATCTAAAAGAGGCAATGTTTATGTGGATGAATGGACTGTGAGAAGAAGACATATGAGAATGAAAACCATTATACTTAAATAAATAGTCTATAATTTTGTTGTCTGTACAGATTGAGTATGAGTAGTCGAATCTTAGAGGAGAATATAAAGAACAGATACTTTTAGATGTAGAGTGAAATACATAGAAAGGAGTTGTGACAGTATTGTATTTGATCTGCCTAATATGGAAGATTTTGCAGAAGGACAAAACAGATATGTCATAAATGAAGTATTTCAACTTTCTTTAAGTCATTGAAAAATATAAGGTCATGCTATCTTTTTCATTCATCCAACAAATATTACAACTAATCCCAGGAATACCTAACAATTAATTTAGAACATAACTACAGTGGACTCAGCTATTATGTGCTCTCTAGTGGAGTTAGATTGAACTACTAGAGAATAAGTAGCTATCTATATAGTTATCTTCATTCATCTTCCATTTGAAATATACTTCTGTTACAGAAAGATTTGTTCCTCTCCACACCAATCTTTTGTTATTTTTGCTTTTGTTTTTATTCATTTTGAGGGCAGTAATAAGTAGAGAAATGCAAATCTTCTCAGAAGAGATAGTCAGCTTTTTAAGAAGAGTTAACTGGTAGGGACCTTTCCACTGGACAACTAGCTGAGAACAAGTTGGTAGAAGGCATATTGTAGTAATTAAAGGAAAAGGCTCTGGAGTCCACTAAAACTTGATTTGTATCCTAATTATATAACCTTAGTTTTTAAATCTTTAATGTGAATGATTATAGTAGCTTCCTTGTAGGACTGTTGGGAGGGTTGCCAGAGATAAGACATATAAAGAGCCTGGCACATGGAAAGAGTTCACTAAATTTAATCTTATTTATATGGTAATTATACTTTGGTAGAGGAAAGAAGACGTGAAACTTTAGAGTAGTGGCTCTTAAACACTCGTGAGAGTGTTTAATTTTTTAATGTTTATTTTGATGATCTATAAAAATAATCCCCTCTCTTAACCAAATGATTAACCACTGAGATGACCAGATGTTAAACATACAGAATCTCATTCACACCATTTTCAAACCAAGTGATGTCAAGTCAAGGCTCTATGAGTTACAGTGGTTCCAGGAAGACAAAGTGCTGAGATCTTAGATCCCCACCCAAGGTGTAGTAGTGTAATCAACCTAGAAGAAACGATTCCATATTCAAATATCCAGCAATTTATCACAGCAAAGCAGCAAACTGTGATTAATTCAAATTAACTATTTACTAATTGTAGAGGTTTTAAAATGTTACTTTGTAAAATTTTTAACTCCCTGTGGACTAAAAGTTTACCGAGATTCCACATGGTTTATGTTTGTATGTGTTTGAGTAACCTTGTAAAATAAATTAAGACTAGGAGACTGTGAAAATGTTCTTTAAAGGAAGTGATAGCAGTTCTGAAGTTTGAGACACCCCTTGAGAGCTTGGAACCCACACTTAGAGGGCACAGTTTATAGTGGTATGCCCAGAATAATGATTAATATCAGTCACCACTGGGCTCTGGATTATTAGAAGGGAAGAGTCAGGGAATATTAGTGAAAGAAGTGGCAAGAGCATTGCCAGAATGCTGGCATTGATGAGGGAGAATCATGAATGATGAGGGTTACTAATAGGTGAATGTTTCATATTTCAGAATCTACCCACAGCTGGCCCTTCTTCAGAGCCTGGCCCACCAAACAGTTCCTCAGATTATGTTTCTCATCCATTATGGTCTCCCTTCCTCTGTAGCTGTTCTTTGATTGGGTGGCTAATGATGAAGCACAGGGCTCAGGGCAGGATTCAAGCATGTTGGCTACTTTTCAGTCCATTCTATTGGCAGTATGTGAACCCCAACCATATGGTGAGGCAGGGCATTTACACTCATTCTGCAGGTTTATTCATATCGGCCTGCTGCAAGAAATTAGCACCGTTCACACTTGTTTAGCCTTAATAAAAATCTTTTTAGCTGAAGCATAGCGATAAGGTCACCATCTGCCACATAGAAATGCTAATATTAAATGAGCAACAGGGGGAAGGAGTCTTCCATTCTTAGGGACTTACAGAAAGAACTTCAAATAGATTAAGCACTAATTGATTCCCCTCTTTACCAGTTTAGACCATAATTTGCATTTTATGCTGTCAATTGCATTATAATAGCTGTAGAAGCTATCAGGGTATCATGCTTGCCATTCCTGAAAATAGCACAACAGGTGGCTTTAAAAAATATGAGTGTGTTTAAAATCAAATACTTAGCGTCTGTGCCAGACACTGCTTGAAATTTAAGCTGAGATGGCTGAGTGAGATCTTTGATTTTTGTTATCATAGAGTTTGGGTAGATTATGGACTATGAACTAATCTTTACTAAAAAAGTACATATTAAATGGGGCTGTATAATGTGGATGGGATTTTATAATTAATAAGTCCACTGAAAATCAGGAAAAGTTAATGAAAGCAGTCTTTTAACCCAGATTTTTACATGAGTGGGTGTTTTGAGTCTTTACAAATTTCAACAAATTCAAAAATCCGATTCTATCACCAGAATTTAATTGAGAAGATAGCTAAAATATTTAAATGAGACTGTTTTATCTTTATATCCTGTGTATTTTAGTGTATTTTATTTGTTCAGTATTTTCTATGAACAAAGCACAAGATGATTGGAAGAATAATTAAAATGATTTTAAATAAAGTCAAAATGTTGAGATTTATTTTAAAAATTACATTATATGCAAAGGAATAATCTTTTTTTAAAAAAAATTATGTTTTTATAACTTCTGTTTTAAAGGTGGTGTTAAAAATTGAAGCCTGAGTACAATACTAATGAATGTTACACATTTTGCCTCATTCTACTTGCTTTACCTAGTTTGGTTATGGTCAGCCTTTTGTATGTTACTTGAAGCAGTATACCCTTAATTTGCAAACATATATTGGTGTTTTTACTGATATAGATTATACTGTCCATTGCTACAAAATCAGAAGACTTTTTCAGTTGGAAAAAATATTGGAAGTCTTTGTATTATCTTTGCAGCTTTTTTATAAACCTAAAACTATTCTAAAATAAAATTAAAATAATTTTTTAAAAATAAAAAAAAGAGATACAACCGGGCATGTAAACAACAAGCAAATTAAAAGCATGTGTAATCATGAATGAGAAAGCTGATAGTATCTTGTCCTCATTTTATTTTGGTTTTAAAAATTTAACCTTACCCAATTACAAAAATTAGAGAGAGAATGTCTAGACAGAGCCAACCTCTCATTCTTGTTGTGGTGGTCACTAATCTCATTTACTTGACCTTATTTTTTCTGTAACCTTTACTTCTTAGTAGTCTGTACCATTTGTTCTAATTTTATTAGCAATCATCACGTGGATATCTGTTTCAAAAGTGCTCTTAAGTGGTATTTGCTGGACAGTTATAACATATAAGTATTCCCTTCTTGGTGAGTGAGAATTTTTTCTTTATATTTTAAGGTTAATATGACTTTGGCATAGTTGAAAAAATAGCCAAGTAAGTCATTTATCTTCATGGATATTTATTTACTTATTTTCATCATAGATATTTAACATGTGTTTGTAAGGAGATCTGCATACAGATTAGAAGGCCGAAAGTTTGGGTTCTGCAAAATAACGATTTTATTTTAAAAATTAGTTGAAAAACTAATGCTAGTATTTTTGAGTTTCTAGTTTTTACTGAAAAAATTGTTTTAATTCTAACTTTAACATATTTTATCTTTGGCTAACTTTGGCTCTTTTCTTGCTTGTTAAAGTAATAAATAATTAACAGTAATATGTAAATTACCTATTTAATGAAATAGGTTATGAAATTCATTTATCCACAACAAATGTCAACTGTCAACACTTACATGTCTTTTTAATTTTTATGTTTAGACACTGAAAAATGTTTCACTTTGTGAATGAAACTCAAACATTTTTCATTTTGAATGTTTTTAGACCTTCAGGTTATTTTTGTGGACAGTACCTTGAATTGTATATTCTAAAGGTTTTTATTTCAAAATATTGCAATTTTGAGGGGCAAAGTCATATTGTATTCAACAGAGAGAAAGGCAGAATTTGCCAAATCTATTAAACTTGTAAATCAAAAGAGAATCAACAGAGAATCCTTCCTGACCATACCCTAGGCAGGTTCAATCCCCTCCATGTGGTTTTGGCAAATTTATAAAGAGTGTAGAAAAGATTTTATGCTCCAGGTCATCCCATAGAAGGATTTCTGTTTATTCTAGGGAAGTTTCTTTTCTACAAAGTATGAACCCACAAGGGACACTAAGCTTCTTCATCAGTGTCCATAAACCAACCATTTAAACCAGTTATTTTCAATAGTATTAAATTTAAGCTGATTTTAGGACAGCAAGGAAAGGAGGGTCTATATCACATCAATACAATGACTTTAAATTGGAACCTTAGCTATTAATATCTATCTCTCAGGAATTTTGTTTTTTTCCAAACTTCATAGCATTCCACTGGGCTCCCCTTTCCTCTTCTTCATGTCTTCCTATCTAATGTCCTCTTTCTCTTTTGCCAGGGGGAAAACCAGTGTCATTTTCTTATTATAAAGCAAAGCTCATTCTCCTACTTTCTACAAAGGCCCACTGACACTTTGTTGCTTTGGCTTCTTGGCTTTTATTTTCATTATGAAGTACAACTTGCTTTTTAGAAAGTCAATGTTTTTATGAATAGAAAACGCTGAAAAGACAAGGAAGCAGAAAAAAAGAAAACTTAAACCATTCTTAATCCCAGAGTCCACAGATAACCCCCTGATCCTGAGCGTGTCACACACACACACACATACACACATATATATATGTATTTATATTGAAATACATAGTTTTCCCCCTTTCCATTAATCACGTGAATGAATAGTATGTTGACAAACAGGAATGGTATTGGCAAATATAAAATGATTCTCTGTGAAAATGTATTTTCAAATTAGAAGACAAGTCTGTTTTTAACCTTGAGATAATTTGATGTCCAAATAGCTCTGTTTGACTCTAAAGTTCATGAAATTAAAAAATAAACTCAGTGACACATTGATTTTCTTTAACTTGACTGAGGAAATATATCATTCTTGTATTTTTCAAGAACTCTCTTTAGTTGGGATGAGAAACTAGTAGCATAATTTTTGAAACCTTGTTGATTTTAGGAAAGGGAGTATGTAAGCTGTTTTTGATACTGGGAATGAATGCATAAGGCTATTTTGCTGTTATTAGTGTCATAATTGTCAATTAGCAATTAATTAGTTCTTATTCCACAAGTAGAAGCTTGAAGTCTATCCTTGGAGATAAAGAGATAAATCTCTAGCTATTGGTAAACTAAATCTTAGAAGGCATTGCTACCAAGAAGGCAACATTCATAAAACAGTGCTTTGTTATAATTTATTTACAACTTTACAAATTACAGATTATTTACAAATGGACAGGTTACAAATTATAGAAATTAAAACAATTATTTACTATTCAGTTAAAGTTTGTACTTTTTTGTACATACAGATGTTTCAAATTATTTTTGAGTATTAAATATACAATATTTTCAGGTAAATACAATTTTATTTCTTTCAGTTACAGGTGGCCAAAATTAACCTAAAATGTTTTTCTAAAACATTTCACCATTTAGAAATGCTTGGTTTGGAGTTTAATAGGTGAATGAGTGTAGATATAGGTCTTTATTATGTGCACCTGTGAAGTTGAAGTATTAATATTTTTATTCCCCTCAGCTAGTTAAACTTCCTTCCTTAGATTCCCTCAAGTAACAAATATAATTGAGCACCTATTGTACTATTGGCATGCCTGAACTCAGCACTGGAAAAATAAAATGAATTGTGCTCCATCTTCTCAGTGGATTCCTCAACTTTATCAACAAGCAAGGCAGGGGTTGTCAGTGATACTTCTTTGGTTGAAATATGCTGCCCTGAGTAAACTGGGGTTCAAATGGGCAAATCCTAATAGCCTGGGCACTTCAGGTCTCCCAAATTAGATGATGTCAGCTCAATGTTTAAGGATGTGTTATTGTAAATGGAACAAAGGGGAAGACATTTTTATACAGAGAAGTCAATATGAGCAAAGGTCTGAGGGTGGGACACAGCAGCATCAGGGCCTAGCAGAGGAGAGTGTGTGAGGCCAGAGCAGATAAGTTTACAGAGACAAGAAGGAATGAGATTAGGAATGGCTTTATGATTTAAACTAAGGACTGTGAATTATAGCACCAAATTTATGGGCAGTCTTTGAAGGGTTCTGAGCATAGGAGTGGTAATCTGATTTGTATTTTAGAAAGATCACTCTGGAAGCAATGGACTTCTGTATGTTTTTAGTGTTGAAGTGAAGTTATGGGGGTTTAGATACACTTGAAATACAGAAACAGAGAGAGATGTGTTAGGAGACCGTGAGAGTAATCTAGATGAAAACTACTAATGTAGTTGGAGTGGGAATGAGGAAATAATGAATGGGATGGTTGACTCAATATAACTTAGAGACTAAGTAGAAAGTGATAAAAGATGGGAAAGCAAAACTTTAAAATTATTCTTTATTTATTACTTGTATGAAGCTGTTTTTAATGTTCATGAGAGAATGTTTTTGCTTGTTGTTTTAACAAAGTGTACAATCGAAACCAAGAATAATTTTGTCTTTAGTAGTTTTAATAAACAATTATTTGCACCCAATATGTAATTCTTGTATATTAGCTGTGTGGTATACAGATGTTTAAAGAAAAATAGGTTTACAAATTCATCACAGCAGTTCTTATATTATTGTTTTTTTTTTTTGTTATTTTTCAAAAGCAGTAGTCATAATTTTAAAATTTCATTTTTAAATAGATCTTAAACTGTTACAGAGTTCAGAGTGAACATTTAATTTTTTATGAAATTGTACTTTCTGAGACTTGTCCTCAAGAATTTTTATTGTGACAAAGGCTGTGCTGGGCAAGAGGCAATGACATAACTTTCAGTGATTTTTATTGGGTTGGTCAAAAAGTTCATTCAGATTTTTCCATGACATCTTATGGAACATCTATCAAGAAAATGTGTTAAATAAGCAACTGTCACTTTAAGATTATTTCTGCAATACAATTAACAGTAGGTGTAGAAATGTCACTTCTGAACCTTTAGAGTCCATACCAGCTGAGATACTTTCCTAAGTGTCATTCTTGCTTATTTAGATATGACTTTTAAGCAGAATGTCACCTTTAAATAATCACCTTAAAAAACCCTACAAAACTGATATGATTTCTATGACTGTTTCTTTTACTGTTTCCTTGCATCATTTTTTGTTGGTTTACTTTCCCTCTCTCTTCAACCAAAGAAATATTTAAAATAAAAAATTAATATGGACATTCTGCCAACACATTACTTAGCTTATAATAAGATATATTGGGCAGCTATTTAGAGTGTTTTGAGGATTTTCTCAAGTAAAGGAGACTGTGTCAGCATTGGCTTATAACCTGAGTTTAATTTGTTTATTTTTTATAGCTTTGCAGTCAACCTTATATCATGTATATCTGATATTCCACGAGCCTACTGATTGCAAAAGACAACAAAGAGCAAAATGAGAATTTTAGCAGAGTAGATATTAGTCCCAGTTGCTTGGCTCTTTTGATAGCACATATGAATTATTCACCATCATATTTAATAGCATATGTTATACTCCTTAATACATCTATAACCATCCGCTTCCAGAGGGAAAACTGTCCTGCTGCCTGTGGTTTGTTTAGTTTTTCAATGAAAGCTGAAGAGAGCATTGAATATTTCCCAGAAGACCTACTACAGCTTGAATATTACTACTTTAGCATATTATCCTCCATTGTATTTTCTGAAAAGATTTCCTTGGGAATCACCAGATTTAAAAAATAATTTTAAATACTTTATATTTATTTATGCTTTTTATTTATGCTAATTAATTTTTACACTATATTACTATGACATTTAAAGTACATGTATATGTGTGTGTATGTATACACATGCACAAATACACACACAAACACATATATATATAAATGTATAGGACATGATAAGTTTGTATTTAAGTCTTTGACATCAGTAAATGATATCTGGTAGGATAATGTTAAGATAACATTCAGGCAACTGTCTCAAAGGGGCAGTGAAATTCCCATATTGGGATATTCTCAGGCAACAGAGAAGTTTGAAGTAAAGTATATTTCTTTAACCTAGAACAAGTACTTCTGGTTTTCCTTGACTGTTTCTGTTAGAGTTCAATGCTTAAATAGATTACACAGTTTTAGACAAGTATGAAATTATAGGTGCAGAATTTATGAGTTCAAAATGCTTCTTCTATTATTGACAAATAACTTAATCACTGGGAACATTTATCACTTTTATTGGCATGGCTGACAGACAGCAGACTGTCGCTGTCTTGCAGGAATCAGGCTGCAGAAGCATGTCATAATTCAATTGAAACACATTTCTCATATCAGGAAAACTAAATAGCATCAAATAACCTTGACTTTACATAGGGTGATGACAACAACCTTGACTAAACACAGATCATTTGCTTCAGCAAAAAGAACAGGTCTAAATATCCATGTACTAAATCTTATATCTTACTCTAAATTATGGAAACTAGTTACAGTTTTCAGTCCAGTTCAGTTTAGTCACTCAGTCGTGTCTGACTCTTTGCAACCCCATGAATCATAGCGCGCCAGGCCTCCCTGTCCATATTCATATATTTTGAAGGTACCTTAGCAACGAGATAATTCAGTTTCTTCATTTTATAGATGAGAACATTCAAGTCCCTAGAAATTATATGATCTTCCTAAGATTAAGTTGGTTATAATGAATAGCGATGTAATTGAAGATGCATAACTTCAGGCCAGTTTACTATTGTTTTGCATTGCATTAAACTTAATTAATATTTAGGCATAGTAAACTAATTTGAAAGACCTGTAATTTTTCTTTAAGCTTTCAAACATAAGTACTTTCCTTTTGTAGGAGCTTTGTGTATCTTTAAAATATTAAATCATTTAGTGAAGAATACACTTGTGGCATTTTGGGGGAATTTGCTCTATGGTATTTATGTGAAATATGGCAATAACCTTGTATATTAGTCATTTTGTTTCGATCATTAATTCTGAAAAGTAATTCTTATGGAATTTAGAGAAGGATTTGCATCATAAATAGTAGTAGATTTGATTATAACAGTCAGAGAGGTTTTATAGGGATAAGGCCAATTATGTTGAAATATACTTAGGTAATAAAACATGAATATAAAAAGAAAATCTTTAATATGAATATTTGTTTTAGAAAAATAACACAGTTACAGCTACTTTTCTGCATAATAGGCAAAGAAAAGCTATAGTTCTTTTGAACTATAATATGTGATCCAAAGGAGCTTTATATTTTCAATTTATGCTGCCATTTTTCTGATTGGTAAAAAAGGAAAATGTGTTTAGCAGACAATTGTTATGCTTTGTATTTAGTAAAATAGCTTTACTTTATTTGAGGGTGGGGCTGGTGATATGTATGTAAAGCATTATGATATGAAATACATGGATTACTAGTTAAGACTTTTATGATTATCTGAAATTCAGTCTATCAACCTCTTGGTAATAAAACTGATGCATGTTGATGAGCTTTACTCTTGTATCAAGGTTTCCCCCAAGAGAGATGTTGCCTGGGAAAAACTATGCCCTAGTGTTTTTTGTATCCTTTTCCCTAAAAAAATTTAACAGGTAAAATTCATGTTTAAATAAATAAATAAATAAATAAATAAATAAATAAATAAATAAAAAACATCCTTGAGGTAAAAGGCAAACTCATGTCACCAAGGAAATTTTCAGCCTGAGTGGGTGTGGAGGAAAGAAGTCTATGGATCAGCAGTGACTGAATATTTATTTATGAGGCTGGCTTCTTTGTAGGGCATGCAAGTATAACCACTGGATTAGCATGATGGGAATGGAATTTTGAGGTGTGGTAGGTAACTCGGCAGATTGTGGAAAGCCTAACAAATTAAAAGATTTTTACTCCAAGCTACAAGTAAGAGGAAGTTACTAAGGCATTTAAGCCAGAAACTTGAATGAGGTTGATTGCCCAGAAGATACTTTTATTCTTGGAGTCACGTTGACCAACTCTTTGGGTGATGAAAGAAAAACAGATTAGGAAAGAACCCTGATGATCTATTAGATCTTTGCTTGTACTTTTGTTTATTGACTTTAAAAGTGGACTTCCAAAATCCATTCCATCAATTCTGTTTCCAAGTTTTTCTAGTAGTAAATCAAAATGGAGCTTTGTCTACTAAATATGAAACCCTCAAGAAAAACAGGAGCCAGAGTTTATGTGTAGGTAATCTACTTATAACCCTTGCATGCATGATTTTTAGTAGTAATTGTGAGATATTTTAATTTGCTGATTCCTCTCTCAATGACTATGAGTATAAAATAGCACCAAATCCTGAGAAGGGTGTTCTGTGGAATAAGATTAAGTCTCTAAATACTCTGTCTAGATACTTGGTTATAACACATTAGATTCCAAAATCAGGCACACAGGGCTTTATTTTTGAGGAGATGGAGTTTGTCTTTAACTAATACCTTTTCATTTGTAGAGGCAGTTTCATAGATGAGGAAGAATTTGAGAGGAAGAAGGGCTAGTACTGTCCCTCAGTTCAAACTGCGCAGATGTCTACTTATTCTGACTTTGTGTAAAGTCAGTCTTAGGTTCTGACGAAGTAATTTTTTGCCAGATGCTTAGTAAATTTAATGTAATTGAACATTTAACCAGTAATGCTTTAGTCTTTTACTACAGTAGTAACGTAGTTATGCTTGGGCTTCCCAGGGGGTGCTAGTGATAAAGAACTCACCTTCCAATGCAGGAAACATAAGAGACATAGCTTTGATCCCAGGATTGGGAAGATCCCCTGGAGGAGAGTATGACAACCCACTACAGTATTCTTGTCTGGAGAATACGGGAGCCTGGTGAGTTACAGTCCATAGGGTCATAAAGAGTTGGACATGGCTGAAGCAACTTAGCATTCACAATGCAGTCATGCTTAATATTTTTTGCCAGAATTAGGTTATAGTACGCCAGGAAGAACCAGAGTGTTTCATGGAAGTAAATTATGGTCCAAGAGGTCAAAGACACTGACTATTCTAGGAATGGCTGCTTCTGACTGACTTTACAATGTGCTTAAGTTTCCCTTCCTCCTGAGCCTCAGTTTTCCACTTACAAACTGGAGGTAATTATATCAGTCTTACATGGAGCATAGCATTATTATAATATAAAATGGGATGATGCATGTTAGTGGGAATTGTTATTATTTTTTACTTGTATAAGAGCACATTATTTTATAATATTAGAAAAGCTATCTTAGATGATAATAAGCAATGTGGAGAGGGCAATGGCACCCCACTCCAGTACTCTTGCCTGGAAAATCCCATGGACAGAGGAGCCTGGTAGGCTGTGGTCCATGGGGTCGTGAAGAGTCGGACACGACTGAGCAACTTCCCTTTCACTTTTCACTTTCATGCATTGGAGAAGGAAACAGCAACCCACTCCAGTGTTCTTGCCTGGAGAATCCCAGGGAAGAGGGAGCCTGGTGGGCTGCCGTCTATGGGGTCACACAGAGTCGGACATGACTGAAGTGACTTAGCAGCAGCAGCAGCAGCAATGTGTAAAACAAGCTGCTGAAAAAATACAATGTGACATGCACATAGTAAATCACGCTGTTGAGTTATACAACATAAACTGCTGAAAAATACAGTGTGACTTACACATAGTAAGTCACACTGTGAGCTATCATGTAACTTAAACATAGTAGCCCCTCCTGTTTTGCATCATTCATTTGTTCATTCAACTATTTCTTAATACCATATGCTAACTATACTATTTGGTACTCTAGGTGCTTGGGAATACAGGATTAAAAAAAAAAAAGACAAAAATCTTAGCTTTCATGGAGCTTGCCTTTTGGTAGGGAAAAAGCAAAATTAGGGAGAATTTTTTTTCAGAATTATATAGGGAAAGACACATTAACAGTGATAAATGTTATCATTTTACTTCATTAGTCAGTAGGCAAAATACTATTTAACAAAGTCTGATTTGGATCTTTTAATTCCAAGGAATGTACAGTTCAGTTCAGTTGCTCAGTCATGTCTGCCTCTTTGCGACCCCATGGACTGCAGCATGCCAGGACTCCCTGTCCCTCTTCATCTCCTGAAGTTTGCCCAAGTTCCTGACCATTGCATCAGTGATGCCGTCCAGCCATCTCATGCTTTGATGCTCTCTTCTCCTTCTGCCCCCGATCTTTCCCAGCATCAGAGACTTTTCCAGTGAGTTAGCTGTTTGCATCAGGTGACCAAAATACTGAAGTTTCAGCTTTAGCATCAGTCCTTCCAATGAGTATTCAGGGTTGATTTATCTCAAGATTGACTGGGACTCTCAGCAGTCTTCTCCAGCACCACACTTTGAAAGCATCAGTGCTCATCTTTCTGTTTAGACTGTATTTGAAAGCCAAATATAAGGGAGCTTTAAATACATATGAGTCTTAAAATATTTTAGGCTTAGTTACTGTTCCTAGTAATATTTTTATAATATTTTCTTTTCTCCTTATAAATAATCATCCTGCCCTGTATTTAGCCAAATTATTCTGACTTAAATTTTGTTGAGGAATGTTAAAGCATGCTTATGAAAATCTTTAAAGTCTTCTCCAATAGTAGACATATAACTTCTATAGTCTATGGCCCACAAAATTAATGTAATCTCTTGACAGGCCATGTGGGCAGAGGAGGTAAAAGAGGTCAAGGATCATGATATTTAGAAAGCTTTTGATTTCATTCTGTGGGAAAATATTTTTACCAATAGAAGAAAACAGTGCCTGTTATAATATGCCCAACTTGTTGCAGGTGTTTACTCAATTGGTAGAGATGAATTTGGCATGAATTTAATCTGAATTATTGTTGGGAAAATTATTATTTTCACTTTTAGTGCTTGTTTCAGTTAATACATTTATTGATGGATGGATGTCTTATTAGTTTTGGGGGAACCTGAATTCTGATTTTGGTTTTATCATGTGCAACTTAGAAGCCACTTTTTCTTCTCTCAGCTTGTATTTCCTCATCTAAAATAAAGTGATCAGAGCAAATGATGTCTAAATACTTTGAATTAAGCTCTTACATTCACATTTATAGAAACTTTTAAAATCCTTCTGCTTAATTTTCAAAATGATTTTCTCAATATTACTTTCCTGATAATAGGTGGATTTACCTTTTCTCTTTCACAAGGGATGAATTTATATGTATCAGTTCAGTTCAGTTCAGTCACTTGGTTGTGCCCAACTCTTTGCAACCCCATGGACTGTAGCACACCAGGACGCTTCCCTGCCCATCACCAATTTCCGGAGCTTGCTCAAACTCATGTCCATCGTGTCGGTGATGCCATCCAACCACCTCATCCTTTGTCATCACCTTCTCCTTCTGCCTTCAATCTTTCCCAGCATTAGGGTCTTTTCCAAGGAGTCTGTTCTTTGCATCAGGTGGCCAGAGTATTGGAGTTTCAGCTTCTTCATCCGTCCTTCCAATGAATATTCAGAACTGATTTCCTTTAGGATTGATTGATTGATTGATTGATCTTGTATTCCAAGAAACTCTCAAGAGTCTTCTCCAATACCACAGTTCAAAAGCATCAATTCTTCAGCCTTCAGCTTTCCTTATAGTACAACTCTCACATTCATTCATGACTACTGGAAAAACCATAGCTTTGACTATACGGACCTTTGTCAGTAAAGTAATGTCTCTTCTTTTTAGTATGCTGTCCAGGTTGGTCATAGCTTTTCTTCCAAGGAGCAAGCGTCTTTTAATTTCATGGCTGCAGTCACCATCTGCAGTGATTTTGGAGCCCAAAAAAGAGTCTCTCACTGTTTCCATTGTTTCCCATCTATTTGCCTTGAAGTGATGGGACCAGATGCCATGATCTTCGTTTTCTGAATGCTGAGTTTTAAGCCAACTTTTTCACTCTCCTCTTTCACTTTCATCAAGAGGCTCTTTAGCTCTTGTATGTATAGCTCTTTATATGTATAGAAAATATGTAAATATAATTGCTGAATATTCCTTTATAATGAGAGTTAGAAGAAAAACTAATTGGCAGGCTATAGAAAAGAGAAGCTAACTAGTATTTCAAGAGGTGATTAGTTTTTAGAAAGCTAAATTTAAATCTGCTTAGCACAAATATGTCCAAAATAATGTTGAATATCTATATTTTAATTAGAATTATAAGACTGTTACTATTTTGAACACTACAACCACTGAATATGATTTTTAAATATAAACCTACTTAGAGAATATCCGCATTCAGCTGTAGTTCCAAGTATTGGTGGTATTTTGAAACACTTCTGTAGAAACCAAAATTGTGAAATCACCATTTTTGCCTATTATGATAACATATTGTTTTATTTTCTTGCTAAACTTACTAAGTTATTCTCTTTCGTATAAAATTGTTGAAGTCAAAGAAGTCTTCTTAGAGGCTCTTCAAATGATTGGCAAGGCGTCTCCAGGCATGTGGTGCTCTTTCATAAAGTTCTCATTTTCTAAATATGTGGTATGAATTTAGAAGACTCCAGATAAACCCAGCTACCCATCAGGACAGTGTTACGGACTATGGAATACCATCCTTAGGGCTTTTGTTCTCTAAATGAAGGTGAGAACATTCATTTGTTTTCTAAGTTAATATACTATTGGAAGTATATTTTGTCAGTTTTGAAAACATAGTATTTTTTCCTCTGAAAGATTCAGTTTCAGTGTTATAGTACAGTTACTCGAGAGGAAAAATCTTTAAAGGGTGATGATATTCTTACATGACTATAACCGTAACTTGAATATAAATATGACTTAATCTGGTTAACAGTATGCTCAGCGACATGCAATTTCCATGAAAAGACATAGAGCAATGATAGTGTCATGGTTTTCATTTACAAGGAAATTTTGCTCTATGCTGAAGGAGAAAAGGATGTTTGCAGAGATGACTAACAGAATAAGCATTAAATAGTAATGTGTTTGGAATTTACAACATGCTATGAGCTATGCTAAACATCTTATGGGTCATCTCATTAAATAATCAAGAGTCCTGTGAAGCGTAACTACTGATAATTCCAGTTTGCAAATGAGAAAGAAGAGACATAGAAAGCTTAATGTACATCTCCAAAATGATAGGACAGACTCATATTGGTAAGAGTCAAACTCCAGACAGTCTGTGCTTTTAACCTTCCCACAAACCTGAACCCACAAACCCGAACCCACGAAGGAGTATGCTCCAGACAAGAATTGTTACAGAGGTTCAGAGGAGGTAGTGGTTGTTCAGGAAGGCATTGTAGAGAACTGAGACCTTACCTGTGCTTAGAAATATGTTTTATATCGGTCAGCTCAGGCTGCCATAACAAAATATCATTTATTGAGTGACTTAAACAGCAGGCACTTATTTCTCACAGTTCTGGACTCTGGGAAGGCCAGGATGTTAGCAGGTTCGATTCCTGGTGAGAGCACTCTTCCTCGCTTGTAAGCATCTACCTTTTCATTATGTCCTAATAGGGAAGGAGAGAGATGGATAGCGCAGGGCTCTTTCTCTTATGAGGGCAGCGATCCCATCATGGGGTCCACCCCCATAACCTCATCTAAAACCCATTGCCTTCCAAGACTCCATATAATATATCAAATAGCATGAAGTATGGGATTAGGGCTTCAACATATGAATTTTGGCATTCAGTTTGTCTTGAATAGAAGCATTACTATAAAATAAAGGTTGATGAAGGAGATCATGGTCACATTGATTTTTAACAGTTTATTTTTAAGGGCACTAGGTATACTGCTTTTTATTGATATTTGGCCTGCCTCTAGTGTAAGTTTTCTACCAAGGAGAATAGCAAAACTACAGCATGGCACCCTTAGGAAAGTGGTGACAATGGCAAAAACAACAAAACCCAGAACATCCTTAATGTAGGCCCTATGATAAGTAGTTCTTATAAAAGGTGTTTTTTTGGAATCTTCACTTTCATTTCTAGTAATAGGATGAACTAACTGATAGATAACATTAGCCACACATTCATATACCCCAAATGCGCATCTTAAAATACAAAACCAGGGACATTCTTGGTGGTCCAGTGGCTAAGACTGTGCTCCCAATGCAGGGGAACTGGGTTCAATCCTTGGTCTTAGAACTAGATCCCACATGCCACAACTAGAAGCTCACATCCTGCAACTAAAGTTCCCACATGGCACAAGTAAAGACCGTGCATATGCAATGAAGACTGAAGATCCCACATGGTGCAACTAAGACTTGGTGCAGCCAAATAAATAATGTGTGTGTGTGTGTGTGTGTGTGTGTAAGCCCCGAAACAAAAACATTGAGGAAAAGTAAGAGAAATCTTCAGAAATCAAACAGAGTAAGAAAGTTGGCATCTGGAGAGGCCTGCCACTTCCGGTGACCCTCTCACTTCACTAAGTCACATGTATGAAGGTCAGGGGGACAGAATCTGGACACTAGTAATGTTGAGATTGGATGGAAAATGTCACCCAAAACCTGTGATCCTCAGTGCCTACTTTCTTGGAAAGTTTAGGAAATAAAGGAAAACAAACTCCAAAAAACCTGTCTGTCCAAATAAGAAATGTGCATGTCTTTTTTTTTTTTTTTTTAATTGGAGTATAAGTGTTTTCCAATATTGTGTTAGTTTCTACTGTACAAAAACTGAATCAGCTGTTATGTATACATATGTCCCCTCCCTCTTGAGCCTGCCTCCCACCCTCCCTCATCCCTCCCCACTAGGTCATCACAGAGCGTGGAGCTGAGCTCCTTGTGCTATAGAACAGCTTCCCACTAGCTATTTTACACATGGTGATGTATCATTTTAAAGCTTGTTTCTAAACAACAGGGAAAAGGAGAAAAGTTTCATAATCCTTTGGGGCTGGGGTTTATACTGACAGTCTCTGTGGCCTGAAAATCATCAATTCCAACTATAGTTAAGTTGTTCCGCACTGGTCCCCAGGCACAGGGAGGAAGCAGATACAAACCTGCTCTGGAGGAGTGTAGTCTAATGTGTTAAATGATTCCAAAATTTTAATTATTAAAAAATTCAAACTTACAAATATTGAAATAGCAGTACTGGGAATACTCATATACCTACCATTTAGCTTCAACATTTGTCAGCATTTTGCCAAATTTTCTCTATATCTGTCTCTTTTCTTTCTGTTTCTACTTTTCCATTTTCTATCTCATTATTGACATATTTGAATGTAAGTTACAGATATTATAACACTTTACCCATAAATATTTTAGCATACATCTCCCCAAAATACTTACATACAATGCTACTATCTTCATTACTTCTAAGATAATAATAATTTTGTAATATCATCTCATACCTAGTGTATACTAAGATTTCCATGAATGATGCTAAATCATTTTTATCATTGTTATTTTCATAGGATTCTATCATAGTTAACATATACATATTATACACATATAGGCATATGTATAATATATACATGTATTAACTGAAAGTAAGTTCTAAATGCCTATTAGGTAAAAAACTTTTACTGGAAAAAATTACTTCTATTATGAATTTCTTATTGCATTTCTTTAGGAGGAACAGGAAGTTAAAATATTGCTCTTAGACTAAGATTGATCACTTATTTAACGTGGTGATTACCAGATGTTCTTGTACTTGTTTTTATCTTTGCCACTAGCAAATTATCCTTAGGATGATCCTTTGCCCCATATTGAATACCTTGATTCCAAAGGACTTTTCCCTTATTAGTTTCAGCATCCTAAAATTATACTAACTTAATTAATTACTTTGAGAGTTGATATTCATTAGCTGATATTTAACATTTGCTGATGTTCTTCTGTAATGCTGATTTTTCGTTTATCAACTGAGAGTGAACTGCCATTTGTCCTAAAAGGTAAATGATTTTTTTTCTTTTCTGTTGCCAATTCTTAGAGAAAATTATTGACAAAAGAGTCACCTCCAATAAGGACAAATAATAAATCTCTCTTCTGCCTTTTTTTTTCTTATCTTGAGCATCACTATGGACTCATTTTTAAAAATTTATTCTATGCGTTATAATAAATTACAGTTATTGTTCTTTTGAAGGCCACTTTGTCCAAAGCTTTGTCTTCTGTCTTGTTGACATGCCCTCATTTTTTTTTTTTTTTTTTTTACTTTCCTATTTGTATAGCACAACATGTCCTAGGCTATGCTTGTACTTTCTCTTCCCCAGACCTGGAATTAGGCACTTCTCCAGGGAGTCCAGAGTAATGTCCTTTAAAGACAGACAATTCTTTTGGATAAAAAATAGACAACATGTATGATAAGATGAGTATCACTGGAGACAGTAGAGAAAACAAATTCTAGAATCAGAATTGCAAATAATATGAATATTATAATTATCATATTCAGAAAACCAAACGTTTACTATACTAATAGAAATAAAAGTGAGGATTGATGTTTAGTAAAATAAGACTATCAAAAATAAACTGGTAGATTTGAAAAAGAATTAAATAGGACTTCTGGAGAACTTCTTGGAATAAAATATATGTATTTGTATTTAGAAGTACAATAGATAGTTTCAATAGTAGATTAGACATAGCTAAGAGAATTAGTAAATTAAATTATCTGCAGAATTATCCAGAATATAGTACAAATGTTAGAAAATTTCAGATATAGAAAGCTGATTAAAAAGGTATAATATACAGTTCATCAGGCTGCTTGAAGGTGAGATTATAGAAAATAGAAAAGCAAAAAGATTATCAGTAAGAAATTTCTGGAAATATAAAAGACACAAATCCTTAGATTCAGGAAATCCAACAAAAGAAATTCATATCTAGACATACAGTGAAATTCCACAATATTAAAGACAGACCAGAAAAATTTTAGGAGCAACCAGACAGGGAATAAAGATTATCTACAAATGAACAAAATTCAACTGACTTGTAACTTCTGAATAGAAACAATGGAAACCAAACGTTTATGAACTGATATCATCAGATTCTAAGAGACAGTAACTCTCAACAGAGAATCATATACTTTGTAATATTTCTCTTCAGAAACATGGGCAAAGCAAAAATATTCTCAGGCCACAAAAATTGAGACATTTCTACTGTGATCTATTAATCATCACCTAATGAAGCGACTTAGCAGCAGCAGCAGCAGCAGTGAAATTTTAATGAATGCAATGTAGGGAAAAGAGACTTGAAATAAAGTCAAGGATGCAAAAAGAAATTATAGAAAATGGTCAACATGTGCACAGAAGGTCTAATTTTAAAAGTATAAATAAGAATTAAAATACTAGACAAAAGTAGCATTTAGACCTGAGGCATCGTGACTGAAATTAAAGCATCTATTATCTTCATATTGTTTGATTACAATTAGATTATGTCAACATATATGCTATAATTTCTAAAGCATGAAAATAATATAAATAAGTAGGGAAAAATGGACGAAGTTAATCTATAGGGACAAGCAGGCATCTAGTCAGGAGCTTGAGGGGATTTCAGTCCTTGCTGTGCACAACATATTCTTTAAAAGCATCTGTATTAAAACCTCTGAGGTTTAAAAACTAAAAATTATTACCTTTACAGATTATACTGTCTGTAAGACTAAGTAGTATTCAATATAGAAAATTTGGAATACCAAATTATATAGTTCACAATACATCTTAATACATTTTAAAACAAATAATATTCTGTATTATTTAATAACTTACAAATATATATAAAATATATAAAAATAAAATTATCTTGTTATTTCTTTATTTAGAAATTGTCAGTATTCTGATTGGTCTTGCCTGGTAGTTCAGAAAGTAAAGAATCTGCTTACAAAGCAGGAGACCTGGGTTCGATACTTGGGTTGGGAAGACCTGGAGAAGGAAATCGCAACCCACTCCAGTATTCTTGCCTGCAGAATCCCATGGACAGAGCAGCCTGGCTGGCTACCGTCCATGGGGTTGCAAAGAGTCAGACACCACTGAGTGACTAACACATTCACTTTCACAGTAATTGTTAATGTTCTGATTTACCTTCTTTCAGGCTTTCTCCTAATTTATCTATTATGTAGTTTATAATATATAAACATATTAATATGTTTGTATATACTATGTATTATATAATCTATCATGTAGCTTTCTACCACCTATACATCTACCTTTCTACATACCTATTTATCTGAATTCCCATTTATTAATTGTATTATTCAGCCTTTAAGATGCAGGTAATACTGGACTGGTTTCCATGAATTGTGGAAAGTTCATTGACTTCCCCAAGGTCAATGAGTCTTGGGCATGTATGCATCTCTGATTATTTTCTTATGACAAATATCTTAATGTGGGATTATTTAATAAAAGTTTGGGGATGTTTTAAGGCTTCTGATTCGCACTGCCAGTTTACTATAAAGTTTTTAACAGTCTGGGACTTCCCTGTAGCTCAGATGGTAAAGAATCTACCTATAGTTCAGGAGACCCGAGTTCAATCCCTGGGTCAGGAAGTTTATATCTCAAATAGAATATTTGTGAATATACATTTCACTTACAAATACTGGGAGTTTTTTTTTTACAAAAACATATTTGTTTCTGATCAAATTTTTCTAAGTAAATATTTTTACTGATTTTATTTTCTCTCCTATATTACATACTGATTTAGAGGCAAAATAGGATGGGAAAGAAAAGATGTTTGTTCATATTTTGTATATCTGGACTTTTCTAAGTAGAAAAATAAAATAATGAAGTGTCTGCATGGCCAAAAATATTCAACCTGAAAATAAAGCAGTTTGGGGAGCAGTGTTGTGACACAGTGTCTATGATTTACTTTGGAAGTGTGCCCGTAGCTCCCATTAGTAATAATGAACGTTAATGACATGCGTTATGGGATCAGACAATGGTCTTTAATATTTGTAGCTACTTGCTGGGATAGAAGCTATTTTGTATTGTCAGTGGGTGTCAGTTTGTAATTACAAATTGCACAAACATTATACACGGTATGTATTTTGCCAACAAGGATTAACTTGGCATCTAGAAAAATGCTTCCTTTCAGTGCCTAAGAAAAACAAAATCTGTGCCTTTTAAAGTAACACAGTTTGGAGAAAAAATAAACACCCATGAATATAATTTATCATTTTCAATATCAATGAAAAAGTGTGTGTTTTTGGAATTTTTTTTTAAAGTTTTAAGTGATCATTCACTATCATTAGTCCCCAAATGATGAGTGCACTTTCAATTTCAAAAAACGATCTGTACTTATCCTGAGCTTGGAGATCACTTACAATTTGGGCCTATATATATATATATATATTTTTTTTTTTTTCCTCCCAGCTTAGTTAAGCTGATAACATAAGAATTTAAAGAGAGAGTGATCAAATAAACCTTTGAAATAGCTTCAATCAAGCTTTAAGAAATAGCTTTGTTACTTGATGGCCTCTGGTTTTATGTTTGGTAAAAGGGACCAAGTAGGCTAAAATGTTTTTAAAGTAAACTCCACACATTTTTCAAGAGGCTAAATGAAGCTAATTCACTCTCTTCTGCCCTTCTCACTCACTGATCCAGCTAACTCCCTGCTTCTCAAGTATACCAAATTCCTTTCCTCCTCAAGGCTTTCATCTGTGCTGCTTTCTTCTCAGTGTGTTTTCTTTTATTCACTCTCCTTTTTATTTTCCAATAATTTGCTCCCTTGTATGAGCCAGTTTAAGAAAGCTACCCTCTCTCTTCTTTCTCCTTATACCCCCTCATTTTGCTTCCTTCATAGACCTTGCCTCAACTTGAGATTCTGTATTCACCCTTCCATTTGCTTATTCAGTCTACACCTCCTGCATTAGATTATAAGCTCCACGGTGTCAGAGATCATGCTTAACTTTTTAACCATCCTCTGGTAACACCTGCCATAGTGCCAGGCACATAGTAAATGGTCAATAAATATTTTGTTGGCTTAATGTAATGTAAATAATAATGTAAAATGAATAAGTAAACGAATGAATCCAAAACATATAAATTTTGGGGTTGATTCTATGCACATTTTATTGAGCTTTGTTGAAATAAAAGGTTTTACACCTTAGGTTTTCACATTTTAAAATGGAGTAATAACATTTTTATTCCACCAGATGGGAGTATGAAGTTGAAAAGAATGCTGAACCTATTATTGCTTATTCTTTTTTATATACCTAATATCATAAAATTTCATACTTAGTAGTAAAGATTTATCCTTATCTAAAAGTTCCATATGTTCACATTCATAGGTAATTTAAAGTTAACTTTATATCTGCATTTTAAAATGTTGTGAAATTTTACTTTCAAATAAGAAATAGAAATTTATGGCTAAAATGTTCTAAGTTATGCTAATTGAATGTTCCAATTTAAATGTTAAATGTTAGTTATTTTTATAAGCTCATTTTTATTAATAAACACTGTAATAAACACTGTAAAGATGGAATGTGTTTATGAAAGACTTTGATACATGATGGTAAAATTTGCTTTAGAAAAATTTGGTGGTATTTAAAATAGCAATACTATTTTCTTTCACTTACCAAATGCAAATGTCTTGGTCAATCTAAAAGTAAAATATTCTATTTTCTTTAGCAGACTTCATGCATTTTTATTGATATATTAGTAGATTTTATAGCTGTCATAAAGTAAAGGCTCTATTTGTTTTAGAACATTCAATTAATTTTGTAGCAAATAAAACTTAGGATTGTATTGTTTATAAAAGTGGCAATGATATTTAAATACATTTTAATGTACTTTGATTCTGTGATTGCTTTAAGTCTCCTCCCTTATTTTTATGTTTTCTTTTTTTTGTTTGTTTCTTTCTGGAGAAAATCAGTTAACTTTTCAGAACTGTATTGTTTATGCACAGTATTTGATAATTCTTCTCATATATGTCCTAAAACTTTTTGTTTTCAAATTGAACTATTTTCTTGATGCTTGTAGATTTACAGCCATAGTATAAGCATATACTCTATATTAAGATCCACTGGGGTTGGAATTGTGCTTGGCATTTAGTTTGTGCTCAGTGAATATTTATTTCCTTTCTTAATTAATGAAGGGACAAAGTGAACTGGTATTTCCTTTAAGTATCTGGGAAGGACAAGATTGAGTATTCTACATTTTCATGAACCCTGTGAAGTGAAATAATTTTACCTAGGAAATAATCTATGTCATGGTAGATTTTAGATTAAAGGCCTTCAAGTAAATTCTGTCCTCTGTCGAACTGTCAATATGAATTGGCTTTATATGCATAGAAAGAGTTGTGTTTGTTTTTTTTCCAAGAAAGCCAATTATCTTTGCATGAGGAATTTTTTTAAAAATTGAATAAGTCTAGGAATTCTAAATTCTTAAGTAAGTGTAGCTCTAATATATGATAAATTAGAATTTATGACTCAAATATATATGGGATTTTCATAGGAATATTTTTTTTTTGTGGTCTTTATTTGTATTGTTGAGATTTGGAGTGATCTGAGTTTTCTAGGTAACATCGTTGTTTTTATGAAGGACTAAATTTGTTGGAAGAGACACCTGACTTTTAGGTTAAGGCAACTTTATAAAAAATGATTCTGTCATAGCTCAGTTGGTAAAGAATCTGCCTGCAATGCAGGAGACAGGGTTCTATTCCTGGGTTGGGAAGATCCCCTGAAGAAGCAAATACAATCCACTCCAGTATTCTTACCTGGAGAATCCCATGGACAGAGGAGCCTGACAGGCTACAGTCTATCAGGTTGCAAGAATTGGACATGACTTAACACTTAAAACCACCACTTTTGGTGAATGGTTTTCAACCTGATCTTGATGAATTTCCCTCTGCATAATTCTGAATGAATTTAAATGGGTAAACTAGATGCTAGAAAAATAAGAGTTTGCTTCTCTTAATAGTACCCTTATCCTGTATGATTGATGGTAAGAGAGCAAATGAAAAAAAAAGCACATCTCTGAAACACTAAAATGTATTTTTGAAAATCATTGTCCCTCAAATGCTTTTATTCATATTTATTGGCATTTAGGTAATTGGTTATTCATGTTACTGATCCATGCTGCATATTTTAGTAAAGTATAGTTTTTAGTATCCAAAGCCAGGGTTTGGATCATGACAACTCTATGGCTGAAAATATCTGTAAATTGACTAAAACAGCATCTAACTTTCAAGGTTTTAATGTAGAGTAAAACAAGATATATCAGATGTTTAGATCACTGCTTGGTGAGGAGCTTGCTTGATAAATGCTAGTTCTTGTTATCAATACTTTACAGGCTCTGACAACTGTTCTAGAGTGTTCTTTTATCAAAAAATAAGAGATTGTTGGAACTTCCCTGTTGGTCCAGTGGCTAAAAGTGCATTATGAGTGTAGGACGCCTGAGTATGATCCCTGGTCAGGGAACTAGATCCCACATGTCACCATTGCGGTATTCTTGCCTGGGAAACCCCATAAATAGAAGAGCCTGCTGGGCTACAGTCCATGGGGTTGCAAGGAGCCGGACATGACTGAGCACAGCAGAACACAGATACAATAAAGATGGAAGATCTCGCATGCCTCAGCTAAGACCTGGTGCAGCCAAATAAATTAAATAAATAAGATTAAAAAAATGTTTTTTAAAGAATCAGTATCATTTTAAAAACTAGAGATTGTTGTATATCTTGAGATAAATATGATGTTGAGTTACCTTTTAGTGTTAATAAAAGGAATGTTTTCTCAGCTTAAGGACCAGTTCTCTTGACAATCATGTAAGTACAGATTTAAAGGTAAACAAAACTGTCCAAGCAGATTCAGAATCATAAAAAGCAATTTTAATAAAGGAAGACTCAGGGAAAAATCTCAAACACGTCAATCTGCATCTCAGCATTAGCATATGATTCTACATAAATATATTGGAAGTGGATTTTTTTTAAATTCCATTAAATAGGACTACTTTTCTAGACATCTGTTTTTAAAGAATTTAAAGAGCTAACTTGGGAGCCTTAGAACTGAATTAGTTTTATTTTTTTATTTTTTTCTAGACTCTGCTGTTAATTAAAAATTAAGAGATCAGTTAATGTTATGCATGTAATATAAAATTTGAAATTATTATAGTAGATAATGATTTTTATCAAACTACTTAATACCAATTATCTTGCTTGTAATTTTAGATTGCATAATTACTTCAAAGATACTTCAGTAGCAACATATGTCATGTTTATTTACTAAATGACCACACTTCATTGTGTCTAGACATATTCTGATGGGCTTTACATTCCAATTGACAAGTGAGGCCTAACTCACAGAAGGGCCTTGTGTGCTTTAGGTGATACTATACACACATAGGAGAGAAAAGTGTTAAGAAAATTAAAAGCCAATATTCAAGGGGAAAGTGTAGGAAAGATCCCCTAAGAAGAAGGAGTCAAAACGTAGGGGAAAGCCTGGAGCTTGTAGCATTATTGGAATCTGGGGAAGACCAAGTTTTAAAAAGGAAAAGAGTGATCAAACATGTCAAAATCTAGAGGAAAGTCAGCTTCATTAGGTATTGCCATTCATTTTTAAAGTATAGAGTGATAACTGTCAACTCTGATGAGAACAATTTCAGTGGAGATTGGGGGGAGTGGGGGAGAAGTACGATCTAGTCCAAAGAAGATTGATCAGTAGAAGGTGAGAAAATAGGCACTATATTATCAATGGGCATCAATAGGAGGGGAAGAGGGAGGAATAAAAGGACAGAGACTCTTTGTTGTCCAAGAACCTTATCAAGTTTTGAAAATAATTTGTCAGCATTTTTGGTAGAAATCCCAACTTCAGATGATTAACTGGAAATCAAATCAGTGCTATTGTTTAGGAATAATACATTTTGCAGCCAGTTTTTCTTGAAAGGTGACCCAAGAAGGTATATTTTTCTAATTTTGACATTTTTTTTCTTGGACACTTTGCTGAGATTTTTGATGATCAAAGGGGGTGTTCAGTAATTTATATATTTTCCCAGTTCAAATTTATTGCATTCATGTTTCATGACAAACTGTTCCCTCTCTTTACATGACTTGTAGGAAACTATGTACTTTGACACTCTCCTCAGTGTTTAATTTGTAAAATTCTGGCCTTGCTTATGACTTGCTCTCTGTCAAACTCTATACTTTCTCCCATCCTAGAGTTCTAGGCTAGCAGTAGAATTAGGCAAGATGCTGTAGCAGTAGGCTGTGGGAGGAGGAAGGGAGGAGAAGATAAGCTTATCTAGAAATGCTGGATGGAGGGTATCTGGAAGCCATGAAGAAAGCAGTATGTAACATCATGGTTTAACCTAGAGACGTCTATAAATTATATAAAAAAATGAGAACCAGATAAGCCTAAATACTACTCTCTTTATTTCAGAGATGAACAAATTAGGGATTATGTGTGTGTGTGTGTGTGTGTGTGTGTGTGTGTGTGTGTGTGTGTGTGTATAAATTTTAAAATGGGTAATACATTCTAAATTTCATATTTATCTTTGGTCCCATTTAAGTTATTGCATTGATCCATGGAACAACCCAAATATTGCATGGTATTTTATACACTTCCTTGAGACACAGACAAAATACATTTAAAAGGTTGTGTTTAGCAAAGGGATCATTTATTTTACGAAAGTATTTTACTCAGTTATAAGGATATGAATCATATACCAGGTGAGAATTATACTTCAATATGTATATGTTTATGTGTGTGATTTAAGACATCACTGTAGAAAACCCGGAACCTGTAGAAAAGTAAGAAAAATCCATTATTCCATAATTGAGACTTTATTATTATAACGATTTTTAGTAAAGTTTTCTTTCAGACTTTTTCCATTTGAGATGCCTTTAAACTAAAAGGAATTTTTCTATTTGTGTTGGTCATACACAGATAAGAATAGCAATATGAATTATACTAGTTTTGTTTTTATACACTGTGCCAGTAATTGAAAACCTGGATTTAGCAAGTGAATCTTTAGTTAGACAGATATTATATAAAAGTACTATGTTTTGTTGTATGTTGCATTGTAAACTATCTTAAATCCTTTGTGGAGTTTAGGAGGTTATGCATGAAAAAATAAGGTAAATCTATCAAGAAGTACTGGTGCGACTTAGCAGCAGCAAGAACTTGGAGAAGGCAATGGCACCCAGTACTCTTGCCTGGAAAATCCCATGGACGGAGGAGCCTGGTGGGCTGCAGTCCATGGGGTTGCTAGGAGTCGGACACGACTGAGCAAATTCACTTTCACTTTTCACTTTCATGCATTGGAGAAGGAAACAGCAACCCACTCTAGTGTTCTTGCCTGGAGAATCCCAGGGACGGGGGAGTCTGGTGGGCTGCTGTCTATGGGGTCGCACAGAGTCGGACACGACTGAAGCGACTTAGCAGCAGCAGCAGCGAGAAGTTGCCTATTAGTTTCATAGCCCAAGATACCCCTTCTGTAAGCTATGTATTTCCCTCATACCATCAGAAATTTGCATGAAAAAAATGTGTCTCTAGATACAATCATAGTGAGTTGTAGAGAGGAATGAGAAATGATTAGTTTTTGCAATTCAAATGTCATACTTCCTAAGTCAGTATTTTTTTAAGTTGGTATACTAGGCATATATATGCTTGCTTTAGGGACCAACCTCATTTGATAAAGTGCAGCTCTAGCATTAAGTTTAAAAATACTGTGTTTATTTAGTCTTTGGTGAATTTGATATCTTAGATTGCTGAGGACTGCATTGTTTTTATTACCCATATTGTTCAGTTAGCATACATTTTCATGTTTTATTTTCTGTACGAGTTTTCCATTCTGATTTGATGTCTTCTAGTACCTGGTGCATTTTATGCCAAGAGAAGTTCATTTGTTGCTGCCTTTGAAAATGTTGCTTAAACTGATGTCCTTTTCCAATGACTTATGGAAGTTTTTCTACATTAATCAGCTGGCTCTTGTTTTGTTCTTCCTTCTAGGAAAGTGAAGAGTGTTTTCAAACCTTGACTTAGCCTGTTGACTCTCTCCCCTTCAATGCTTCTGTTCTCTGTGACTTCTGAAGTTATTAGCAATAGGACTAAACTGAAAATGTGATTGACTTTATTGTAGAAGACATGGAAAACCAAAATAATGGTACTAAAACAATATCATTCATATTACATAGACATTTCCTTACTAAATGTATGCAAGTCCCCACAGTTTGTTGATCCAACTTCACAAAGTCCCAAGTGGATTAGTAACTAATGTATTAATAGTAGCTAATGTACTAATTTAAAGAGAGAAGTAGGGGAGGGAAGGACAGTCAATTCTCACTTCTCTAACATAAGACCTTAAAGAAAATTAGGTTTACACAGTCTCCTGTATGACTACTTGAAAAACTTAAAAAGCAGAAGATTTTATTTTTTGTCTGAAAAATAGAGCAAAATGAGTGGCAATCTATAATTACTCCCTTGATAATGTTTTAAAAAACTATATTAAAAATAAAATTTAAAAAAGCACTTAAAGGTTTTAAATTAGGATACAATATGTTGTTACTGGAAATAGCACAGTATAAGTTAATAATCAAAATGCAAACCTTTTTGAGTACCCACTATGTGCTAAGTATTGTAATTGACCTTTGTCCAAACTAACCTATTTAATGTGCATTTTCATTCAATAAAACATTAAAGTGTTGACTTATTAAAGTGAAAGTTGCTCAGTCCTGCCAAACTCTTTACAACCCTATGGAATAGTCCATGGAATTCTCCAGGCCAGAATATTGGAGTGGGTTACCATTCCCTTTTCCAGGGAATCTTTCCAATCCAGGGATCGGACCCAGGTCTCCTGCATTGCAGGTGGATTCTTTACCAGCTGAGCCGCCAGTGTACAATGAAACGTGCATTATAATTATTTTCATTTTTCAGATGAGGAAGATAGTGAGTATTGAAATTCATTGCCTTCTTCTTGGTCACACAGCTGTGAAGAGGCAAAACTGAGGTAAAAGCCAGGGCAGCTAATCCCATGCCTCATGGCCTGAACTCTACTGGGGCTGCTGTCTAGTTAGGAACATTCTTCCTGGGAATTAGGACTCAGTTCAATGAGTGGGATTTTTTTTTTTTCTTTCCAATTGAGAGAAGTTGGGCTAAATGTTTCTTTAAAAAAAAAAAATCTTACTTTCACATGAAAATTTGAAATCCATATTCTTCTCATATGTATTATTGTATGTCTGAATGATTCCAACCATATTTATTTAAAGTAACTTTTAAAAGAATTCAAATATTAATATTTCTAAATATGTGATTTTGGAGAAGACTCTTGAGAGCCCCTTGGACTGCAAGGAGATCCAACCAGTCCATTCTAAAGGAGATCAGTCATGGGTGTTCATTGGAAGGGCTGACGTTGAAGCTGAAGCTCCAATACTTTGGCCACCTTATGCGAAGAGTTGACTCATTTGAAAAGACTCTGATGCTGGGAAAGATTGAGGGCAGGAGGAGTAGGGGACGACAGAGGATGAGATAGATGGTTGGATGGCATCACCAACTCAATGGACATGGGTTTGGGTGGACTCCAGGAGTTGATGATGGACAGGGAGGCCTGGCGTGCTGCGGTTCATGGGGTTACAAAGAGTCGGACATGACTGAGTGACTGAACTGAACTGAAATATGTGATTTTAGAACTGACATTTTCAACTTTCACTTTTGTTTTTATGTATACTAGATAAATATATACTTTCAAAAAGAAAGTTCCATGAAAATGCATTTAAAACTGTCACTTACAAATGTTTTCATTTTCATTTCTTGACTGGAAGGACTAGTGATTGATAAACCTCAATAGAGCTTTTCCTTCTAATTTGGAAAGAAGCTGCCAATAACATTAGCTCCTGACATATTTTAAATGTTACTAAGAGTTTCATACATTTTAAAGCCTCAAAATGCACACCTATGTGCATATTTTGTAAGAGCTATGAATTGGGTAAAGACATGAGGAATATTTTGCAGAAATGAATCTGATACAAAGTACATCCTAAGCTTTCATACCAAGTAAATCACTTTACTAACTCAAGATTTACCTAAGTAAGGTTGGAATCATTAGTGAAAAACCTCTGTCCTTATTATCATTAATATGATATTCACTTGAATTATTCAGATTATTCTGTATGGAAAGTGGTACAGACAGCCATGCAACTTTCTACAGACCTTGGAAGCAGGAGGGATTCCTGCATTCCCATGAACTCTTTTGTATATCTAATTAAACATGACTGACTTTGAGAATTTGGTATGACTTTTTTAGGGATCTTGAAATGATACACTGATCCTAAAACTCATTCAGAAATTCACATTCTTTATGTTTATAATTAATTAGTTCGGAAAATATCTTCTTTGAAACTACACATAATAGCTGCTTTAGAGCAGAGGTCCCCAACCTCTGGGACCTAATACTTGAATTTCTGTGGTAGAGCTGATGTAGTAATAATAGAAATAAAGTGCAAATAAATGTAACACTTTGAATCAGCCCCAAACCACCCTTCCCCCTCCTGGTCTGTGGAATAATTGTCCTACACGAAACTGGTTGCTGGTGCCATAAAGGTTGTGGACCATTGCTTTAGAGGACTTTGTTTTAATAAATTATGTACCTCCAAAGAGCAGAAGAGCCTCTTGATTAGTTGGTTTTAGAGATATAACTTATTGCCTTAGAAACATATCTATTTGTTCATATATGCTTATACAGACTAATGATATTATTCTATTCATATATTAGAAATATTTCCTAATAAAAGCTTTATCAGATTTTTCCTATCTGGATTAAGGCCAGGTTTCTTTTGAAATGTCAAAGATTGAGAAATTAGGTTTAAAAATGTTTTAAAGCTGAAAAAGATGAAAATATGGTATATTTACACAATGGAATATGGTTCACTGGATGTAAATATGAATGGACTGCAGGCAAAATAAAGATGAACAATAGAATTATTGGACATTACGTGAAATGAAAAATATAAGTTGTAAAGGACAATGTATAGTCCCATTTTTACAATGCTTGAAAGTGAAATTGAAAGTTGCTCAGTCGTGTCCGACTCTTTGCGATACCATGGACTATACAGTCAACGGAATTCTCCAGGCCAGAATACTGGAGTGAGCAGCCTTTCCCTTCTCCAGGGGGTCTTCCCAACCCAGGTCTGCTGCACTGCAAGCAGATTCTTTACCAGCTGAGCCACACAATGCTTGAATACCATCAAAACTAACCTCTGCGTATTTAGTAACACACAAATAAGTGTGAAATGATATTCAAAAATGTGGCAAGAAAAATGATAAATACAAAAATCAGGATAATACCCCTATTGAGAAGGCTGGGTTTAGGGGAAAGATAATGATACCATCCCAGGATTTACGTTAATGGTGGGACCACAAGAGTTAGTTTTATTATCATGGTTTATAACTTACATAGCATGCATTATTTTGGAACCACCAAATACTACATAATAGAAAAACCTGAAAGGCAATAGTTAATTTTCTGTTTGTCATTGTATTTGCCTTCGAAGAAACTAGTGAAGTGGAGTATTTAGGCAATTAAGTTGTTATATCCATATGAATTTTTTTTTTTTTTTTGGATACAGCATCCTGTCTTAAAACTTCATAGTTTGCTTCACTATTTAATCTTCATTTCAAAGAGAAGATCATTTCAGAGCAAATTAAAGCATGTAAGAGGAAACTAAACTTAACAAATATTTACTGAGTTCTCACATTACTTGTCAGATGACACTGGATAGTGTGACATCCCAGAATGAGGACGATGCATTTCAGGATCTTGAAGTTCAGCAGGGACAAGAGACTGAATGTATTGAGCATAATTCCAATTAGTACAACTTCTGAAAACACAAAGTATTAGGTAAATTTAAATGAAAGGAGTCCTTGAGACTACCATCATTTAAAAAAATGTGAATAAAGCAAAGCTTTATATGAGAGCTTGTATAGAGAACATGAGACTTTTTAATATTGTCAGCTTTTTTTATTTAATAAGCTTGAACAGTCCTCTCTCTTAGGAATTTCTTTTGTAAGTTATTAAAATGCTAACAACGTTATTAAAACCTAAGTTTTAGATGGTGGTGGTTTAGTCACTACGTTGTGTCCGACTCTTGTGACCCCATGGACTGTAGCCCTCTGTCCATGGAATTCTCCAGGCTAGAATGCTGGAGTGGGTTGCCATTTCCTTCTCCAGGGGATCTTCCCAACCTAGGAATCGAACCCAGGTGTCCTGCACTGCAGGCAGATTCTTTATCAACTGAGCTACCAAGGAAGCCAAGTTTATGTAAGTAGGGGCAAATGTCTTAATTCCATGAAATAACTGTGATACAGCTTATCCCAAAGGTACATTTGTAGCAGAGGCTCTTGGCCTGGAATCAGTTTGGTATGTTGAAAAGAACATCAAGATTTAGAGAGACTTTTTTTGAATTACATCTCTGACGTTTTCTTCCTGTATGACTTAATGATTTAATTCCCCCAAGCTTCAGTTTCTTCACCAACGAAGTGGAATTGGTAACACCTCCCAGTCAGAGCTATGAGGACTACATTTTATGATGTATACAAAGCACCTAGCCAGCTTGACCACAGTGGCTGTTACTTGTTTATATCCACCATAATGCCACATAGAACATAAAGCCCCTTAAAGAGAAAGCCTTCAGTGTATGCAAGTTGATTTTTTTTTAAACACTGAATCATGAATTCTCTAGTCCTGGAACATTATATGTGTCTAGTGGACTGAATTAATAAATGAATTAACTGGTAAAAGTTGAAGGTCAATGATGTTGAAAGACTCTTTCTAATTCAGCCACTAGAAAATAAACTTTTAAATAAAAATGTGCAGTTATCTTTCTGCCTTGAACTGAAAGATTAGGAAGAAGTTATAGAGAAGCTTTGACTACCTTATCTGCAGCCTACAGTGGAATGGGCCCAGAGGGGAAATGATCCAGGTAGAGGGTGAGGAATCTGGGAAACTTTCCATCTGCTTCTGAATTAGATATTAACCTCAGCTTTGCTATTTAGTTTGAAGTCTTGCCTGTAAAGTCCAAAGCATCAAGGGTACTTATAATCAAATAGAAAGCAATGCATGCATTCCAAATGATATTTGAATTATTTGCAATTTGGTATTTTCTGCTCTATTGCTTTGCTCTCTTAGAATGAATAATAGGAGTTGACTGTAGAAATGTCACTACTGTGTGTACAGCACAGTGCAAAGAATATAGTTTACATTTTAATCTTTTTATCCTGTCTATTCTGTTCAACCAAGTTTCCAAAAAGGAACCATTCATGAATTATTTGAAATTTGCAATACTTTGCTAGTTGTTTAGAAATGCTTACAAATCTCTTCCAAATCTATAATTTATTTATAATTAGCTGGCTAAATTTTCTCTCATAATCTTTTTATTAATTTAGAAATATGCAGTTAATTCCTATTAAGTAAATGACTGTCTCAATTTTTAAAGAGGTAGAGGTAAACTTATGGGCTTCCCTGGTGGCACAGTGGTATAGAATCTGTCTGCCAAGCGGGAGATGATGGTTTGATTCCTGCATCTGAAAGATCCCCTAGAGAAGGAGATGGCAATCCACTTCAGTATTTTGCCTGGAGAATTCCAAAGACAGAGGAGTCTGGCAGGCTACAGTCCATGGGGCCGCAAAGAGTTGGACATGACTTAGTGACTTAAACAAAAAAAGCAATAGGTAAACTTATTTCAATGACATTAAAGTGTCTTTTTGTTTATAATTTCTTAAAATCAGTACCCATCACCTAGTAATTAGAAACATTAGGCTTCCCTGGTGGCTCAGTTGTAAAAAATCCACCTGCAATGCAGGAAGCACAAGATATGTGAGTTCTATCCGTGGATTGGGAAATTCCCCTGGAGAAGGAAATGGCAACCCACTCCAATATTCTTGCCTAGAGAATCCCATGGACAGAGGAGTCTGGTGTGCTTCACTGCTTGAGGTGGCAAAGAGTAGGTTATGACTTAATGTCTAAACAACAGCAAGGCTATTTTGAGTCTTTGTAAGCCAATATTTGGAAGGTTTTGACAACTGTTTGGCTGTTTTGAGGTAGGAGGGGATGGTGGGAGAAAAAGATTTTTCAAAATAAATTTATCTTTAAAACTTTTTTTCACATGTTTAAATAATAGCTTATAATTCTGCTTACACCATAGTTTGTAACAGCGGTTTGCTTCTTTAACAGAAAAATTATTTTAGAATTGCTCAGGCACACCTGAGAATTTTAATCCTAGGTTATTTGGAAATTAAACATCTAAATGTTTTAAAGGAATATTGATAATAGACAAACTATGATTTTAAAGCAAGTAATCCTGCAGTTATCTAGAATTTAGCCAAATGTGAAACAGCTATACATACTGAGAAGTTGCTTAAATCTTTTTTTTTCGGACCTGCTTTCTAGGAGCAAGGACGACTTATCTCACCACTAATTGGGAGAACATACAAGTTTGGGGTTGTTTCTCTATTATCTGGCATACTTTATCTGAATTTCAGAAATTGTATTAAATTTTATCTCTTTGTAAAAGAAACATAATTAGCTATTAAATTGCTATATTGACTTACATGATTCCTTTGGGTATCAAAGATTGCATCTTTAATCCTGTGATATCTTCTGTAGATTACCTATCTTGGCCTGGAGAAAATGACATTTCGATGTCACCTGGAAATTCGTAATCTATGGATGTGTGCATGTGCAGGGAAAAAATATATGTTGAAAATGAACTTTCAACATATACGAACTTTCAGTGAACTTTCAAGCCATTTGATTCATTAATATAACATATGATAATATATTATTATTTCATACATGGAGAAACTTGTACGTATATCTAGGCCCCTTGCAGTTAACAGGAAGGAATAGTTAGTTCAACTCTAGATTCCAAATAAAATCATGAGAGCAAAGTTATTTAGTAGTACAATCAATATTAGTTTTAGGGCTTCCCTAATGGTGAAGAATCCATCTCCCAACTCAGGAGACTCAGATTCAATCCCTGGCCTGATGGCTCAGTGGTAAAGACTCTGTCTGCCAATGCAGGAGACTCAGGTGTGATCCCTGTTCCGTGCAGATCCCATATGCCCCAGAGCGACTGAGCCCATTCCCCACACAACGACTGAAGCCCCTGTGCCCTCGAGCCCATGCTCCACAACAGGAGAAGCACTGCAATGAGAAGCCTGTGTACCACAGCTAGAGAGTAGACCCCACTTGCTGCAACTAGAGGAAAGCCCAAACAGCAACAAAGACCCAGCACAGTCAAAGATAAATAAATAAATTTATTTTAAAAATATCCATTTCACTACCTACTAACTTACTCCTCAGTGTGTTCCCTGGTCCAGGAGAAATGATGCTTCCTTGAAGCTGTTGGAAACGTAGATTCTCTGGTTCCCACCCAGACTTACTGAATCAGAATCTGAATTGACAAGGTCCCCAGCTAATTCATATGTGCAAAAAGGTTTGAGAAGCACTGTTCTTATAGATACTTAGAGGTTTTGTGGCACAAAATTGTTACTCAAGAAACATGAAGATTATTTAAATGTTGAAAGCATAAGTAATATCCACATTAAAATGCATATATACAAGTTATATTGTTTACAAACTGGACAATTACTTAGACAATTTACTTAAGATGGGCTATATACAAATTTTTAAACTGATAGAATGTGCAATAAAAATGTATTAGTTTATTCAAGTTAATATTTGAAAAGACAGACTATAAACTATGTGAAAATCAATAATAATTGATTTAATAGTCATTCAATAATAATTCCAGATACAAGAACTAAAACTGTATACATGGTTGTTGTTCAGGTGGTAAATTGTGTTCAACTCTGTGACCCCATAGACTGCAGCATGCCAGCCTTCCTTGTCCTTTACTGTCTCCTGGAATTTGCTTGAACTCATGTCCATTGAGTCTGTGATACAGAATGGTACCTATTTATATTGGTGTGAAAGTGAAAGTCATTCAATTGTGTCCAACTCTTTGCGACCCCATGGATTATACTGTCCATGGAATTCTCCAGGCCAGAATACTGGAGTGGGTAGCCTTTCTCTTCTCCAAGAGGATCTTCTCAATCCAGGGATTGAACCTAGGTTTCCTGCATTGCAGGCTGATTCTTTACCAGCTGAGCCACAAGGGTATATTTTAGCTAAAATTGAGAGGTAAAACTGTATTTAATCTATTGATGAAGTAATATGAAAAGAAATGGAAATTGCTATAACAATTGAAATTATGTCTCATTTCATCTATTATGATAATATCATTAAGGACATGAGAATAATGGGTTAGCTCTATATGGAACTACAGCAGTTGTGCATATAAAGAAAAAGATGAACAAGGCTAACAGTCATGACATGTTAGTCTTTTGTGCTTTATGCAACCCCTGGCATGACAGAGTTTTTTCTCAGGTTTAACAGAAAGAGCGCAGTCAAGGATTCTGCCCTGGGACTTCCTTGGTGGTCTAGTGGTTAAGAATCTATGCTTCCAATACAGGAGACATGAGTTTGAGTTCCGATCAGGGAGCTAAGATCTCACATGCCTCATGGCCCAACCCCCTCCCCACAAAAAAAAAGGGATTCTGGCCTGGAGAGAAAAAAGGAGGTTTATCCTGAATTACTGCACCTGAGTGGCTGTGATTGTAATATTCTCGGGATTCAGGGGTGGGAATGTAGTTTGCAGCAATCCCAATTTCATCATCCTCTGAAGGTCTTCTCCAGCTTCTTTGTTCTCCAGCAAAAGTGTGCTTGTATCCTATTGGCTCACAGTCTTTTTGTTTGGTTAGGTAAGGTTATAATCTGAGAGATGGGGAAGAATAGATCTTTAAACCACAGCAATAAAATAGGGCTGTTGTTAACAAAAAATATAGTGAATTCCAGGCAGGCAATGAACATAAAATACCCAGTAGAGTAGGATTCATAAAAATAAGATTATTGACTAAAAGATGCAGTATTCTGCTGGTGGCTCAGTGGTAAAAGCATCTGCGTGCCAGTGCAGGAGACGTGGGTTCACAGGTTCAATCCCTGGGTCAGAAAGATCTGGAGAAGGAAATGACAATGCGCTCCAGTATTCCTGCCTGGAAAATCCCATGGACAGAGAAGCCTGGTGGGCTACAGTCCATGGGATCGCGAAGAGTGGAACACGACAGCTACTAAACAACAACAACAGTAATGCAAATGCTGTAGTGACCTTATCAAAGCAGCTTATGTACTAAGTGGAAACATTACTGGAAATATGCAAGACTCTTTATAAACATCCAGTTACTTAGCCTTTGAAAAGTTGCTCTGGCTCTGGGTAAATACCTTATGGGGCTAAGAATACTGATTATAATTACCTTGCAACAATGGTTTACATATAATCAGTAATTATTTATTCAAGTAAGATATCATTACAATTTAATTCACAGTAAGTCTCATGCATACATTTGTGTAGTTTAATGGGAGATGTACTGGATAAAGATTTACATGACCTGGTTTCTTGACCTTTATTTAACTAGCGAGTTATTTGGTTTCTGCTGTCGTTTAAGTGAAGCTCTGGGGGAAGATCTTTAAGATCCTTTCCAATTCTGTAAAACCTTATGATCAAATTGTTTCAAGCAGCACTTGTGAAGTTAATTAGTACAGGAAAATTCCCTTTATAGAGAGAAATATTAATATAATCATTATTTAATGTTTATTTAAAATGTATATGTGTGGCATAGCTTAATGTATTATTAGTAAGCATTTTTGATTTCCAAGAAGTTTACAAAATATATATATTTTCTAAAAATTAAAATTTATGGTTAGAAAGACACAAACAAAAAACCAAATTATTGTCTCAAGTTTTCTCTGCTATGAAATTAGCAAAATGAAATAGAAAATGGCAGTGCTCATTTCTTATTGTTTCTGAATAGTTTTATGACCTTGAGATATTTTAAAGTAATCTTACTCATGATTAACTTATAGAGTCGTTTAAAGTGTTTCATTGAAAAATGTAGTGGATTTTTAATGAAACCACCTCTAATCAATGATTGGGTTAGCATCATAATTCCTGACATTTTGGACACATATAACAGAAAGGTGTAAACATTATTGGTTAAATAGTAAAATGGAACTGGGTAACTACCCAAGAAAAGGAGTCTATAAAAAGTTGGGCCCTTAAAGAGTCATTTGTGGGATTTCCCTGGTGGTCCAGTGGCTAAGGCTCTATGCTCCCAAGGCAGGAGGCCCGGATTCCATCCCTGGTCAGGGAACTAGATTCCACATTATGCAGCTAAAGATCCCATATGCTGCCAGGAAGATTAAAGTTCTGACATGCTGCAACTATGACCTGGTGCAGCCAAATAATAAATAACGAATACACTTAAAAAAGATAAGAGGGTCATTTGCTAAAGGTGTGATTCCTAAAATCATTTTTGTTGAATATGTCTATTTGTTAAAACTGCATATATAATACATGGCATACATAAAATATCTTTAAGAGTATAACTACATTTATTTATGAGTAATATATGCTTGTCTTACATTGTGTATATTATAAAATTTGCAAGGTAGAAATATAAAAGAAAAAGATAATGGTGAAAAAACAGACTTTTTAAAAAGAGTTTATTCTCATTCATGATATAAGCATTTTTTTTAATGACTAAAATATAGAAATGAAATAATTCTAACATTTTTGTGAAATAATGCATTAGACGATGAATCATTACTTTTTAGAAAATTCTCACTTCGAAATACAGAAATGAAAGTCTAGTTCTAAAGTGTATTGGTTTTAATGGCTAATTCATAGCTGAAGAATGATTCCTCATAACGATATATAGATCCAAATGAGGAAAGAAATTTGTAGGCCAAAAATTTACCAAGGCTTTTATTGAAATCCAGTTGATGAATTTCTATCTCAGTTGAAGTGAATCAGCTATTCTTGTAAACTAATCACATAGTATTAGATTTACATATTCTTTTTTTCTTAATATATATATTTTATTGAAGTATAGTTGTCTTGCAGTATTTCAGGTGCACAGGAAGGTGATTCAGTTATGGTTGTTTTGTTCAGTTGCTAAGCCATGTCTGACTCTTTGTGACCCCACGGACTGCAGCATGCCAGGCTTCTCTGTCCTCCACCCTCTCCCAGAGTTTGCTGAAATTCATATCTGTTGAACTGATGATGCCATCCAGTCATCTCATCCTCTGTTGTTCCCTTCTCCTCCTGCCTTCAATGTTTCCCAGCATCAGGGTCTTTTCCAGTGAGTTGGTTCTTCACATTTGGTGGCCAAGTGTTGGAACTTCTGCTTCAGCATCAGTCCTTCCAGTGAATATTCAGGGTTGATTTCCTTTAGAAATGACTGGTTTGATCTTGCAAAATAATACATGTGTATATGGTTCATATATATAATATATATGTATAATATATTATTTTGAAGTTATCTCCATTATAGTTTATTACAAGATATTGACTATAATTCCTATGCTATACAGTAAAGCTTTGATATTGACTGTAGTTCCTGTGATATACAGTAAACCTTAATTACAGTAAACCTAATTCTAAAAATATCTATTTTTTAAATTAGAAATGTAGCATTCTATTCATACAAAGTCAAAGTGAAATCAAAATGTCATAAAATTTTTAGTTAGACAAAAATTCATAAGATTTCTAAAATATATATATCATACATACTACTTATATCAGTTCAGTTCAATCGCTCAGTCGTATCTGACTCTTTGTGACCCCTTGGAATGCAGCATGCCATGCTTCCTTGTCCATCACCAACTCCTGGAGCTTGCTCAAACTCATGCCCATTAAGTCGGTGATGCCATTTATATATATACATATATATGTATATTATATATATGTATATACTATATATATATGTATATAAAAGCTTTTCTACTACACTTAGTAAAGACTTGAGAAAGAATTAAAAAATAAAGATGGAGAAATTGGAAAACAAACTAAATGAAATTGGAGCACTGAATATAAAACAGAAACAAACTGGATAAAAGGAAAAGCTCATCATATAGTCCAGTTGTTTTTTCTGATGCATATCATAATTATCTTGGAATTTTTAAAAAATACAAATGCCCGGGTATTACTATGTTTCTCTGAGGCTCCAGATATGTTTCTAATGGACAGCCATGTTTAGATTTACATATTCTTAACAAACTAGTTTAGAATCCTGTGAAACATTTCACACAATGAATATATTTCTAAACATCCACTTTTACTACATTCTCTTCACAGTAATAACTGTTTTCAATAAACCACCATTTTTTTCATTTTGCCATAATCAGCAAACCTTTGTGAGATGCAGGTGGTATTTGTGATCATGCCCCTCAAAACTAAGTACTATAAATATTCACTATGTTTTAAAAGCCTTGTTTTCAAATAATTATTTGTTTTGACAATATTCTGTCACACTTGGAAAACTTCTGGCTTCAAATTCTTTGTCATAATATTTTGACTGTGATTAATGTAAACAATGACTTTATCTGTATTGCTTTGCTAATTCTAGTTTTTTTTTAAAAAAATTCAGACTTATCATACTGTCATTTGTTATATAGTCTTTCCATAGAATATTATTTTTTAAGGAACTCATTTAATGTTAAGGTTATAAATTCTCTAATGCAATTTTCTCTTAATGGTTAATACTCGAAATTAGAACATGCTGTATTTTATTGATATAGCCTAACATCCCAATCTGAGACACGTTAGACTTATGTTTGAGTCAGCTGTAGTAGCAATCTTACCACTTAAAAAAGAATGAAAGTGGGGACAGAATATAGGTCTTTTTCAGGGGAACAAGATCATGATGATAAATTATGTCTCTAACAAGGATACACAGTATAGAATCACATAAGGCAAAAGTTTTTCCAGTGGTCATGTATGGATGTGAGAGTTGGACTGTGAAGAAAGCTGAGTGCCGAAGAATTGATGCTTTTGAACTGTGGTGTTGGAGAAGACTCTTGAGAGTCCCTTGGACTGCAAGGAGATCCAACCAGTCCATTCTGAAGGAGGTCAACCCTGGGATTTCTTTGGAAGGAATGATGCTGAAGCTGAAACTCCAGTACTTTGGCCACCTCATACGAAGAGTTGACTCATTGGAAAAGACCTCTGATGCTGGGAGGGATTAGGGGCAGGAGGAGAAGGGGACGACAGAGGATGAGATGGCTGGATGGCATCACCGACTCGATGGACGTGAGTTTGAGTGAACTCCGGGAGGTGGTGATGGACAGAGAGGCCTGGCGTCCTGCAATTCATGGGGTTGCAGAGTCGGACATGACTGAGTGACTGAACTGAATTGAACTGAAGGCAATGGTCACATAGCTTTTTCAGTGTTTTGTTTTTCAGCTCTTCTGGGTAGATTCATAGAAACATTGAAATTCTGAAATGACATAATTTTTGAAGACATCTTGAAATCTTTAGTTCCTGCAAAAGATGAAGCAGGGAATGTTTTCTTAATGATACACTGATCCCTTATAGTTTAAATAACCTGAAAGGACGCTGTCTATATTTTATATGCTGTTCATTTATATGGATATAGCTATAATAAAATATAGACTTTCTTAGATTCAGTTAGAAATTTGGCTGCCTTCCCAGCAAAAGGCAAGTATATAAAACTGAATTTCCTCATATGTTAAGCAAGTTGGCCTTCTCAACCCTTAAAATATGTATCTATATATTTCAGTGATAACATCTTTTTACAATATTTGATAAATTCACATGCAGAAGAACAAGATATGTTTTGACTCTGGTAATTATTTTATGTAGTCTTGTGTTCCAAGCTAACGTTTTTTATGGAACAAATTGGACAGATTCTTAACTCACTATATAAGCAAAGGCCAATTGCTTTTTTCCTGGAATATGTATTTTATCCCCTGTCCTTTCTTACTGAAAATTTATGAGGCACTTACTTTTATAATTTTTTACTTTTTATTTAACAAATCTGCATCTATTATAGGATATGTTATAATGCTATATGGGAGATTTTGTGGGAATATATGAAGGTACGGTGAAGATCCAGCCTGCTGCAGGGGAAAGAGAACAGGTTTAAAATCAGATAGACTGAAAGTTGAAACCTAAACTTATCACTTGGTACCTGTGAAACTTTAAGAAAGTTGCTTACCGTGAGTAAGTCTCAGTTTGCACATCTGAGAAGTGAGGTTAAATGTTAAAGGAACTATTTATAGTATATGAAAAGAGATCTTCATAGGAGATAGTCTAAAATTATGTATCTTACTGTTATAAACTGTTATAAATTCAAAGAAAAATTTAACCTTTTTTAATATTTATTGAATTATTAAATATGGTATTTATCTTCATCTTTAAATCCAAGCTTTCTAAAAGAGGTTTCCAGTTGTTGATATATTGTACTTTAAAATAGGCAGCATGATGAACTTTAGTCAAGAAACAGTCAAGTGGGCAAACACAATTTTGACTTTTAAGTCTTCATTTTAATTACTGAGAATGTGTTGCCTTCTAAGTAGATATCAAGTCATACTCATTAGCTTCCTCTGAAGTATCATGTGTTACTGGTTGTAATTTTACTCAGTGCCTTTCTGTTCCTCAAGCAATATTTGGCTACTTAATGAAGAATCTTATTAACAGGCTAAAGATACCTTAAAAAACGACTGTGTGCTCAGTCATGTCTGACTCTTTGCAACCCCATGGATTGTAGGCCACAAGACTTCTCTGTCCATGGAATTTTCCAGGCAAGAATGCTGGAGTTCCTACTTCAGATGATCTTCCAGACCCAGGAATCAAACTGGCATCCTTTATGTTTCCTGCATTGGCAGGTGGAATCTTTACCCACTGAACCACCTGGGAAGCCAAAACATATGTGTTCAGTTCAGTTGCTCAGTCATGTCTGGCTCTTTACAACCTCTTGTACTGCAGCACGCCAGGCTTCTCTGTCCATCACCAACTCCTGGAGCTTGCTCAAACTCATGTCCATCCAGTCGGTGATGCCATCCAACCATCTCATCCTCTGTTGTCCCCTTTTCCTCCTACTGTCAATCTTTCCCAGCATCAAGGTCTTTTCTAAGGAGTCAGTTCTTTTCATCAGGTGACCGAATTATTGGAGTTTCAGCTTCAGCATCAGTCCTTCCGATGAATATTCCCAGGACTGATTTCCTTTAGGATGGACTGGTTGGATCTCCTTGCAGTCCAAGGGACTCTCAAAAGTCTTCTCCAATACCACAGTTCAAAAGCATCAATTCTTCAGTTCTCAGCTTTCTTTATAGTCCAACTCTCACACCCATACATGACTACTGGGAAAACCAGAGCTTTGATTAGACGGACCTTTGTTGGCAAAGTAATGTCTCTGATTTTTAATATGCTATCTAGGTTGGTCGTAACTTTTCTTCCAAGTAGCAAACGTCTTTTAATTTCATGGCTACTTTTGAACTGTGGTGTTAGAGAAGACTCTTGAGGGTCCCTTAGACTGCAAGGAAATCCAACCAGTCCATTCTAAAGGAGATCAGTCTTGGGTGTTCTTTGGAAGGAATGATGCTAAAGCTGAAACTCCAATACTTTGGCCACCTCATGCGAAGAGTTGACTCATTGGAAAAGACTCTGATGCTGGAAGGGATTGGGGCAGGAGGAGAAGAGGACGACCAAGGATGAGATGGCTGGATGGCATCACCGACTCGATGGACATGAGTCTGGGTGAACTCCGGGAGTTGGTGATAGACAGGGAGGCCTGGCGTGCTGTGATTCATGGAGTAGCAAAGAGTCGGACATGACTCAGCGACTGAACTGAACTGAACAGTCACCATCTGGAGTGATTTTGGAGCCCGCAAAATGAAAGTCTGTCACTGTTTCCCATTGTTTTCCCAACTATTTGCCATGAAGTGATGGGACCAGATGACATGATCTTAGTTTTTTGAATGTTGAGTTTTAAGCCAACATTTTCACTCTCCTCTTTCACTTTCATCAAGAAGCTGTTCTTTGCTTTCTGTCATGGTATCATCTGCATATCTGAGGTTACTGATATTTCTCTTGGCAGTCTTGATTCCAGCTTGTGCTTCATCCAGCCCAGCATTTCATATGGTTTACACTACATATGTTAAATAAGTAGGGTGACAATATACAACTTTGACATACTCCTTTTCCAATTTGGAACCAGTCCACTGTTCCATGTCTGGTTCTAACTGTTGCTTCTTGATCTGCATACAGATTTCTCAGGAGACAGATAAGGTGGTCTGGTATTCCCATCTCTTTAGGAATTTTCCATAGTTTGTTATGATCCACACAGTCAAAGGCTTTGGCATAGTCCATAAAGCAGAGGTAGATGTTTTTCCGGAACTGTCTTGCTTTTTTGATGATCCAGTGGATGTTAGCAATTTGATCTCTAGTTCCTCTGCCTTTTCTAAATCCAGCTTGAACATCTGGACATTCTTGGTTCAAGTACTGTTGAAGAGTTTGAGCATTATTTTGATAGTATGTGAGATGAGTGGAATTATGCAGTAGTTTGAACATTCTTTGACATTGCCTTTCTTTGGGATTAGAATGAAAACTGACCTTTTCTAGTACTGTGGCCATTACTGAGTTTTCCAAATTTGCTGGCATATTGAGTACTGCATTTTAACATCAACATTTTTAGGATTTGAAATAGCTCAACTGGAATTCCATCATCTCCACTAACTTTGTTCACAGTGATGCTTCTGAATATTGATTCCAGTAGTCATGGCATGTGCTAACTATCAGTTAGGAATTGACTCCTGGTGTCTGTTATCTTCTATATAATTATGTGATTATTTTAAATTGTAACTTTTTCAACCTATAGCTAATCTTTACACATAAAAAGATAAATTTTAAATATCTTAAAAAGAGCCATTATGAGTGTTTTTTAGACAACACGTGTTTTGAGTTATTAAGATTGCAAGGTAAAGTTTTTATTGGAGTGTATCTTCTTGTTAAGATAAATATGTTGGCAATAAAGTTTTTAAAAAGTACAATAGCAACTGTTTAATTGTTGTTAGAGAAAATAGTTACTGTTATGTACTCTAGCATTTAATGATACTTTTGAGTGTGATGAAAGCCTAAAGTATCTTGATTAGTTAAAAAATGGAAATGGCTTTGAGTCCTATTTACTCTTTAGGAGCATTACTTTCCCAGGTGCTCTGTTTGAACTTTTAGCATATATAATCTTTCTGTTGTTAATAATCAGCAAAGATATATTGCACACTTTTTCTGCAGTATATGTTATGGTAGTTATGCAGAGCACAAAGATTGTAAGGTAAGGTAAGTAGCTTCCCATCACATGGGAGAGGCAATAAATTCTCTGCAAGGAACAGATAGCAATATTGGCTGATATATAAGTAAGTAATGAACAGCATTTCCCAAAGTATTCTATGAAATGTTATTTCCTTGAAATGCTCTGAGGAAAATATTCTATGGCCAAATGTGTTTGGGAAATGTGGCCCCATATATATCTCCTTTAGAGATTTACAGTATAACTTCAGCATATTAAAGAGTCTGAGAAGCCCTGCTATGGAGAAGCCCTGCAATAAAGGAGCCAGTAAAAATTATCTGGACAAGCAATTTTCCAAGCTTATTTTGAGCATGTCCTGAGTATCTCCTGTAGGAGCCCACTTTAGAAAATACTCTTTGATTTAGAATCTAATTAATCCAACAGAGCATCCCCTTACAGGATGGGCAAACTTATTTATTATAATGAAAGATTTTAAAACAGTCATTTTAAAAACTGCATTATTGAGGGCAGTAGAAATTGTTACAACTTTTTGGGAGGGAAATTTGGCAAAACATGCTAAAATATAAACTATTAATGCCCTTTGGAAATGTATTTCTAGACATTTACCCATATTTGAGAGTTTTTAATTGGCTAAGCCTTGCCTCTGAATGAAGGATAATCTCATCAGCATGCCATTCAGTATCCTCCACAACATTTCCCAGTGCACCTTGAGATATAACAGCATACACGAGATGTGCTGCTGAGATGAGAAGTAGAGACAGATTTATGGAGACTGGAAAGGTTGGAAAAAGATTCATGGAGCAGGAGGGACTTAAATCAGCCTCAGTGGATGGGCAATATTTTGATAGAAGAGACATCATTCTACAGTTGATACTCCAAACTCCAAGTCCAAAATGAGCAGTTGGCACATTGTGAACTTAATGAAAGATTTTTTTTTTTTTTTTTGGCTAATGGTGCTAATATGAAACATTCTAAGAACTTTATTACAACTTATTCCGCAAAATCATTGCATGCTATGAATGTTACTATTTCCTTTTTAAATGTATATAGGAAGACTGAGATTTCATGTAATTTTCCTTGGGTTACACTGCTAATGTATGTTAGAGATTCAAAACTCCATCTCTTGACCTAGACAGGTAGGATTGCGAGAGGGGGAGGGAGGTTCATGAGGGAGTGGATATATGTACACATATAGCTGATTCACTTCATTGTATAGCAGAAACTAACAATATTGTTAAGCAATTATGCTCCAATAAAAAATTTATGAAAAATAAAAAGTATGCCCCTCCCCCAAACAGAAACAGAATGCCATCTCAGACCCCATTTAGTCATTTTGTTGTATTGGTAAAGAAACTTCATCTAATTAAGCTCCAGAATACAAAATACCTTCTCTATCTCATTCTTGAGGGAAAGTATGATTTCTTTTCTGCTACCCACATTCTTTGATTGAGTTATTGTTAGGATATAAAATAATAGAAAAATTATGAACCACCCCTGTGACTTGAGTTGCTATAGTAGATATGAATAAAAATTATCAAAATATTTGTATAATTTTGAACTTCTTTTGATTCACAATGGAACCAGTCATAATGCTTATCTGAACCTTTGTATTTGACTTTCTCTTAAGGAATTATATAAATTCCTATTTATGTAAGGTACATCTGGAACAATTTTGATGACTTGCCTGTGTTTTTCTTTTAGTGTAATCAGCTAGAATTGATATTGAATTTTGGTTTGTGATATAAGATAAGCTCTGTATTCTCTACAGCAGAATATGTGAGAAGGATATCTATCTGAAAACAATGACTGAAAGACATAAATTGCCTCAAAAGTCAAGGAGCCTATGAGGATTCCAAAGTTAATCTGTCTTTTAAGTCCAACATTATTAACAAACTATTAATGATGAGGACCATGTTTAGAGTACTAAAATAATGAGAATTTTTGAAGTTACTATTTTCTATAATATATTATTATAAATGGAAGAAAGATATTTTTTCATTCTACCAAATTCTAAAAAGGTATCAATATTTTTCACACTTTTACTGAATTTTCATAGTTAATTGGATAACTGCTGTTTTGCAAAGAATTTTTTCTGTAACATTCAGTTCAGTTCAGTTCAGTTCAGTCGCTCAGTCATGTCCGACTCTTTGCGACCCCATGAATTTCAGCACGCCGGGCCTCCCTGTCCATCACCAACTCCTGGAGTTCACTCAGACTCTCGTCCATCGAGTCCGTGATGCCATCCAGCCATCTCATCCTCTGTCGTCCCCTTCTCCTCCTGCCCCCAATTTCTCCTAGCATCAGAGTCTTTTCCAATGAGTCAACTCTTCGCATGAGGTGGCCAAAGTACTGGAGCTTCAGCTTTAGCATCATTCCTTCCAAAGAAATCCTAGGGTTGATCTCCTTCAGAATGGACTGGTTGGATCTCCTTGCAGTCCAAGGGACCCTCAAGAGTCTTCTCCAACACCACAGTTCAAAAGCATCAATTCTTTGGTGCTCAGCCTTCTTCACAGTCCAACTCTCACATCCATACATGACCACTGGAAAAACCATAGCTTTGACTAGATGGACCTTAGTCGGCAAAGTAATGTCTCTGCTTTTGAATATACTATCTAGGTTGGTCATAACTTTTCTTCCAAGGAGTAAGCGTCTTTTAATTTCATGGCTGCAGTCACCATCTGCAGTGATTTTGGAGCCCAAAAAAATAAAGTCTGACACTGTTTCTACTGTTTCCCCGTCTATTTCCCATGAAGTGATGGGACCAGATGCCATGATCTTCGTTTTCTGAATGTTGAACTTTAAGCCAACTTTTTCACTCTCCTCTTTCACTTTCATCAAGAGGCTTTTAGTTCCTCTTCACTTTCTGCCATAAGGGTGGTGTCATCTGCATATCTGAAGTTATTGACATTTCTGCCGGCAATCTTGATTCCAGCTTGTGTTTCTTCCAGTCCAGCGTTTCTCATGATGTACTCTGCATATAAGTTAAATACTCAGGGTGACAATATATAGCCTTGACATACTCCTTTTCCTATTTGGAACCAGTCTGTTGTTCCATGTCCAGTTCTAACTGTTGCTTCCTGACCTGCATACAGATTTCTCAAGAGGCATTTCAGGTGATCTGGTATTCCCATCTCTTTCAGAATTTTCCACAGTTTATTGTGATGCACACAGTCAAAGGCTTTGGGATAGTCAATAAAGCAGAAATAGATGTTTTTATGGAACTCTCTTGCTTTTTCGACGATCCAGCAGATGTTGGCAATTTGATCTCTGGTTCCTCTGCCTTTTGCATTTTTTAATGTTTCTATATTGTTACATACACAAAATTAATACATGAGCTCATAAGCACCAGCGATAATATGTACAAAGGATGGAGTAGCAATTAATAAATTCCTAGTACATGTATGTTTAATGTTATAGGTATATAACCAAATAAGAACAAGAGGGGGACTTCTTTAGTGGCTCAGTAGTAAAAAATGCACCTGCCAATGTAGGCAACATGGGTTTGATCACTTGTCCAGAAGATCCCACATGCTACAGGGCTACAAAGCTCATGTGCTACAGCTGCTGAGCCTGTATTCTAGGCCTGGGAGCTGCAACTACTGAGTCCACGTGCCACAACTACTGAGTCCACGTGCCCGAGAGCCTGTGCTCCACAATAAGAGACGTCACCACAATGAGAAGCCATCATAGTGTGCCAAGAGTAGCTCCTTCTTGCAGCAACTGGAAAAAAGTCCATGCAACAAAGAAGACCCTGAACAGCCCTAAGTAAATAAATACAAAATTTTAAAAATGAACAGGAAGGAAAAGGAACTCAGGGAAGACAGTACAATTGAAATACTGGTTATTTTATGTTTCTGCAATTCTCAAATCTCACTGGATGTACTAAAAAGATCAGAGGCTTCTTGTTTATCTGGTATCCAGTTTCATTTGGCATTTTGTTTACAACTCCTTTGTGAGAAAGTATATCTGCTAGTGAACAGTCAAAATAAGAATTAAAAAATGCAAACAACCAAGTGATAACATAGACTAAGGGTAAAACACAACCTCCCAGAAATTCTCAGTGTACATACTGTGCAATGAGAAATGACATTATTACAGTACCACTGCAGAGCAATGTCTTGAAATCTTATACAAAGCTGTTTTATGATTGTTTTCATGGAAAATATATTATTAGATTCAAAGTTTTCATAATTACTAATGAATGTATGTATGATGTACCATGCGTTGCTATACCATATTTTACATCAAAGAAATTTAGTTTCTAGCAAAAAAATTTCAAATTTAGAAAGAAAGCTTAAATAAAAGGAGCAAAACTGTAATATTTGACATGCTAGTTTTTCATTTTTCACATAATTATTCATACGGTTTTTCAGAAAAATAAGACTTCTAGATTAAAGAAGATTTATACCCAATTTCTATAGTTTCTCTAAAGAAATGAAAGCATAATATTACGCTTCAAAGATAAAAGTTCAATTTCTAGTAGCTAGAGTTGCCACTTCTATTCTGGATGAGAAAAAGAAACTTGTATAGACAAAACATCATCCAGTTTTACTAGAATAAGCTTTGTGTTTTTAATTTCAAACTAGTTTACTGGGATTTATTACAAATAAAATTATCTTAACAAATCATTAATTTTATTAGCCAATCAATACTTATGGGATTTTTTTTCCTGTGTGTTTCCAGAAGTATTATTTTATAGAACCATTACAAGTGTCTTCATGTAAACTTTGTGGGTCTTTTTGATTACTTACTGTATTTCTGTTCCCAAATCTTTTACTACATTAATTGGCAGCACAAAACTGTTTTCCATGATTGAAGTTTTAATTCTCAATTGCTCAAACTAAAGTGTAATCAAGTTAAAAACGTGGTAAAAAAATGAACAATATATTAATCAGAAATTGAGTAGAGTAGAATTTAAGATAAGATTAAGTGAAATAAAGTAACTAAGGTACTTTTAATTTAAAGCAGTTATTATACAAAGGACAAATGTTGTTTAGTTTTCTTTTTGTTTTTGTTTGTTTGTTTTTGACTATGCTGGGATACCCAGACCCTTGACAGTGAAAGCATGGAGGCCCAACCACTGGACCACCAGGGAATTCTCTAGCTTTCCTAGTAGTACATTAGAGTTCTCCTGAAATAAGTTGTGATGTGACGTAAAATAACTACTTCCCTCTCTTCTTCCTGGATTATGCATTTCTGGGAGATGATAGGAAATAACTACATAAAAGGAGCTCAGCTTTATTTTAATCCACATATAAAAAAAGAATAAAAAATTTTTGAAATATGCATTATTTAATTTTGGTTTATTTAAATCAAAGGTAAAGTAAGACATTTAAAGTAAGACAGTATATTTTATATTTAATGAGATTTTAGTGATTGTGTTGGGCATTTGTTTTTATGAATACTCTGAAGGTATTATGGAGAAAGTATCTCCTTGGTTGTATCACTGTTGATTAGATATGTACCTCATATATCCTTAGGAGCTATCAGAATTTTAGGGCTAAAAGACCAGTTTGAAAAAACTCCCTAAAAACTAATTACTTAGGATCTTTTGCAGCAATTTAAACCATAAAGTTAATTTTGCTCACTTTCTTAAAAGCACCTGTCATCTCTAACGTCAGGGCTTTGTCCCAGTTGATTTTCCTGCTTGGCACACCAGGTTCTCTCTCCTTTCCCACGACTTTCATTTACCTAATCACTGCTCATCCCTTAGATAGCTTTGTATTAGTGTGGATCAGCTAGATTATGATTCATTAAAAAAAGGAAAGACCAAATCTAAGCGGCTTAGCATAACAGGTTTTTATTTCTGAGTCATGCAAGCCTGTTGATAGAGGTCACTGTCATGGGCTGTCATGTCCTTCATGTGATGTCTTGTCTTTTAGTTGCTTCCATTCCTATAGTACTTCTATCCAAACATGATTTTGCAGTAGGAGGACTGCAAAGAAAGAAAGCATAAGAAATTAGGCAAAAGCTTTTAAGTACTTTCTGGAAGTGTTAATTTGCCCACATATCCAGGAAGGAGAATGCTGGTAGACATTAGTAATATCTACCAAACACAGCTTAAACAAAACGTTTGTGTATCTTTTTTTTGACCACCGAACTCTCCCTTGATCTTCTCCAGAAGCTCTTAACATTTGTCCTTTATTTTTCCATTATCATAACAAATTGTTTCATTGTCTGTTTTTTTCTATCTAGACTGCAAGGTCTGTGACCTTCTAAGACTTCATCAATTTTTGCTAACAATTTTACTCACAATAACTGGCATATGATAAGCTGCATATTTATGTTGTTGAATTAATGAACTAACAGTTTTCCATGATGTGCAGTCTTCTAGTTAGAATGCTAAGTGATTAAGTTGGGTCTGCGTTAATTTCTTTTCACTCTCCCATGGTTTCATATCTGATAGTATGCAACAAGCAAATTCTTTCTTAATGGATGAATCAAATATTTTTAGTAAATATTATGTTCGTAACACTATTTGAAGAAATCTAAGGATAGGATTCTATTTGAGTGCAAGTAAAAAGAAATTAACTTCTGGTAGCCAGAAAAGTTGTCCCTATTTCTTTGCCACGATTAGCAAGACACTTTTTGTAGATCTACTGTGATAAGAACTATACTAGGAACTTGCTGAGTGAAGTCAGAGAAGGGGATTCAAAGATGAATGAGGCAAGATCTCTGTCCTGAAAGATTTGACCTTTGATTAGGACTAAGATGTAAATACAATTAAAACTTGCAAAAAGCAGTATAACATAAGTGATAAGGGCTGGGACTGTTATTCTTAGATCAACCATCAACAACATCTTCAAGTTAAGAATATTAGGAAGAGTTTTATGGAGAAAGTAGTATTAAATCTGAGCCTTAAATTCTTGAGCAGTACAGAGGGCCATTCCAACTATGGAGAAAACATGAATGCTATTTTATAAATGCATTAATTCAGTAGTTGAGATAAACATGGGTAATACCCATCAGTATTCTCAGTTCTTTTCTCCTTGCTGTAAAAACAGAAAATAATGTGTTTTAAAAAAAACTCTTATAGTGTCAGCTAGAGCCACAGGCTAATTCAGAGAGCTTAGTTAATAATGACCCTTTTGCTTTTTAAATGTCTGATAGCTTTAAAGTACCAATTCCTGAATTTCAGATAAGAGTAAGCTGTTGAAATCATTCATATACTTTCATTCTCCAGTTTTGATTTCCTAATGCTTTAGGATGAGTCAAGATTCCCTGTTTTCTTATACTCACTTTACAAAATGTGTATTGTGAATTTCAAATATGACATGAGTGAGCAACTTTATGAAAATAATATGTGTGTATAACTGCTGTTGCTGCTGCTAAGTTGCTTCAGTTGTGTCCTATTCTGTGCGACCCCATAGACGGCAGCTACCAGGCTCTTCTGTCTCTGGGATTTTCCAGGCAAGAATACTGGAGTGGGTTGCCATTTCCTTCTCCAGTGCATGAAAGTGAAAAGTGAAAATAAAGTTGCTCAGTCGTGTCTGACTCTTCACAACCCCATGGACTGTAGCCTACCAGGCTCCTCCATCCATGGGATTTTCCAGGCAAGAGTACTGGAGTGGGGTGCCATTGCCTTTTCCAGTGTGTGTAACTACATGCTGCCAGTTCTGTTATATGTGGGAGGACTATCAAGTTCACATATTAATCAGGTATACAGTTTTCCACTTTCTTTTCATGAGCATCAGCACTGATTTAAGGACCATATAATATGATAAATAAAAGAGAGGAAAGCGAATACCACCAGTGCAGTAGAAAGTGTGATAGAGTAAAATAAAGTACAGCAAGATGCGCTGAGACTGTGGAGGTTAATGTGCATAAGCCAGAAGTTGAAGCTGGGATGATGGCTGTAAAAGCAGCAGAGTAGAAGTGATTCCCTAGATGTGTGCACAGACCGACTCCTCTCTTAGACCTTCTTGTGGACCAGTCTCTGCACATGACTCAGTCCCTGTTGCCTTCCAAGATTATCCCTGACTTTATTTCAGAAAAGAGAGCTTTATTAACTCTGATGTTTATTCTTAGTAGGGTAATGGTTTGCTTCAGTGTTTACTCTTCTAATTTTTGGTTCAATAAATTTATATACTTTTACAAACAGATACTTATTGACAGGGTTTTTAAAAATAGAAAATTAAGTGGTCATATTAAGTTAGAATTTCTAGTAATCAGGGTATATATATAAAACTATACACAATTGCTTATTGTTAAACCAGAAAGAAAATATGCATAAATCAACATGTTTCAACTCATTTGCTGGATAATCTTGTTCAGTTTAGTTCAGTTCAGTTGCACACTAGTGTCTGACTCTTTGTGACCCCGTGCAGTATGCCAGGCTTCCCTGTCCATAACCAATGGAGCTTGGTCAAACTCATGTCCATCAAGTCGGTGATGCCATCCAACCATCTCATCCTCTGTCATCTCCTTCTCCTCCTGCTGTCATTCCCAGCATCAAGATCTTTTCCAATGAGCCAGTTCTTTGCATCAGGTGGCCAAAGTAGTGGAGTTTCAGCTTCAGCATCAGTCCTTCCAATGAATATTCAGGACTGATCTCCTTTAGGATGGACTGGTTGGATCTTCTTGCTGTCCAAGGGACTTTCAAAAGTCTTCTCCAACACCACAGTTCAAAAGCATCAATTCTTCAGCAATGAGCTTTATCCATACATCCATACATGACTACTGGAAAAACCAAAGCTTTGACTAGATGGACCTGAGTTGGTAAAGCAATGCCTCTGCTTTTAAATAGTCTAGGTTGGTCATAACTTTTCTTCCAAGGAGCAAGTGTCTTTTAATTTCATGGCTGCAGTTGCCATCTGCAGTGATTTTGGAGCCCCAAAATATAAAGTCTGTCATTGTTTCCCCAACTATTTGCCATGAAGTGATGGGACCAAATGCCATGATCTTAGTTTTCTGAATGCTGAGTTATAAGCCAACTTTTTCACTTTCCTCTTTCACTTTCATCAAGAGGCTCTTTAGTTCTTCACTTTGTGCCATAAGTGTGGTGTCATCTGCATATCTGCTGTTATTGATATTTCTCTTGGCAGTCTTGATTCCAGCTTGTGCTTCATCCAGTCCAGCATTTCTCATGATGTACTCTGAATGTAAGTTAAATAAGCAGGGTGACACTATACAGCCTTGATGTACTCCTTTTCCTATTTGGAACCAGTTGGTTGTTCCATGTCCAGTTCTAACTGTTGCTTCTTGACCTGCAATCCAAAAACATGAAGGGAGATGCTCTATTACATTCTCTCACCTTACATGTAGCAGATTAAATAATAGCTTATATATTTATTAGTACTAATTTTCTAATTCCACATGTTTATCTGGAGAAAGTCATTCTTCTCTACAGACCTTTCTCAGCTTACAAAGGGTTGATGTCCAGATAAAACCATTGTAAATTTAAAATATCATGAGTCAAAATGCATTTAATATACCTAACCTACCCAACATTATAGCTTCGCCTCACCTACCTTAAAAGGACACTATTAGCCTACACTTGGGCAAAGTCATCTAACACAAAGCCCATTTTAGAATAAAGTGTTGGCTCTCTCATGTGATTTATGAATACTGTATTGCAGGTGAAAGGCAGAATGGTTGTGTGGGGACAGAATGGATGTAAGTATAGCAATTGTTTGTCCTTATGATCGCATGGCTGGTTGGGAGCTTCAAGTCCCTGTTTCTGTCTAACATTGTGAGAGAGCATCACATGGTATGTCACTAGTCTGGGGAAAGATCAGGCTTCAGAATTTTAAGTACAGTTCCCTCTGATCATGAATCACTTTGGCACCATCGTAAAGTTGAAGAATCATTCAGTTGAATCAATATAAATAGGGACCTGTCTGGAAATGGGTGAGCTTTATTTGGGGGATGTAGACTCAGAGCTTAATGCTCCCTGTAGCTTCTCATGACACCCAGAAAGGATAAGTACTGAGCAGAGAGGTGAAGTGTTGCAATTTTTCATCCCTACACATGGATTTTAGCACAAGTTAATGGTTTACAGGGAGTAAATGGAGTGACCCCCCTTAGGCTGTGGGCCCTGTAGAAGGCTGAGTCCTTTCCTGGGGTTCAGAGAAGGTACCCACTGGTGTTACAGACCTGACCTATATCCTGTTGCCTCAGGCGGTCCAGACTAAAGGCTTTCGGCTCTCTTTCTATCGGGGTCAGCAAAGTGTTGCCTCCGCTCTTTTAAAGTGGACAGATCAAAGACACCAGGTATCTGACACATCAAGGATGGCAGGGTGGCCCAAGTGTGCCCCTCACTCTCTAATCTGAAGCAAAAACTATCTGCTCAGCCTTTCAGAACAGTTAACCGTAAAACAGTCACACACTGAAAACCACTGTATTATGATCAAACTCAATAGACTGACTTTAGCTTAGAGGTCTGTAGACTTTACCTCCTTCACAGGAAAAGAAAGGAAGTCTCCTTGCAAAATGGTGTCAGCTTAAGAATTCACAAAAGAGGGTGGTCTCAGTGACCTTTTATCAAGACAGATATATTACAGTGACAATAGAGTTAGAACTGCAATTTGGAATGGAAATTGACTAAAAAGTCAATTTTTACTCAGTTTTCAATTATCATAGGTGTGTTTTCTCAGAACATGTCGACCACTTTGATTTTGTAATTTTGATGAAGGCCAGGCTTGCCTGTTTGTTTCCAACACTCTGTGGGTAATGTCAGGCTGTGAACAGAGGTATTTCTGGTGTTCTTCAGATTTTATTAGGAATAGATGCCAAAAGTGGTGACCATCTTAAAAGTTCATTTAAGGACAGCATTTCTCCTTCTTTAGAGGAACAGTCCAGTAACATTCTGTAGAAAATAATAGAAAAAGAGGTGCTCTTTCCTCATTCACCCACTCTCTTCTAAGGAAAATTTAGCAAGTGACGACTGGTGGATAATTATGTGCTTAAACTTTCCATGTAGAGTCTTTATTAGAGTGCTTTAGGTAGTTAATTCTTCCAAAGAGCAGTTTTAATTTGACAGTGTCTCCCAACAAAACATGGAGAGTGATATGGAGTTGGTAGGAATGTGGGCTATGGTATCAGATCACTGATTTGGTATCCCAGTTCTACCACTCAGTGTGATGGGTCATTCTGCACGTGTTCCTGAACCAACCTTTACCTCAGTTTCTTCAGCTGTAAAATGTGAATAATCATAGAGTTCTTGTGATGAAGATGAGATGAGCTAATGCATATGCAATTGCATAGGAAGTACTTAGCTCACACCTAGTAAATGTTAATTATGATACTGTTACCTAGTTACATTTGAAACCTGTGGGGCTATAGATTTTGGAATTAGAATATTTTAGATTTTATAAGTTATCTATACTTTGTATTATGGAATACCCGCTTTAGGTTCTGGGACAGTGGTTCTTAAACATTTTGATATTTCTGCTGTAGAATCTCTAAAATATTCATGCTTTGTGGGATGATTAAAAATTATAAAGAGTCTTGGGTCAGTTCAAGCTTCATTTTGCTACTAAAGTTACCAAGAAAATCTTTTGTTAGAGATTGTTTTAGACTTTTTAATTTCAGGTGAATATTTCTCAGTGATAAAAAGGAATGAAATTGGGTCATTTGTAGAGATGTAGATGGACTGTAGATGTACAGATGTAGATGTCTGTGTGAAGAGTAAAGTCAGAAGAAAGCAAATGTCGAATTTTAACACATGTATGTGGACATGGGAAGGAGAGGGGTGAGAACTGGGAGACTGGAATTGAGCTGTGTGCACGACCATGTGTAAATCAGCTAGTGGAAAGCTGCTATATAGCACAGGGAGCTACAGAGAGCACAGGGAACTTGGTGCCCTGTGGTGACCTAGAGGAGTGTGATGGTGGGGAGGGAGGGAGATCCAAGAGGTAGGAGGTGTATGTGTACATATAGCTGATTCATGTTTTTGTATAGCAGGAACTAATAAAATATTATAAAGAAACTATACCCCAATTTTTAGAAAAGGAATTGTGGATCTCTATTGTATTTTCTTATATTCCTTAGCCAAGGCAGATCCAGCAACAGTATGGCAAGCATCCTAGAAAGGACATGGACAGAACCATTTTCTGTGGTTCTTAAACTATTGCTGACTCAGGCCTCTCTGTAGGGTAAAGCTGGCTTGTATGAAGGTCTTAATATTTAATTAGGACTGAAAAAAACTTACGCATGGAATGAAAATATTCTTTACTGAAACCTCTTTGCTGGATTTTCAGAAAATATATTCTTACAATTTGGTCTTGCTTCACTACTTCAGAGATTTTCCTTTATAAAAGACAGGCAGGTCTGCTTCCAGCTGGATCTCATGTTCACAGAACCATCTTGCTTTGGGTCATCCCATTTTCTTTCAGAAAGCATCTGGGCTCTACTGATACCCACACCCAAGGTTCCATGCCTATATTTCAGGTCCCACATTTTCCCGTCTTGCTCTCCATAGGCAAAGGTAATGCCTACGTGTGCTTATGTAGAAATTGAGGTTTATTTGAAAATTTGATTCAAAGTCAAAGTAGGTAACAAAATGCCAAACTACGTAATTCTGTTATGTCCAGAAACCATAACTCATTTTCTTTCCTCTATTCTGAATATTTACTCTATGATGATGTTTCTAATTCATGGCATTTTTTGGTTATGAAATTTAAGCTATGGAAGAACTTTCTATACTACTCAGCTAGTTAGAGTAGCTGAGTACAGTTAGTTTGCCAAAGCATGAGGTTGGGTGATGATACTATGGCGTAGTCTCTGAACATCTTCTCTCTCTTTTTTTTTTTTTTTAGTTTTTTATTATTTAAATTTTAAAATTGAACATCTTCTCTTAAGGGCAGAATTCATGCATTTCACTTGGTCTGATTAATGGTACAGATGGAATGTTAAGCTAGATTTCTTTCTCATCAACAATAAGTGGAGTGCCTAGGAGCCCCATGCCTTTTGAAATTGAACTTATATTATTATTCATTTACTTTGTTTCTCCATAAATTTCACAATTCTCTTAGGGTTCACTGAGGATGGCAAAACTCAAAGTTCACACAATTCAATTTCTCTCCTGTTGGTTTCTTTTTTTTTTTTAAGCCTCCTTATAGAAGAACACCATGAGCGAATTAATTTTGTAAAATTTGACGTTTAGAAAAATGATGACTAAATGAAGGCATTCCCACCCAATAATTCCATTATAGTCTCCAAGTCTCACCATTCATTAATTGCTTTTTTACTTGCTTTATGAGAAATTGTTATTTGATAAGTCTTCTTTTTCTTTCTAAAGTCGTTGACAGTTGGTAATTTGCTTACTAGATAATTTAGTATAAGTTACATAATTTATTTGAGCATTCACTAATAATTTCAACATGCTGAATTCTGAATTGCCCTTGTGATATAGTATTCTTTGTTGACATATTTTTGATATTAATTATTTCAACCATTTATTCAACAAGTTTTGAATGCTTATGATGAGCAAGGCATTGAGCCAAGTACTGTGGAATATATTAAGAGTTGTTGTCCTAAAGGAGCGTATATTCTATTAGTGATAGACGACTAAAATAATTAGAATTCAAGGTTGAAAGTGATAAGTGCAGCTGCCGCTGCTACTAAGTCACTTCAGTCATGTCCAACTCTGTGCGACCCAATAGACAAGGACTGGGCAAAGTCCCATGGGAATTCAGAAGAAGGCTGGAGATAATTTCTGGCTTAGGATTTTAAAAATGGTTTAATGGAGTAAAATGCATTAAGTGGCATATCAAAGGATAAGTGCAACTCATTTTTTTATTAAAAAGTCAATTAAAATATTATCTTTATTTTCCCATCAAGAGAAGACTAAGAAATAATAATGTTGTTGTTGTTATTTAGCCACTAAGTCCTGTCCGACTCTTTGCAACCCCATGGGCTGCATCCCGCTAGGCTCTTCTGTCCATGGGATTTCCTGGGCAACAATATTGCAGTAAGTTGCCATCTCCTTCTCCAGGTGCTCTTCCTGACCCAGGGATCAAATCTGCATCACGTGCACTGAAGGCGGATTCTTTACTGCTGAGCCACCAGGGAATACCGCAGAAATAATGATACATTTCTATAATCAGATTGATATTAAAATATTCAATGACCAGTGCAATGTGTACACTGACAATTCAGAATAGGTGTCTGACTTTTTAGAATGGATAGCTGCCATCCTCTGTGTGACACTGGCTGAATGTGAACCTTATCTACAATGGAATATATAATTAAAATAAATAATGGAAAGATGTCTGCAGCATGTTGTTGCATAAAAAAGGCAAGTCAAATAGCAGCATACATAGTATGATTTATCTGTGTAAAATTATATTCATATGTTTATATCTGGAGAATTATCTGAAAGATGTTAAACAAAAGTTAACTATTATTTCAAATGATTTTTACCTACACTTTGTGTTTACCTATTTTTCTTTGAATTATTGGGCTTCCTAGATGGTGCTAGTAGTAAAGAACCCTCCTGCCAACACAGGAGACATAAGAGACTTGGGTTTGATCCCTGGGTTGAGAAGATCCCTTGGAGGAGGACATGGCAACTCACTCCAGTATTCTTGCCTGGAGAATTCCATGGATAGAGGAGCCTGGCGGGATACAGTTCTTAGGGTCACAAAGAGTCAGATATGACTAAAGTAACATAGCATGTTGCACACATGAATCAGTTTTACAAAAAGAAACCAAGTAATTTAAAAATCATTTTGTCAAAAGTCATTATGAGCACTATTTTAGCCATCAATGATAAATTATTGAAGAACACAGCAATTACAAGGAAATTATGGCTATATTTGTATATTCATGAATCCAGTTTGGTGGAAGAAGAAAAAGTATTAAAAGGTGATGAAGAAAATATAGGTGATATGAAGTTGGAAAACTAATTGTTGGAAAATCCTAGAAAGCCTTAAAAAAATACAGATTTGACTTTATGTGACTGACAAATGCAGAAAGGGGAAACTGATGTTTTGAGCTGAGTCATGATCACTAAGGCTTCCCTGGTAGTTCAGACAGAAAAGAATCTTCCTGCAATGCATGAACAAAATTCCTCATTTAAAAGTTATTCTAAAAACAGTCTTTAGAAGAGATTTTTGGTGAGCAAGGCTGGAATTAAAAGGGATAGTTAAGAGGTTAATGCAGAAGTTGGTTAATACAAGAGAGGTTGAAGGACATGGAATTTGACAGGGATAGTAGAGATGCAGGAGAGATACACATACTAAAATTTTTTTGGAGAGAGGATGAAGGGAGCTTACCCATTATCAATGTCAGGAAAGCAAAGGAGAGGAAAGAGCCACTAAGACTGTTGGTGTCAGCCTAAACAAAGTACAAAAAGCTACAGGTTTATGAGAAAAGTTCAGAGAAATTAGAGCGTTACGTCTGGAAGTGACTATTTCTTCTCTCTAATTGCATGTAGGAAAATGAAAGATAGGTTAAGTGGCTCTCATCAAAAGTTTTACAGTTAAATGTTGAGTTTAGATACATTGAGTTTGAAGTACCATAGGAAATTCAATTGGGATATCTGATAAACCCATTAGAAATATAGTTTGAGAGCTCTGTCAAGCCCAGTATTTCCTTTTAGTAAAAATTAATGACCTCTCTGTGGTCCCATAGAATTATGCATAGGTATACCATTTTACTAAATTGTATTTTGTTTATTCATATTATTGACTTCTATTTATATGTATAGCTTAGGAAGGAAGGGACCACACCTTATTCATTTAAGAAAATGTGTACAGTTCTTAGTCCACTGCCAGTCCTGTAGGCACTCAAAATTGTTTAGATGAATAAATAAGAAAGAAAACAAGGAATATATGGATTCAAGAGTCTTCCATCACTGTCCATAGTGACTGCAGCCGTGAAATTAAAATACCGTTGTTCCTTGGAAGAAAGGCTTTGACAAAACTAGACAGAGTATTAAACAGCACAGACATCATTTTGCTGACAAAGATCCGTATAGTCAAGCTATGGTTTTCCCAGTAGTCATGTGAGAATGTGAGATCTGGACCATAGAGAAGGCTGAGCACCAAAGTATTTATGGTTTCAATCTCTGGTGTTGGAGAAGACTCTTGAGAGTCCCTTAGACTGTGAGGAGATAAAACCAGTCAATCCTAAAGGAAATTAACCTTGATTATTCATTGGAAGGACTGATGCTGAAGCTCCAATATTTTGGCCACCTGATGTGTAGAGCTGACTCACTGGAAAAGACCCTCATGCTGAGAAAGATTGAGGGCAGGAGGAGAGGGGGATGACAGAGGGTGAAATGGTTGGATGGCTTCATTGACTCAATGGATATGAGTTTGAGCAATCTCTGGGAGATGGTGATGACAGAGAATCCTGGTGTGCTGTAGTCCATGGGCTTGCAAAGAGTCAGACAAGACTGAACAATAGCTAGTAGTTGTAATAGAACCTATGTGGTGAAAGTACTCAAGTAAAACCATATAATTATAAAAGAGCTTCCTTTAGCTGAGCTCTCCCACCCACATGTGTATAAGTATAGAGGTGCATTACTGATTGAGTGGAGACTTCCAAATATATATTTATAGCTCTGATCTCTTCCCTGCATTAGAGAGAAGCCAAACTGCATTCTCAATAGCCCCCTAAGTCAAGAATTCCAGCATTGAATGAATCATGACTCTCCCTAATCATTCTGTTCTCCTTCCCAAGTCCTGTTTTGGTTCATTGCACCACCATGAAATATATCAGAAAGCTAGCAGTCAACATTTCCTCATAAACATGAATCTGATTCTTCTATTAAATGTACTTCTTGACCATCTCATAACTGTATACCTCCCTCTGCCCTCATATACTCCTTCTGCTTCTCATTGATTCCAGTTCTCATAATTGATCAGCTGGAACATTGCAGTAACCCATCAACTTGTCTTCCTTTTCTCTAGTTTTACCTGTGCCCTCAACCTCCCACCATTAGAGAACAGAATTATCTTTATAGAACACAAATATAATTTTACTTATCTCTTAAAAAATGCTGCAATGGTTCTCAGTTGCTCAGATGACAAATCACACACCTCTGTGGCAGGGTGCCGGCTATGTTTTGTTTTCTCTAATTTCATTACTATTTTTTACTCACCTTTCCAACTATACTAACCTAATCACAGCTCAAACACTCCACTGCAATTTTGTACCTCATTAATTTCTCTCTTTGGGAATGCTCGCTCTTCTGCTCTGAAGAATTCTTATTTCTTTTTCAAAAACAAGCTTAATTACCATCTCATCTGAATAAACGTTCTCTGACCTCTTCTGATAGAATTGACCACCCTCTTATGCCCTGAATGTACTTCATACCATGTATATTTTCTGTCATACATTGTTGCACTTACATGCCTACCAGAGAGGAGTTTATACTGTGAATATTTAGAAAGTAGAGACTATCTTAGTCATCTTTTAGTCAGGCACCAGGTGCAGTGCCTGGCAGATATTGAACATCCAATAAATATTTATCAGCTTCTGCATAGAAGTATGCTGATGACTAGAGATTATTGTTATTTTTTTTAACTCAATTCTTATTTGTGACCTTCATATAATGCTTTTAGGAGACAGGTAAAGGGTAGTAATAGACTTTAGTAGTTTAAGGAATTAGAATGAGAAGACTCAGAGTCAGTGACTGTAGTTTAAAAAAATAATAGAATCGAATCTCAAAGGAGTATCAGAGTTCCAAGTCCCAAGATACTTTGAACGGGAAAATGTAAAAGAGAGTATGGGCTGTTGGAAAGAAACTGATATAAAAATATATTTGAGTTTTTAGAATATAGCTCTATGTAAGGGGAAATATGATTATACATGAGGAAGAAAGGATGAAGGTGAAGAAGGAGAGAATTTTGTCTTTTATCTTTTTTAACCACAGCTTAGGGCATGCAGGATCTTGGTTCTCCAACCAGTGATGGAATCTGCATCCCCTTCAATGAAAGCACAGAGTTTTAGTCACTGGACCACCAGGGAAGTCCAGGGCTCTGCCTTATATCTTTGTATTTTTCAGGAGGAAAGGAATATGAGGAAAGGAAGAAAGCATGGGAAAAACATAGAGAAGGTATTTTGAGAGTTAAGTCCCTAGTGGTCCAGTAGTCCAAGACTCCATCTGCCAATGCAGTGGACATGGGTTTGATCCTGGTTGGGGAAGATTCCACATGCCAAGGGACGACTAAGCCCTTGCACTGCAACTACTGAGGCCATGTGCCTTAGAACCCATGGTCCACAAGAAAACCTACCACAATGAGAAGAGTAGAGAGAGTAGTCCTGCAACTAGAGGGTAGTCCATGCTCCCCACAACTAGAGGATAGTGCCCCCCTCACCACAACTAGAGAAAGCCCACATGCAGCAATGAAGGCAGCACAGCCAAAATAAATATATAAAGAAAAATTAAAGTTTTTTTTAAAGAGTGGATAAATTGAATAAATTAATATTTAAGACAAAATGAACAATTAGGTCCAGCTTATCTCAAACCTTTCCATGAAACTGTCAACACAGGTCTTTCCTCATCCTTGTTTTTTAGCACACTTACCATCCATAACCACATTGGGAAACTAATTTATTAATTTGAGGTCAGATTGTAAAAGGCTTTAAATGCTATGATAAGCACTTCAGCTTTAGTCTGTTCTATAAGGTTTCCTATTCCCTGAGTGTCCTTTTGCAAGTGATGCTTGAGTTGGATTAAGTTTACCTGGCTATAGGAATTGAGAAAATCTCCAGGAAGAGCAATTAAGAAGCAAATACAAGTATCCAAGCAGAAATTGCCGGGTAGGGACTAATTTATCGTGAGAACAAAAAGAAGTATTGATGTGAAGTTTATCAGAGGAAAAATAGAAATTGAAGATTATTTAGCTTGGAGTCTAGACAGGAGGCTTCAGTCAAGTCTGGGAAAAGGAGAGGATGGTACTTTTTGTACCTTGTTATAACCTCCCTTTTGAAAGTCCTTTATTCTACTCTGGAAGATAGCATAGTGCATATGAAAGGATTTTTAGTTCACAAATGGTTGAGAACAGGCAAACCCGTTTGAAGACTTTAAATGGGCTTCTTAAATAGCTGAGATTTAAGAAGTAAATCTTGAATCTCACAACTTGCCTGCCAACAGTGCTGTTAGGCCATTCATGCATCCATGTACGGTACTGGAGAGAGAATGTGCTCTGGTTTTGAGTGTGAGTGTCTAACTATAAGAGTTCAGTGATTTTACTACATGACAGCTGTTGAACCACTTATTTTCATCATGAAGGAAATTAAACATCTGCCCTCACAATTAATCATAATCTGTTACTATCCAGTTGTTTCTGCCACTGAAACTTATTTATCATAGTTCAGTGGTATTTCTGTGTTTAGTTTGCATTTGTCCTTTCTTGGTTAGAAGTTCTGCTTTTATATTTTTTATATTCTTATATTGTTGCTTCTCTTTCTTTTCATACCTTCTTAACTCATTGACATTAAGGAAAAGAATTTACAGATTCAAGAGGCAATTCTTACAAAAAGACCACATGCAGATCAAATAGATTCACTTTTCCTGATTATCTAAAAACGGTTGATGGTGGTAAGCTAATCAAAGCATAAGCTGTGATATAAATCAAGGTTTAAATTTTTTCAAATATAATTTACACAGTTATTTAGCAGTACTTCTTATTTTAGGAAAATAACTTTCTTTGAAAGACAGATCCTCACAATTTTGTGTCTCCTGCTATTAATGGCTGACATAAGATTTCTTTGATATTGGTTGATTAGACACTGGTATTCAAGGGCACTACTGAATGCTTTCAATTTATGCTTTAATACAGTTCAGTTCAGGCAATTTGCGGTACTCACATTTTTGAGGAAGGAATCACTTTTAAGATGCTGTTTCTAGATACAGGGTTTAGTTTTCTTACCCACAAAATATTAACTCTACATGCCAGTACTAACATGAGTGATTTTAAAGTCAACTCAAATTATCTAAACCATATGTAAAAGGCATCTGTATTTTATGCTGGTCTTACTTTTAAAAGATGACCACCCAATAAAATCTGTGGAAATCCTAGTGAACACTGACACAGATAGATGACTTTACATTCAAAATTCCACTTAATGATTTTATTTATAAGGGCTATTCTTAATAACATTCAAGGGAGACGGTCTCTGTTTATAAAAATTCCTTTGAAGCATATTATTCTACAAACCCTGAAAAATGGTAACTTAAATCTTTGAGTGACTAAATCATTCTAAAAGCACTGAAAACAAAACAAAATTTGCCGATTAAAACATGACCAACAAAATTTTAGATAATCAGGAAGAGTAAAAGATTGCCATTACAGTGCTGTTTTATTTTCTTTTTTCCCAAGGCTTTTCATTTTTCTTTCCCTTTTACTCCTTACTCTAAACCAGCAGATTTATAAGCCATATACTTGAACAGCAAAACGATTTGCCATTTGGTAGAATTGGCTGACATTTCATTTTTTCTGGGCAGATTGCAGATTAGTTTGACATTATTTTGCTGGGTTCTGAGCTACATCATTAACATATTGCTTATGACTAAGAGTAAAGTAGTTTCATTTTGTAGCCGAATACCCCACATTTTCTACAAGTAGCAAAAAAGTATGATTTCTCTGAAAATAACTAGGTATTGCTCTAGTGTTGTAAAAGAAAAAAAAAACCAGAATTCTATTAATGTAACAAATGTATCACTAAAATGGTGTGTCAGAGGAGAACGAAAACCTCCATAAAAGCATGATGTGTTTACTGTTGATATCTCTAAATCTTGGCTAGAAATGAGAAACTTTCATGAAATATTGGGCTTAAACTGAGATTACATCAGTATGGTAGCAATATCGTACTTGTCAACTAAAGGAATATAACTGCCTTGTTGTACCACATGAAAATGAAAATTCACTTTTTGAACTAAAGCGTAATTCATTTCCTGTGTGTGTTGGGTAACTTTTTGTTTTTAATGTAAAGAAACTAAGAGCCAGGCAACTGTACTGCAAGATGGCTTTGTTTGGGGAACCTAGGGAATAACAAAGTGCTGATCATTTTTTAATTAAAGTCGAGATCAAATAATTGCCGATGTTATTATTTCAGTTTTCAGTATATTTGCTCACATCCCATCTTTCCTCCACTGAATTAACTCTAATATATAAAATAAATAGGGCCGCATTGTACAATTGTTGTTGGGTTCTCATCTATGTAAAAAGCAATTGTAGTATTATAGTGGCATATGACATGAATGAGCTATGGTGGACAGCTGACTTGCTATGATTTTTTTCCCCTTTCTTTCATAATACTGACATATTTTATGAAGACAGAATATCTCGTTACTGTAAAATCCTGCTTTTACTGAGAGTAAGCACCTAAATAAAGTATTGTGTAAATGTTTTGGTCGCACATACTTCAGTATTCAAGCAAAACATCAAACCAATTAGTAAGCCATACTTCAGAGATAAAGTATATAGTCTGTTGGATTTTAATACATTTCCCCCCCTAGTTACATTCATGGATTTATTTCTCCCTAGTTGCATGAAAGTAGGGACAAACTACTATAGTTTGAGGGACAAACTATAATTCCATGGTCATCTAAGATAAGTTATACTAATAACCTCTTATTAATTCCATTTCCCATTTGTTTCATTGACGTTTTGAAAGGGTAAAAGAGATTGTTTTTTGTGAGCTGGCTTTTAAACCCCTCACTTTCTCTCTGATACTGAAAGGTGTTCAGGAATGATGTACATTGCTTCAACACTCTATTCAGGTTGTGCATCAAAGATGACCTGATTTTTGCAGTGCCTTAGATAAAATGCTATTATACTAGGGAAAAAAAAATACATTCAATTTTCAAGAATGATTTTAGGCACATCAAGCACATCACCTTTTCATTTTAGCATGCCCATCTTCTTCTAATTCACTCTATATGTAAGGTTTTTTCTTAAGGAGCTCTATACGTTCAATTTTCTCTAGGTACAGAATCCAGCATAGTCGGAGTGGGATAAGAAACACACCAATGAATAAGAAAAAAACCTTAGAGAAGACATTTATAGAAATTACAATTCCTTTGATTATAATTATCTTTTGCATTATTAGATTTATTCTGATTTATATTATGCTTTAAGATATAACATGCTTTTACTCTGGCTTATTGTCTTTAATGCTTTTGGATAGATATTTATCAGTCTCTGGGTTATAATCAGATTATTATTATTATGAATACCAAAATTTTTCTTCCATGAAAAGTCATTCAGATACATTCATCTAGATTCTTCCAGTGGGTAATGATTCTTAATTAAAAAGCCAAATTTATTTTAGTTTTAATCAATGCCACATTACTACAATGTAAGTGAGTTCAGCATTATTGAATTTTATCTTCATAATGAAGAGTAAAACGATAAAAATTCTAAATAAATGGCTTTGGAAATGAGTGGTATGCTGTTGGTCTGTTGTAGAAGTGGATCAAAATTCATGGAGGTATCTCTTTAAGGTTCCTGGAGTTTTATTTGGTATATTATTCTGATAGAACTGGAAACAATATCCAAGTAGGCCAGAGAAGTTAAAGTACTTCTGAAATAGATGTGTTTATTCTTGTCAAACACTTCTGGCTCCCCACATTTGACCAATTACTGTAGGTGACTCTGGTAAAGAATCTGCCTGCTAATGCAGGAGATGCAGGTTGGATCCCTGGGTTGGAAAGATCCCCTGGAGAAGGAAATGGCAACCCACTCTAGTATTCTTGCCTGGGAAATCCCATGGACAGAGGAGCCTGGAGGACTCCAATCCATGGGGTTGCAAAGAGTCAGACATGACTTAGCAACTCAACAATAACAAAGAAATTCAGGTTAAATATGAACATTCTTTTCAGTAAGAACTAAAAAGGAATTTATAATATCTTTTATTTCCATTTGGGGGACAGATCAACAGAGACAGTTTTATTTTGCTTAATGAATATTGGTTCTAGCTAGAGTGAGTCCATTGCTATTTCCTCAAAAGCTAGCAAGCAAAAACTAATGGGCATTCTGTGACTTGTTTTGATGTCACAAAATGAGAGTAGTTGTGTTTTTTGTTTGGTTTTTGGTTTTTTAAGCAAATCAGGGAGACAGTATTTCAGAGAGTGACAAAGGCAGAAAGCAATGCCTTCTTAGTGATTTCTTTATCTATTTTTCATAATTGTGGCCAGATGGGCCTCTGTGTCTCAGAGAGAGGGTTATCATCTTGGCAAGGTAGAATCGCTTGAGAGGATTTCAAATTGTGCTATAAACTTATTTAAAAACACACTTACTATTTCTCTAGTTTGCTATTTGATTGAAGAAACATGCCTAGAGTCATTCACTGACCTCCACAAATCATCAGTCATGCAGCTGGAGAAGGAACTAAAGACTCGTATTTTCAAGTGCACTGTTTTACATATGCCACTGCCACTGAACAAAACATTTCAGCAGTGCTAGAGGGAATACCTTACCATGAGCAGTCATTTTAAGCACATGCCTGTCACACTAAGATTTTCCTGAAACCATCTGCATAATATCGTTTCCTTCGTATTTTCTGAAATATAATAGAGATGAAGTGTTCAGGTTTAGACTGACTGCAATGAAAACTTCAATAAAGGGAACTACTTATCACCATAGAAACAAGAAGATACGCAAAAGATCAACAATATTTGAAACCAACAAGACTCTTGATAACAGCACATTATAACCTAGCATCCTTTGCTTACAGAATAATTTCAGTTTTGTATTTTTACTGAAAAACATACTAGTGGCTTTTGTTTGCAAAACTAGGATTCTCTCAAGATGCTGTGGTGCTCAGCTAGATTATTCAGGAAATATTTTATATTCAGAATCGATTAATCTAAGCTTAGTGACAGGAACTGGACTCCCAGATGTACAAATAGATAGAGTGAAAATTACACTGATCTGTGTTGTTATTGTGACATTGTATATTATTTGACAATGCTAGAGAATAAGCTGGGCTTCCCAGGTGTCTCAGTCATTAAAGAATCCACCTACCACATAGGGGACAGGGATTTGAAACTTGGGTCAGGAAGATTCCCCCTGAGAAAGAAATGGAAACCCAGTATTCTTGCCTGGGAAATCCCATGGACAGAGGAGCCTGGTGGGCTATAGTACATGGGATCGCAAAAGAGCCAGAGACAACTTAGCAACTAACCAACAGCAGAGAATATGCTATCTCCGTGGCATAATGTATCATATAATTAAAATCATTTTCAGCATTTGTAATATTTTAAAGTTTTCACTAGTCATAATAGAAAGTTTTGTGATGAGTAATCCTGGGTTGGGAAGATCCCCTGAAGGATGTCATCGCAACCCACTCCAGTATTCTTTGCCTGGAAAATCACATGGACAGAGGGCCTGGCAGGCTACACAGTCCATAGCATCACAAAGAGTCAGACATGACTGAAATGACTTGGCACGAATATATTCTTGACTTTTTAGACATAGTACATTAAGCACATTTAACATTTTTCTTGACAGTCTGGGCTCATAATTAAGACTACTGATTATAGTAATTTACTGTGACCCATAGATATCCTCAGTAGATTTTGTTTATTTAGCCCTGCTTGTGTTTACTCTGGGTTTCCCTGTTGGCTTAGCAGGTAAAAATTCTGCTTGCAGTGCAGGAGACCCAAGTTTGATCCTGGGTTGGGGAGATCCCCTGAAGAAGGAAATGGCTACCCACTCCAGTATTTTTGCCTGGAGAATCCCATGGACAGAGGTGCTTGGCACGTTAGAGTCCTGGGCTCGAAAAGAGTCAGACACGACTATGAGACTAAGCATGCATTCATCCACGTTTACTCTAAGTAACTCCAGACTGCTATAGTGCAGCCTCCATATCAAAGGTAATACAATTGCTGCCAGTGCTCCTTCTTCATATTATTCAGTTACTTACTGCTGCTGCTGCTTAGTCACTTCAGTCGTGTCTGACTCTGTGCAACCCTATGGACTGCAGCCTGCCAGCCTCCTCTGTCCGTGGGATTCTCCAAGCAAGAATACTAGAGTGGGTTGCCATGCCCTCTTCTAGCGGATCTTCCCCACCCAGGGATCTAACCTGGGTCTCCTGCATTGCAGGCAGATTCTTTATCTCTGAGCCACCAGGGGAGCTCCCATTTACTTAGTATTTCCCATCAGTTTGAATATGTTAGAAATGTCTGCAGAACAAGAACAAACAAGCTCTTAGTAAACATCTAAGACTTTTTCTGTGATTAAAATGTGGGTGTCTTGATGAACGTTGTATAAAATTTAGTTCTGCTGCCCAAAGGTCTCTTTTATCAACTTCTAATTCCAGATGAATTTCATGTGATTGAGAATGCTGGATGGCTAACTTAATGATAAGTAGAGTTATTATGTTTTGAAAGGTATTAGATACAATATTGCACAAATGAAAAATCGGACATGTAGAAAAAAGAGTTTCAGGAATCATCTAGCAAGTCAATTAAATAATATTGAGTCATTCAACAAATAATCATTACTTAGAGACAGAGATTGAACTGTCACTTCATATTAATGGTTAGATAATTATTAACAGAGACTCTTGAAATTAAAAATGAGAGTTTTTGAAGGGCAATTCACTTGTGTTCTAGAGAGTAAATATAACCTTTTACTTTATTTACTTTTCTTATTACACCAAATTGTAATAGCAACCATACAGAACAGAAATACATAAATCTTTGGTGAAATAGGCTCTATACAGAAAAATACATCCCTGATAGGCACATATATTAAATACAAATTATTGCAAATCAACTCCAAATTCTGGAACATGAATAAAGCTATTATAAAAATGGAAGAAAGGAAATAATCTGATTATTTGAAGCCTTTTATTTAAAAGTTTTTAAGTAACTAAGGGGGAAATTGAAATTCTGCAATGACTATAATTTATCATCTCAGATTAATTACCATAGGGTTTAAATTTAATTCTGGGGTCTTGGCAACAAAGTCATTTGCTTATTAGGAGGGGTAGTAATAAGTTACAAACAGTCTCCATTTCTTTAAGTAGCTTTTTGGTGGTCATCCTCTTCTTTTCCCTAATATGTTATCTCCCGAATACAGTAAGGATTTGTCCCACACTCTGCATTCTAGATGGATGAGTTGCAGAGAAACCCATAAAGAAAAATTCTCAATGTCCTAAGTCATGTCTGCACATGAAAAATAATAATTTCTTAGCTGTAAGTTTTTCCTCACATCTTAAACACAAGAAATTCTTAGAGCTTTGAATTTCAAAAAGTGGCAGCAACTTTATTTAGAAAATAGTAGTTAATTCCCATGCCTCAGTTTCCTTGCAGTAAATTACAGAATTTTAGCTACATGATCTCTAAAGTTCCTGCCAATGCTAAGATTCATTGAGTCATATTAAAGATTGGAGGATGAGTGTGCATCCATTGATATTTGGCCTTTGAATCTGGTCTATCTGCCAAGAAGTATTTATTTTCTTGGCAGCTTGTCACGAAAGGTCAGAGATTCTTGGCATTTTTTTCACCTGATCTTTTAATACTCATTCAAGCATGGCTATTTTTCTGTGGTCAAAATTGTGGTCTGTGAATATGTACACCCTTTTTTAAACTCCATTTTATTGGATTTTGAGTCTATTCTGACAGTTTGTGTTGGAGCATATTAGAAGGTCGGTTGATAGTGCAAGTGTCAAATTAAGAGCTTTTTTTAGGAAATGGCAAAGAATTTAATGTTTGAAAAGTTATGATACAAATGTATGAGACAGCGTAAATGCCAGGCCTTTCTGACAACTGAAGTCATCTAAAAGGAAACTAACTGCCTTGTGTGGCGTGCATTCCCTATCAGTGGGTGTATTCAAGGAGCCCCTGAATGGTTACATAAAGGAGATTGTCAAAACCAGTGAGTGGGAGACTAGATGACCTTGTCTTAAGGTTCTTAATTTTAGTTTTGACTTAAAATTCAATTTAAGTTTCTATGAGTCCCAAATTAAACATAATTATATTGATCTGGGAATTTTGCTTGAGTAAGGATTCCATGAAGAATTAGACTCAGAACATCTGTCTTTTTCAGCTAATGCATTAGGTAAGTTGTCCTGATATTCTACAGTGATATATTAGAGTCATTAATAAGCCAGGTTTTCAACAGAGAGCTGACTAGCATAAGCAAGAAAAAGAGATTCTTGGGGGATATCTTTGGTTTGCAGAATTGAATGAGGAATTGAAATCAAACCTCGGGCAAAGGTGGAAACCGCAGCAGCTCTGCCTCAGTTTCAAAACTCTTCTGTTCTTGTGTGTCTGTGTTTGGTATTCAAATTTCAAGAGAACATCAATGGACCTAAATTAAGTTATAACACTCTGTTGTGAATGCAGGGAGTGGGAAGGAGATCAGTAGGTGAAGAGATCCTGGGTACTGTGACTGCCACCCACACCAGAATCAAGATCTAGTAAGAATATTGATTGAAAGTAGTATTTTGAGACAGGGATGTGTTAAGAGTTGCCGAAAGGAAATGAAACCAATTGGTGTCTCTTTGGGGGCCCTGAAGTGCTCTTGCACCACAGCCCTTTATGTCTCAATGCAGAAAGGAATTCAGAGAGAGGCAAAGTGATAGATAAGAAGTGATTTATTAGAACAGAATGCTTGTAAGGTTCATCAGCAGGCAGCCAAGCATTGCACTACCCTGAGTAGTTAGTAGTTTCCATTTTTATAATCAGAGAAAGAGAGGGAAGAGGGAGAAGATCTTCTTTGTCTTTCTTGAGTAGACATCCCATTTCCATCATCATTTCCTCCCCCAGGTTGGGCAGGGAAATCTGCTTGTCATCACCTGTATGGTCAGGCCAGAGAAGACAATGGCAGCCCACTCCAGTACTCTTGCTTGGAAAATCCCATGGATGGAGGAGCCTGGTGGGCTGCAGTCCATGGGGTCGCTAAGAGTTGGACACGACTGAGGGACTTCACTTTCACTTTCATGCGTTGGAGAAGGAAATGGCAACCCACTCCAGTGTTCTTGCCTGGAGAATCCCAGGGATGGGGGAGCCTAGTGGGCTGCCGTCTATGGGGTCGCACAGAGTCAGACATGACTGAAGCAACTTAGCAGCAGCAGCAGCATATGGTCAGGCCAGGAGTATTGTAGCACGTTGGAAAAATATTTTCAGGTCTCAGTACAATGAAGGTCTTCCATTCTGAAAAGTCACCTTTCCATAAATAATTGTTTGTATGTGTATGTGTGCCCAGAGCCTGTTTTGGGAGTCATTAACCATCTGCCCTTGGTAACACCAAGGCAGATTGTAGGCCTTGTTTTCTACTGTGGTTTTATTATTTGGGGGGTATTGTGCAAAGAACATGTCTTAGGGGCCAAAGAACATGCTTTGGGGGTTACTAACTCACTGAGCTCACTGGGTAGGATGTAGGTCTCCTGCCACCATTGTTTCATTGTTTGGGGGCTTCTCTTGTGCTTCTGCTGCTGCTGCTGCTCAGTCACTTCAGTCGTGTCTGACTCTGTGCGACCCCATAGACGGCAGCCCACCAGGCTCCCCCGTACCTGGGATTCTCCAAGCAAGAACGCTGGAGTGGGCTGCCATTTCCTTCTCCAATGTATGAAAGTGAAAAGTGAAAGTGAAGTCGCTCAGGTTTTATTGCTAAGCAAGCCTGCTTGGTTTTGTGGTTAAACAAACCTGCTTGCTCGAGTAATCATTAACTTAAAGTAATCTCCCGTGTTTTTATACTTAGATTTCCTAGTGAGATTAACTATTTAACCACCTATTTTGTCCTTTCATTCTGTCCCTATCAGGAAGGATATAATCTTTATTAAAGAATTTGTTCTTTTTCTGTCTTCCCAGTGACATCCAAGTCTTGAAATCAAGGATTATGTCTTTTTCACTGTTAAATCCTCAGCTCCTACACCAGTTGTTGGGGCATAGGATTTTGTGTAGTAAATGTTTGTTAAACAAAACAAATGAATGCTGCGCTGTGCTTAGTTGCTCAGCTGTGTCTGACTTTTTGCGACCCCATGGACTCCAGCCTACCAGGCTCCTCTGTCTATGGAGATTCTCCAGGCAAGAATACTAGAGTGGGTTGCTAACTGAATATAAGTGATATAGCTTAGAATTTTGCTGGTCTACTCTCAGTAGGTGAAAAGAATACAATTTAGCAAGCTATTTTCTCAGAGATCCTCAGAGGCTATTATAATACATGTTGACCATGTTAGATAGTGAAGGAAGTTCAAGCTTTAATTTCTTCTTCCCTTTTCCTTTTATTTCCTTTTACGTCGTCTTCTTCCTAGCTCTCTCCCTTTCTCCTCCCTCCCTCCCTCCCTCCCTCTTTTCTTCTTTCTTGCTTTCTTCTAATATATATAGTCGTTGTATAGTCTTCTAATATACATTCATTGTATAGTTACATATCATAAATACAATGTAAATTCTTTCCCTTTATTAACAAAATCTAATTATACACAATGATATCTGAAATATAGCTGTTCTGTTTGTATTATCTTAATAGCTGAACACAGCAGATGGACGGTAAGAGTCTTTGCCAAAAAGTCTTCGATTCTAAGGTGTTTTTACTGTTTCCCTTGTTTCTAAGGAAACTGTAATAATCAAGCCTCTCATCTAATTTTTTTAAGCTTTGATGAAATCCAGTTCAAAAGTAGATGTAATCATAGTTTATAATGAGCTTTGGGAGATTTTCCGTGTAAATTTGAGGAATAAAAGAATCACACGAGAATTTCAAATGCTGTTAACGAGGCTGGAATAATTATTGGAATCAGAAAATAACTATCTTAAAATAAATTGCATATTTATAGTGTTCATTGTATCCATGATTGAAGAAATATTACTGGCAACTCAGAGTTCTTTGCATTTTACAGGCACATAATCTGTATAAATGCTTCCATATCAGCAACAAACACACCTAAAGAACAGTCACCTTAGCATGAAGGTTGTGTTTGATGTACAGAATCTAGGAGAAGCGGTAGCATCTTCCTTTAAAACACATTTCTTTCTGTCAGCAAATGTACACAAAAGATAGTGGCTTATACTATTTCAAGTATTATGCAGAAATTCAAAGCATTTACAAGTCAGCCATTTTTAGACCTTACTTGCAAATAGCTGTTTGGGATCATGAGGCATTTGAAGTTTTTTTAATAGTTACATTGTTGTACAATAATTACTAAGAGTATAAATGACCTTAAAACTCAAGCAGAAAATTAAGTAAACTATGAAACATTAATGTCTTCACATAAAATGAAAATTCAGTGATATCAAGAATGCTGCATTAATGATTATACTCCTGTTTTATTTTTAGAATATTATCAGTGGCTGTTGGATTTACAGATTTTCGTATGTTTAGGTAACTACTGATTTACTCAAAACCCACTGTTATAGGAAGGGTAAGAAAATCATTGAGATGATACCATCCATTAATGAAGTTAAGCTACACAAGAAAAAATTGTATTATATGGAGAATTGGATTATCTTCTGATTATCCTTATGGGATATATGTTTAGAAATTGGTAAGCTCAGAGCCATTTGAAAAACAAGCAGACAGAAAACAAACTCCAAAAATGATAGATTTTCTGCTCACTTGGAATGAATCAATTCTCTAAGTGCAAAGAAGAACATCCAGTGCAGGCAAAAATCAATGTGACTCCATGAGGAATGCTTCTTGTTGGATTAATCTAATTTTCTTTTGTGTCAGAGTGACAGACTTAGTAAACCCACCTAAAGTCAAAGTATCAGTGTAACTTGATACAGTGAGGCTTTTCTTCTGTTCTGAACTATTCCCAATTAACAACCTGGAAAACATAAACTTTTCTACCAATATTCAAAAGAATGGCAATAGTTTTGGCCAATGGGAACATTTCAAATAAAACCTACCAGAACGATCATCTAATATAATCTAATTATGATCTCAACACCACCACCATCAAAATGATAAAGTGTAACTGACATTTATTCAGCCCTTATCATATTCCAGATGTTACTTATTCTTTGGTGTTTCCATATATTAACTCAGTTATTCTATTCAAGAAGCAGCATCAGGTGCTGTTTAAAGTCAGGAACTCCAGAGTCTGGATTCATACTCTAGCTTTACCACTTAACCTGTGGCCTTGGGTCAGTTATACCACTCTCTGTGCCTAGGATTCGTCGTGTGTGTGTGTGTGTGCGTGTGCATGTGTGTGTGTGCGCGTGTGCACCTGCGCATGTGTGCTCAATTAGTCGTGTCCAACTCTTTGTGACCCGATGGACTGTAGCCCACCAGACTCATCTGTCCATGGGATTCCCCAGGCAAGAATTGTTGATAATAATCTTTAGTTTTTAGAGTTGCTATAAGCATTGGGTGAGCTATCGTTCTTAAAATGATGAAACAATGGCTGATCCTCAGCCATGCTACAAGCATTGTTAATTAGATAAAAGAGTAACTCAAATAGAATAATGCTTAGTAAGGAGTTAGCGAAAATACTGCTTTTCATGATGCGTTCCAAACAATACTCAAGATAGAAAATGATTGAGTAAGCAGAGTATAATATAGCAGAAGAAGTGCTGTGATCTCAGTGGGACATTGGTGGAGCATATGTCAAGAACACAGTGCTGTAATTACTTAAAATAAACAGACACTAGGTTGTGTTGATGGAAAAGTGTCAAAACAGCCTTGACACTGGGTTAAGTGCTCTCACCTCTTTTTGGTGTATTGTAACCAATTTAGTTTTCTCACCTCCCTCCTTCTCTTCTCCTTTTCTTCCCTTTTCTTTTAAAAAATAATTTGGAGAAAAATGAGATTACCTGGGAAAGACAATAGCAATGTCTTTATTTTTGAAGAATATGCTGGAGAAAATTAATAGAGTTTGGACTCTCTGAATAGGATATCTTGTACTCTAAACAGAAGCTTAAAGCTTTCCTGTTACATGTCATTACTGATGACAAAGCAGGATGGGCTCTGCCTTTTGATTCACTGAACTTCCATGTTTGTGTTCCACTGAATAGGGCTTGCACTGCACCCTGGGGAAGGAACACTTTTATCCTGCCTTGGAAGTAAAGTGTGTGTAACTCAATTTGTTGCACCCTGTAAGGCCTGCACCATTGTTGAGGATCCTGTATGAATCATAACTGAAGTGTTTTGCTCTATAATATCTCCTCTCAGTTATTATTTTATTTTCTATTCATACCTGTGATATATTTCCCTCTTTCGATGTGCTATGGATTTTTTTTCCAAAGCAACTAGCCTTCTTTGAGTGGCCTCCTCTACACCATGCTCTGTGCTTTTATACATTTCAAATAATTTAATCCTTAAACTGGATCTTTGATATAGCTATCATGCTGCTCATGGTTTGGTTGGTGAAATAGGTTCAGAAAAGTTATCCTGCTCCAGGCTTTCCAAGGCAGTGGTGGAGCTGAAGTTCAAACCCTGGCTTTCTCACTGTACAGTCTGCACATTTCTTCCAAACCTGTTGAGTTGCACTCAAGGGGTAAGTATCAAAAAGTGCCTCCAAATAGAGCGTGTTCATTGTTCAGTCACTAAGTCATGTCCGACTGACTCTTTAAGACTTCGTGGACTGCAACATGCCAGGCTTCCCAGAATTTGTTCCAACTCATGTCTGTTGAGCCAGTGATGCCATCCAACCATCTCATCCTCTGTCACTCTTCTCCTGCCCTCAGTCTTTCCTAGCATCAGGGTCTTTTCTAATGAATCAGCTCTTCACATCAGGTGGTCAAAGTATTGGAGCTTCAGCTTCAACATCAATTCATAGAGGGTTTGTTTGCTCTTTTTTAGGAAAAATAAAAAAAGGGCCACCCTAGGGTAGATCCCACAGATGTTTCCTATTTTTCTAGGTAATTTGTTCAAAGCTAAATTAACATTTATTTCTATGCTTTTCCTTCCACTTGAAGTTTCTCTCCTCTTGAATTTTTAAGTGGGACACCTTTTCAAATTGTTTCTTAGTTTAGATTATAATTTCTGTATTCTGTCTTGGAATATTTAGCTATGTCACTGGGGAGATATTGACAGATGATTGGCCTTTTTCCTGACTAAGCAGGTTAGTGCTGCTCTGATCTCCTACCTCCCAGGTACACAGAGACTCTGATGTATCATCTCAAGAAACAAAGCCAAGTAATGCTTCCTGCATGTTGTCATTTGAGTCTCTATGGGCCTATAGGCCATTTGCATTTTTTTTCAGTTGGAGTTGCCTAAAGTGGCTTACTTTAAGAACAGATTTCTTGAAAGTTTACTGTTTTCTTTTTTAAATTCTATGTGTATTTTTCACTTTACTTAATAATACAGAGGTTTTTGTTGAAATATAAAAATAATGTGTTCCTCAAGCCTTCCAGGAAATGTGCCTGACCAGATCTGTGGACCATGTTTATCCTGCAGATACATGTGTCAGAGTGCCAGGCTGAAAGCACTAGGGGTCCTTAAGAAGAGCTCTGCTTCATCTCAGAAGCTGCCTTCTGAGAACACATGGCACAACAATTATAAAATGTGTGTGCATCTTTGTACTCCATCGACACTTGGCTCAATTTTGGAGGATATGGGAAAATAGACCATGAGTTTGTTACATAAATATAGAGCCAATATGTATAGTAGTCTTTCATAAAGCAGTTTTTTACTTGGCTAAGATTTCCATTTGGGTTTAATTTAAGATAGTATAACCATAATTATATCACTCAATTCTTAAGCAAGAAACCTTGAAGTGTTTTTTCAAAGAGACCTCTAAAGATTTATTTAGAATTTATACTAAGTGTTCCTTTCTACCATTAGCCTGATAATATATCTGCAGTTTTTACTCCTTTTCCTCTCCTTTCCTATTTTCATGAGTTCAGAATTCTTATTTATCTATACCACCCTTTAATTCTCAATATTTTTTCTGAATTAATTTCTCCAGCTTTCTCATTTTACTGTATCTTATGCCCCATCCATCTCTCTCATGCTGCTAAATCAAGCAAAGCCTCTACCTTATTTAAATGTATTTCACATATTTTTCATGGTTATTCAGTTCTGGGTTGTAGGCTCTCAAAAGGCACAGATTACTTCCGTTCACTTATCCTATGGACAAGAAGGATATCGCACTATGATAATAATAAACATGAGAAAAATCTTATATGGAATAAGCATCACATCGTTAAAAACAATCATATAAAATAATGCAATTTCCTCAAATAACAATCAGGAAAAAACACGATAAACATTTGTCTTAAACCGAATTTACTTACTTTACCTGTTACATAATAATCTCCTCTAATGATTAACATCATACTTTAAGAAATGTTGATGTTTTATGTTGGTATTTTGTTTAGGAATTTTTTCATATCTCCACTCATAGTTTTTCTTTTCTACTAGTTGTTAAAGTTCTCAAAAGATCTTCTCCTTCATGTACTGAGAAGGATTATAGTACAGCAATTAAGGGCAAAGACGAGACAAACTAAAGGTATAAAATCCTGATTTCACCGCTTATCAGCTGTGAAACCTTGAGGAAATCATTTACTCTTTCTGTGCCCTACTTCAGAGGATGATAATAGTCTCCTTGCACGGGATAGTTGTGTGGATTAAATAAGTGATATATGTTAAAGAATTTAGAACAGTGCCTTACTCATTGCACCTGCTTCATGCATATTAATTAATATCATTCAGGGATATTATTTTGTTATCTCCTGAGCTGAACTTAACAATTCCATGGCATCTTTTTCATACCTTGTGGCTTTTCTGTTTTTAAAGCTCATGTCTTACTTATGAAATAAACATCTCTATTATGATACTTCCAGTTTTCTCCTGTAATATGTGAAATTATTGAAAGCAGAGGGAGAGCTGAGTATTCTAATTATCCTCTCCAAATTGCACTTATTGGTTTGTGGTATGTATTGCCTACTAGCAATTTCTTTCACCATCACCATCATCTTGATCATGATCATCATTTCATCATAACTAACATTTACTGAACGCTTAGGACCTGCCAGGAACTAATCTAAGCACTTTACACATTGAATTATTGAATCTTCATAAGAGTCCCAGGAGATAGCTAATATTATCCAGAAATATTGTAGTGGTGTCATCATTTCTCCTGCTTCTTTTTCACCTTTGCATTGCCTCAGAGAACCGGTACAGCTGAAACACCCTCTTGTTGGTGATCCACCCTCCCTTCCCTGCTTTGAACCCTTGCTGCTGCTGCTGCTAAGTCGCTTCAGTCGTGTCCAATGCTGTGTGACCCCATAGACGGCAGCCCACCAGGCTCCCCTGTCCCTGGGATTCTCCAGGCAAGAACACTGGAGTGGGTTGCCATTTCCTTCTCCAGTGCATGAAAGTGAAAAGTGAAAGTGAATTCGCTTAGTCATGTCCGACTCTTAGTGACTCCATGGACCGCAGGCTCCTCCATCCATAGGATTTTCTGGGCGAGAGTACTGGAGTGGAGTGCCATTGCCTTCTCCGGCTTTGAACCCTTATAAGATGACAAATGACCACTGAGTGGATGATGTGTTTCTCATTTCTAACAGTTTTGAGGATTCATTTAGGGAATATTAAACTAGAGGGGAGTGTGAAGGAAAATGGATACATATATATGTATGGCTGAGTCCCTTTGCTGTCCACCTGAAACTGTCACACCATTGTTGATCAGCTATACTCCAGTACAGAATAAAAGTCTAATGCTTGAACACATGGATCGGCCTGATTTGGTTTTGGCAGGTACTAAAATTAAAGGGAGAAGGGTATTTGGCATAAATTGTGACAAAGAAGGAAAAGGAGTTGCTGAATGAGGTTTCATGCAATGCCTCCTGGATTGATCAAATGGAGAAATACTGAACTGTAAAACAAAGGGGGCCTCTAGTATTGCTCTCTGGTAGATGAGGCCAGCCTGGTGGGGTGGGAGGAGAAGGCTTGGCACTTCACAGAGACAGATGCTTGAATGGATTTTGCAGGTGGTTTTATGCTAGTTCATGGTGGGCTCTTTGGCAGATCTTTCCTTTGGCTCTTTTAGCTCAATCCAGGCTTGAGGTGACACTGTGCGTCTCTGATAGCAATATATGTTCAATGACCTTACCAGTATCTTTCCAGCTCACATTAAAATATATTTTTATCTGCTTTTTATCTGATTTTAATACTGTAAGTTTTTTTTCAATTTAAATGTTTAGAGAGCCACTTTGTGGATGAAACTGCCTTGATTGCTATATGAATCTTCCCTTAAAAGGCTAGAGTGAGAATAGTTTCTTAAATGCCTGCTCTTGTTGGTTTCATTTAAAACCCCAGATGCAACATTTGAGACTGCAGTTATAGAAGCTAACACTTGCTGGGTGGTCACTGAGTATCAGTGTTTCACCTGCTTTACTTAATCTGTAGCTTTTCATTCTCACAACAATCCAGTCTGGGAGGAACTATAGATATCCTCATTTTACTCATGGAGAAAACAAAATATGGAGGGGTTAAATAACTTGGGCTTTTCTGGTATCTTAGAGGGTAAAGAATCTGCCTGCAAGGCAGGAGACCTGGATTTGATCCCTGGGTTGGGAAGATCTCCTGGAGAAGGGAATGGCTACCCACTCCAATATTCTTGCCTAGATAATTCCATGGACAGAGGAGCCTAGCCTGAGGCTACTCAGGAGGTGGCCAAGTAAGATTTGTAGCCAGGTCTATGTCTTCAGAACCCATACTCTTAACCATGACGACACTGCCTTTTGGACAGTCATCTCCAGGCAAGGTGCTTCTTTGCAGCTATTTTCTGTAGCTGTCAAGCACAAAACAAGCCAGAAACTCTCTTGCAGAGACATACAAAATGATAACTTGAACTTGTTTTTCTATGTTCTCTGCTTTTACCAGCTTGAGAATAGGAGACCTAAGTTTTTTTTAAATTTTAATTAGTCATATTGAAATACATTAAATAGAATCTGTGGTGGCAGCTGTGTATTCTCACTGTGACTTGAAAACTACATTCATTGATATCTTTTTAGTCATTTTTTTTTGGAAAGAAATCTATTGTCCATTATAGCTGCTACTGCTCTGAACTCTTCTGTGCTGTCTTCTTTGAGGAAAATGACAATGGCATACTGTACTTCACAGGTGCAAAAATGAAATGATTTGCTTCATCATTTAGTCCGCTTAATTTACAGCTTTTTATGTTTAATTGTGTCTATTGTTCATAGATTGGATATTGAGGATCCTACAAAGATGATATTTTGAATCAGCTTTGTAATGTCATTGAGTAGGTCTTACACTGCAGGATACGTCAATCTTTTCTCCAATTGTGACAGTTTGGATATCCTCAGGGGTTCCAAGCTGTCTTCAATTATGCCAGCTGTCTGAATATGGAATGTAAATCTACTGTTACAGTGGGGAATTAAATATTATTTGGCCCAATTTTACCTTTCTAGTTAAAAGTGAGTAGCATGTGCCTGCCTATGCAGTGAATGTAGACAGATGCTGTGCGTGCAAATGTGCTATGGATACAATTTTCCTTTCTAAGCATTTATGGTTTGGAGAGAACCCCCATCTGCCACTAAGTCAAGTAACCTTGGGTATGTTTCCTTACCTCTCTGGGATTTTGTTTCCTTCCCTCTAAAAGGAAGGGGTTATTCTAAATCTTTTGGAAGCCATTTGGGATTGAGTTGTGAGTATTTTGTGATCTTGGGAATTTTATTAGTCTCACCTCTATACTGTTCCTGCTCCAATGACCTGGGGAAGCCTCAGGTCAGCACCCACCTAAGGCTCACCCATGACACTATAGTTTTCTTGAGAACAGACAACTGTAGCTAAATCACTGTGATCTCAAATTTCTCCCTACCCTGTTCCCCTTAGGGGTAATATGTTTCCTGGCAGCTTGTCCAGAAAACATTCACAATGAAATGTAATCAGAGTATAAGATTTCCTTTTGAGATTGGTGAACAGTGAATTTCTAGCTGACTGTTAAATGTGCTGTTCCCATTTGGAAGAACTTCCCGTAGCATCTACAGCTGGGTGTTTTAGGTGGTATTCCTGGTTGTAGAGACTAAGGTGATGGGTTGTGTTCACTTTCTTAAGTCCATAAGGAGTGTCTTAGTTCATCTTTGAATGCCACAGTAAGTTATGCATAACTTTTTATGCTGTTCCTTTATATCACTATCCACAGGCATGGGAGACCTAGAGATTAGGGTTGTGAAAATGAACGTCACTCAGTCATGTCCGACTCTTTGAAACCCCATGAACTATACAGTCCATGGAATTCTCCAGGCTAGAATACTGGAGTGGGTAGGCTTTTCCTTCTCCAGGGGATCTTCACAACCCAGGGATAAAACCCAGGTCTCCCACATTGCAGGCAGATTCTTTATCAGCTGAACCACTAGGGAAGAGATTAGGGTTGGGGTGCACAAAATTTTAGGAGACAATGTGGGACATTCATAATCTAGAAGCCTAAATTATTTTCAGTTAGTCATTGGATATGCTTATATCTGGATCTGGCGGAATCCCCATTATGTTCATTCATTCATTTGATAAATAAGAATTTGTTGTGCACCTGGCACATGATGGCATTCTTCTAGGCCCTGGGGACACAAATGTGAACAAGACAGAAAAACATTTGCTCTCATAAGATTTACACCAGGAAGTGTTCAACAATGAGATGTGAGCTGACTTTCACCCAGGCATCATTGTTATGCCTACTGATGTAATTCTTTTGGTCTTTATTTTGCTTCTTTTTTGGTTGTTGGAATGCTGTCTTGTCACAAAAGCCAAACATATTGTCCCAATGTAATAGACAAAATGTGATTATGTGGTGGCCTCTAACTTTCCGATACTGTGGCAAGGATTATGAGTTGCGAAGATTGATGTAAAGCTTCAGCATCAAGCACAGAGCTGAGTTAAGGTAATTAGTGAATCATAAATGAAAAATATTGAGTGACTTTTAGTTTGGTCTATCATCAGGTCAGTTGTGCTGGGGAGTACTTGGGAGGGAAAGAGGTGTATGGAATTTTTTCTCAGTGCCATGGCTGGAGGGGAGGAAGGAAAGACTATTTACTGTGTTTTAGAAAAGAGAAGACCTTGGAATTGGGAATAAATTCATAGTGCTTGGCACAAATTGTTTGTTCATCTCATTTGACAGTTGAAAAAATTTGAGCTGGTATATTTCAAATGAATGATCAGATTTATAGAGAAATTTAATCAACCATTTAGATGTAGAAGGTTTGAGGCAATGAAGTTTAGCATTCTCTTCTTTCTGGTTTTGGAAACCAGAGGATAGTCCTGAGCTTTCACCCAGAGGATGTCTGTTCTTTACTTTTTTTTTGTTCTCTTGAAATATATTATGTGTCTCATGCAGCATCATCTTCTTCATAATGCCTTGGCTGGAATTTTTTTTGAAGTAAAACTTACGAATCCCTTGTTATCCCCATATTTTCTCCTTATTGTCTAGAGGGCAAACAATAAAAGGGTTAGAGAAGATAATCATGAAATTCTTAAAGAGTGGTTCCTCCCATCCAAAACTTGGTCCTGTTCCTTTTTGGCATTATGTATGGGTGGGAAATCTCCAGTGTGTACATTTAGCTTTGTTGGCCTTTGGGATGCTTCATTGCACATGATGCGGCACTAATCAGATGCTCTGCCCGGCACAGATGTGTCTAACCTGCTGTCTGTACACCTGAGAATTGGAAAGGTGATGTGCTCAGCATTCTGTTATAAGCTTATTTCTCTAGGAACTTTAAAAACCTCTAATGAAAAAGCCTCTCCCGCCACCTGAGGCTTCCTTTTACTCTTTCACTGATGTTCCAAGATGATCAATAGGAAATACTCTCAAAACACTCTGTGTGAAGTTCAAACTACTGGACTCTGGTAGGTCGGGGCAGTCCTGCACAGAAGCACACTCTTTAACTTCCACTTACAATCATATTGGAAATGTACATGATCAAATTACTTAAACCTTCAATGCTATCCTTGTGAACTGCTCATTCTCACCCATTCAATAGTCAAGGTCAGTTATCTGTCAGGCACTGAGAGGAAATATAAGATGTCTTCAAGGAGCTCCTATTTCTGGAAAGAAGAGAGAAAAAGAAAATAATTGATGTACGATATCATAAGCACTATAATTGAATTATATGCAGGGTGCCATAGGTATCATATGATATAACAATAGATGCTTATAATGATTATCCTTCATCATTAGGAAGTGGTTAAATGTTTCCAAAATTCTCAATTAAAAGGTTGAAATTTCTCATAGAAAGACAATTCAAAATGTGTTAATCGAAGGACTATATATTGGTTGCAGAATTTGTCATTATTTTGAATATTTTATTTTCTAGAAATTTCTGATGATTGAAAAATTATTTTGCTTGTATCTGGCTATAACCTCAGTATTTACAACATTTCCTGGCACATAGTACAAGCTAAATAAATATTTAATGAATGCATGAATTATCCTGAAATGAAGACAATACCACCATCAGAGTTTGATTAGAGAATCATAGTAGAAATGACCATAGGGAGTTTAAACTCAAAGCCTTAGTCTGTGCACAGAACTAATAAGGCCAAGGACAAAGTTTTCTTTCTTATATGAACAAGTTAAATTTGTGTCATGGAAGGCAGCAGGGCAAAAATATTTGGGAATTGAGTTAAAGCAATTAGGTTCTGCAGCCATAGATCAAATTTTAGAGAACTGCAAGGAGCCACAGGATTCTAAAAGTCAAAGTAATAAGAACAAAGGCTAAAACAGGAAAAAACCAGAAAATGCCTTAAACCTTATCAGGAGATAGCTTAAATCTCAGAGGTCAGTTCATGCCTGCCTCCAATCTGCCTGCTGACAGACACAGCTGCCTCAATGGACTCATATGGTTTGGGGCATTTTCTTGTCTCTTAACTAGTAGGTTTGGATGGGCTCCTGACCCACAGACAGCTAACCCATTCTTCTATGCCTTACCTGGCTTAAGAATCTGAGGTGTGTATATCTATGAAGCAGAGATGAAATCTGCTAGTGGGAGGAGGTGAATCAGGAAAGCCATGGCTGAAATTATGAGGGAGCAAAAGTCACAAGGCAAAGAATAGAGAGTTACGCAGAGGCCCCATGTGAAGGAGATCAGACAGCCCCTGAGAGACACCGAGGGAGAGGACTGCCAAATTTCCTGAGGGCTTTTCATTCCTGGTACCCATGTCCTTAGAATTTCACACCTGTCCCCCCCCCCCCCCCCCTCCCCCCACACACATCCAAGATTTTTATTGCTGTTGTTGTTGTTAGAGGTAACTAAGGTAGGATTTTGTTCTTTCCATCCATCCAAAAAGCCAATTGAATCATTCACAAATGCTAATTTGTTGTTGTTGAGATGTTAGGTGGGATTAAGAGAACTGTGTGGACAGAACATTTCCATCATTGTATTTGAATGAAAACAATTCAAATCTCCTAATTGCCCTCATGTCTACCCCATCTGGGTTAGCTGGCCTGTCAGACTTGCCCTACAAACTCTATTTTTATATATATATATATATAATGGAAATATATATATATATATAATGGAAATATATATATATATATATGGAAATATATATATATATCTCATGGAAATAAATATAGCTTCACAGTTCCTTCTTATTCAGACTCTGCATGCTCCACTAGATAGTAGGCTTTGAGGATTAAGGTTTTGAATTATTTATTGTTCCTCTTTTAGTGTCCACTATGGTGGTGGTGGTTTAGGTGCTCAGTCGTGTCTGACTCTGCAACTCCATGGACTTTAGTCCTCCAGGCTCCTCTGTCCCTGGGATTTCCCAGGCAAAAATACTGGAATGGGTTGCCATTTCCTTTTTCAGGGGATCTTCCCAGCCCAGAGACTGAACCTGAATCTCCTGCATTGCAGGCAGATTCTTTACTGATTGAGCCACCAGGGAAACCCAGTGTCCACTATAGTGCCATGAAAATGCCCAAACTGAATACATTCTTGACACATGATTGCTGAAAAAAATCTCTAGTTGGATATAGAGAGGATACACTTTGTTATTAAATATGCAGGCTTAAGTATTGAATCTTTCCCCAAATCAACTGTATTTATATGTAGTCACTCAAAGTGAAAGGATATTATGTGGTAGCACTATAACTGGCTAATCTAATAACTGAGTTATTAAACAAGAGAATACAATGAGTTGCAACTGAACTTCCACACTCATTCCTGACTATCTTGTAATACTGATAGTTGAAGCATTATTGAGAACAATTTCAATACTGAATACTGACAGTATGCTGTTTGTTGTCTTTTACTGTTCATTAATTGCTAATTTGGATTTTACTGTTTCTGTTGTGGTAACCTCTTTAGCTTTTATGCTAGTGAATCAAAGCAAAAGCCCTTTTAGTCTTCAAAATAAATGAGCTTCTTACACAGTGACTGGGCTCTGCAGAGGTGTGCTGTGCTGTGCCGTAAATAGAACTAGTTCCCAGCCCCACTCTGCTGTAATTACAGGGTCCTAAGGAAGCTTCCCAGGTGGCTCAGTGGGAAAGAATCCACTTGTCAATGAAGGAGATACAAGAGATGTGGGTTTGATCCCTGGGTTGGGAAGATCCCCTCTAGTAGGAAATGGCAACCCCACTCCAATATTCTTGCCTGGAGAATCCCATAGACAAAGGAGTCTAGCCAGCTACAGTCCACAGGGTCGCAGAGAGTTGGACACAACTGAACACACACACACACACAGACAGACAGACACACACACACAGACACACACACACACAAAAGGAAGGTTAGTGGAGCAGATCCTCTTATGGATCCTCTTATGGCAAACAGTATGCATATTATGGCTCTCTTAATTTTCAAAAAAAACATCTGGCTCAGTAGTTCTTGGCTCCTCTTTTCAATGTCAATTTGACCTATTTGCATTATAAGACACATAGATATATTAGAGTAACTTCTATGTCTGGAGGTATTTGGACTTCAGGGTTAGTCAAGAGAAAGTCACATCCATAACTGCAGATTTTCATCTAAAATTTAATGTGATTTTCTTTTTGTTGAGTACATTCTTTTTCTTACTAAAAGTATTTAGAGTACATATTCATTCAATCCAGCATTATAGTATTTTGTAAAGTTTCAATATTAATTACGTCAATAATATTACTTTTTTAATTACAATTTCATGCATGTGGAAACAAACATCATGAAATACTTGATTATTTTGGCTGCATCATTTGATTTAATTTTCACTCAGCTATTTCCAGAGAATTTTGGGAAAATGTCTTTCATATGGGTAATAAATATCTGACTAACCACTGGAACACTGTATTAATATAAGAAAGAAAAAAAATAAATTAGTGAGGAAGAAGAGAGAAAATAAGAGCAATGCTATGAATGGAATATTAAACACTGAAGTTTTTAGTAATTGATTATAATATTTAATGTTGATATTTTATCAGAATGCACTTAAGTGAGTATATTTTTATTTTTAATAATATGTATATAGCAGATATAACTTCAAATTGCAAATGTTAATCATAAAAACATGACACTTTTGAAAGTTATGCAAAAGTCTGTTCTCTATAAAGCATTTTAATAAGAAAAGTTTAATCTCTGCATTTAGTTTTCATATTTTTATTAGCATATTTATCTAATATGATAGATTTCTTTATAGAGTTGATTTGTCCAGAAATACTACTATTACACTGTGTGATATATTGGTAATATTTTAAAATTTGTTAATAGATTAGCAACTCGTCCTTCACAATTCAGTTCAGTTGCTCAGTTGTGTCTGACTCTTTGCGACTCCATGAATTGCATCACGCCAGGCCTCCCTATCACTAACTATCACTGACTCCCGGAGTTCACTCAAACTCATGTCCTTCGAGTCGGTGATGCCATCCAGCCATCTCATCCTCTGTCGTCCCCTTCTCCTCCTGCTCCCAAATCCCTCCCAGCATCAGAGTCTTTTCCAATGAGTCAACTCTTCGCATGAGGTGGCCAAATTATTGGAGTTTCAGCTTCAGCATCAGTCCTTCCAAAGAACAGAAGTATTTGATTAAAAAAAAAACAAAAACAAAACAAAAAAACCCAAAAAAACCCATACCTTTGTTTTAGTAAGAAAGGAATAATGTCAGAAGGAAAATGCTTGAACTGAAGAACACTATCACTGATAACAATAGCTGCCATTGTGTGCTTGCTAAGTCTCTTTAGTTGTGTCTGACTCTTTCAGACCCTATGGACCATATCCTACCAGGCTCCTCAGTCCATGGGATTCTCCAGAAAAGAATACTGGAGTGGGTTGCCATGCTGCAGGTGATCTTCCCAGCCCTGGGATCGAACTTGCATCTCCTGTGACTTCTGCATTGGCAGGAGGGTTCCTTACCATTAGCACCACCTGGAAAGTCCAGCTGTTATTGACTGAGAGCTTATTCTGTGCCAGGCACCTTTTTAAATGGTTTATGTGCAGCCAATTGTTTATCTTCATTACAAACTTATGAGATTGGTGGTGGTGTCCCCAGTGCACAAAAAGGTAACAGGTGTGGACAGTTTAAAGCTCTTGCCAAGATGACTTAACTAGTAAATGGTGGATTGAGTATTTAAATAGGATTGTTTGATATCAAACCTCAGCCTCTTATCCACAGTGCTGTTTCAGGAACCTGCTTCATGGTGATACTTTGAAGATGATAAATGACACAGTGAATGTGTGTTTCTTTACAGTGGATTAAAGTAAGAAAAATTCAAGTATCATCAGGGTTTGGAAAAAATGTAGAATCTCTAAATAATTTTTGACTTAAGCATTGTGTTTTAAAATTGTTTTAGTCTATTTTAAGCCACATTTTTCTGAAGACCATTTAAAAAACTTGAAAAATTGACTTTGGAGTTAGTGCAGTCTAATGTAGGAAATATGTATATAATATAACAAAACACACACTGTTAATTATTTTTTCTAGATGTCTACTGACCTTAAATTTCTTGATTTATATTTTTAGACTACAAGTACCATGAAAATTAGAGATGATTCTCCTGACTCCCAAGGCAGAGTAGGATCCTGAAGTATTTTCTATTGCAGATAAGTAATAGAGTCAAAGTTAAGAGTCATCTAATTTTGGTACTAAGGGCAATTTAAGAAAAATATACCTGTCAAAATTATCAAGCTAGCTCATGGTTTATATAACTCTCTATTAACTGAGGTATTTTGTTAACCAGACTCATATTTATTATGTACGACAAAGATGTTAAAGTTTATTAATTAGTTACTTAACTATGGGATTTTTGAATATTTAGCCTCAGTTCAAATAAAATGGATTTTTCTGTTTGTTACTAAACTATATAGTTATGCTACCTTCCTTTATTCAATATCAAGTTTTTCATGTTTCATTCCTTACTTACTCCTACACTCATGGAAGATGGCAGAATAATTAACCACCTAATCAGAGAAGCCATGCAGTAAGAAGAGAGATCTCTCAGTTTTTCTCATCTACAATGGAAGATTTCTACAGGGACACTACCTTTCCTTTACCTTCTAATCTCAGAAGAGGAATGTTTCCCATTTGCTTTCAGCTATCTGTGCCCTTGGGCTTCCCAGGTGTTGCTAATGGTGAAAAACTGCCTCCAGTGCAGGTAGACTTAAAAGACTCAGATTCAATCCCTGGGTCAGGAAAATCCCCTGGAGGAGGGCATGGCAACCCACTCCAGTATTCTTGCCTGGAGAATCCCATGGATGGAGAAGCCTGGCAGGCTGACATCCATAGGGTAGCACAGAGTTGGACCCCACTGAAGCAATTTAGCATGAACATACCTGTTCCTGTAGGTAGCTCAGTGGTAAAGAATCCACCTGCCAATGAAGGAGATACAAGAGACAGGAGACGCGGGTTAGATCCCTGGGTCTGGGAGATCCCCTGGAGGAGGAAAAAGCAATTCATTCCAGTATTCTCGCCTGGAGAAATTCCATGGACAGAGGAGCCTGGAGGGCTACAGTCCATGGGGTCGCAAACAGCTGGACATGACTGAGCGACTAAGCACATATGTACCTGTGCCCTTGGTTTCTCTTTCTCTTAATCCCTCTCTACATCACAGTTACTCCTGTTATTTAATTTCTTAAATATCTACTTTCAGCTTAAAAATGTACTCAAGATTTCCTTATCCTTAAAATCCCATCCCTCAACACTTCTTCCCTGTCAAGTTACTCTCTCATCTCTCAACTGCCCTTTAGTAGCAAATTATAGATAAAGTGATCTGTAGCTTTTCTAATTACTACCCACTCCTTCCTTAATCCTTTATTATCTGGCTTCTACCCACAGTACTGCAGTGAAATCATTCTTACAAAGGTCATCACTTCCTTCTAAATAGCAAATACAACTTCCTATTCTCTGTGCTAATTCTAACTGCTAAAAATCCTATAGCATTACTATCCACTAAACCTGCATTCAATAAGTGTTCTTTAGATGCCCATTATGTGCAAAGCCTTAGCTTTAGAAGTTGAATAAGGCCCTCCTTGATCCACTTGGAGTTCCCATTTACTTGAGGGAAACAGGTGCAAAAACAATGACCATACAGGGTGATGTGTGCTCTAATGAAGTTTACTGAGTAAAACATTGTGGGACAAAGGGTGGGGGATATCATAGGGTAAGTGGTATTTGAAAGGGTTCAGTTCAGTTCAGTTGCACAGTCATGTCCGACTCTTTGCGACCCCATGAATTGCAGCACGCCGGGCCTCCCTGTCCATCACTAACTCCCGGAGTTCACTCAGACTCACGTCCATCGAGTCGGTGAGGCCATTCAGCCATCTCATCCTCTGTCGTCCCTTTCTCCTCCTGCCCCCAATCCCTCCCAGCATCAGAGTCTTTTCCAGTGAGTCAACTCTTCACATGAGGTGGCCAAACTACTGGAGTTTCAGCTTTAGCATCATTCCTTCCAAAGAAATCCCAGGGCTGATCTCCTTCCGAATGGAATGGTTGGATCTCCTTGCAGTCCAAGGGACTCTCAAGAGTCTTCTCCAACACCACAGTTCAAAAGCATCAATTCTTCGGTGCTCAGCCTTCTTCACAGTCCAACTCTCACATCCATACATGACCACAGGAAAAACCATAGCCTTGACTAGACGGACCTTAGTCGGCAAAGTAATGTCTCTGCTTTTGAATATACTATCTAGGTTGGTCATAACTTTTCTTCCAAGGAGTAAGCGTCTTTTAATTTCATGGCTGCAGTCACCATCTGCAGTGATTTTGGAGCCCCAAAGAATAAAGTCTGACACTGTTTCCACTGTTTCCCATCTATTTCCCATGAAGTGATGGGACCGGATGCCATGATCTTCGTTTTCTGAATGTTGAGCTTTAAGCCAACTTTTAGTGGGTGGGAATTCCAGGCTATTTAAATAGTACAAGGAAACACTGAGTTGAGAACAAGCATAGCATGTTTTAGAAACAGTGTGGTTCAAACTTTTAATGCCTGGGGATGGGATGGGACTGTGTATAGTATTAGAAAATTGGAAACAGTTCAGGGACAGACTGTACAGATTCGAAGCTTTTCTCTATTGCCTCTGTTCTTTCTCTTTGATTCTTACTTTCCTTGGCTGATTCCCAATTTTTTAGATTACTCCTCAAAAACGATTTTTCCATGATATAGTATTGTTATGGGAGTTTATAATTTCCTTGGTTCTGTCTCATTGCAACAAAAATTTGAAGCAACTGATGGACAGTGTTATAGCCCCGTGTAATTTCCTCAGATGGACCAGTGTTACAACCCCATATTACAGCTCAGTTTTATTTAGAAAGAAAAGGAAAATACATCCTTGAGGTGTGAGGGCAGACTGACCCAAAAGACTTGAAGAGAAAGCCCCTGGCCCAATTTGGCTCCTGTTTTTATAAGTTTTTTCTCCTCCCCATGGGCCTGCCCTATGTAAATTGGGCTAGCCAGGAGTGCTGTTTGTTTTACCCGAGGTCCTCCGGTCCTCTGACCTTCGTTTGTTCTGTTTTCGTGGGCTTTCCTCTTCTTTGTCTTTTAGTCAAGGGGCTTCCCTTGTGGCTCAGATGGTAAAGCGTCTGCCTACAATGCGGGAGACCTGGGTTTGATCCCTGGGCCAGGAAGTTCCCCTGAAGAAGGAAATGGCAACCCACTCCAGTATTCTTGCCTGGAAAATCCCGTGGACGGAGGAGTCCGGTAGGCTATAGTCCATGAAGTTGCAAAGAGTCAGACGCGACTGAGCGACTTCACTTCCCCTTCTTTGTCTTTTGGTCACCGCCATCTGGACTCCTTTTTCCTATTCTAACTACCTAACAGTACCATCTTATATCTTTACCCAGGTGACATTTTCTACATCATGTCCTCAACCATTATATTAGGTACATGCCACTTACTAGCATCTGTAATCTCTATCGCTGACTTCTCTTCTGACCGCAGATGTGAATGTTAATCTTCTGTTGTATGTCAAATTCATCACATACTAAATATGGTCAGTGGGTTGTGGTGGTATAGTCACTTAGTCATGTCCAACTCTTGTGACCACATGGGCTGTAGTCCACCCATCTTCCTTGTCCATAGGATTTTCCAGGCAAGAATACTGACGTGGGTTGCCATTTCCTTCTTCAGGAACTCTTCCCAGCCCAGGGATCAAACTCATGCCTCCTGCATTGCAGGTGAGTTCTTTACCTGAGCCACCAGGGTAGCCCCATGGTCAATATCAATGTATACATAATATTTAAAAAGTATTTGTGTTCAAATATTTTAATGGTGGTTTCACTACCTGGAGCCTCTTCTTCAGTTTATCTTTTATACTGGAGTAAATAATGTAAAACTATATACAGTGTGGTTTAAATCAATTATCTTATTTTCTTTCTAAAGTTTTGCATATTACTCAATTATGTACAAAATAGAACCCAATGTTGACATTCCAGTCCAGAGGCTCTTTGATAATCTTTCTGCCACCTATCTTTTTGCTCTTGAAATCCCTTGCATGACTACCCTACTCTATATTTTATCAATTCACTGAATATTCTCTTTTATTCTCTTGAGGATTCACTCAATATTTAGTATGTCCACCTCCTTGCCTCACTTGCACATGAACTGAACTCACGCTTTCCCTTAAGGCCCAGTGTTTTTAGGACCTCTTCTTTGTACCTTATTTCATAGCTCCAATTGGAACCACCTGATTTTTTTGCATTTACTTAGCATGGTTTGGACCTCTGATAATACTAATGTATTCTACTTTGTTTCAAAGTAGTTAATTTATCTGTTTCTCTAATGATACTTCAATTTCTTAAGTGTATATTTCATATATTTTTGGTTATACTTGGGATATTATAATGATACCAAGTAGTTGTACTACTTGAATATTATAATGTGAATTCAAATGAAACATCCTATTCAAGTTTTAGTGTTCTTTGTGTTGACTATACGTATCTCAATTATTTAGAGATTAAGAGTGAATGTGATATATTTATTTGACTGTAAGCGTTTCAAGGACGGGGATTTATTTATAGCTATATTTGCAATCAACGTGTCCCAAGAATTTTGAACACATAATACTGTTCAAATATTTATTGTTTAATACCTACATCCTTAACTGCCTTATAATTTCAATAACAATGAGGAAGATACCGCTTCTTTGTAAACCATGCATATTTATGATTCTTTTGAATCTCTTTCTCTTTCCACCAAATAATCTATTTGATTTAGCTGACTTGACTGCAGGCTCTCAAAAAAGCAGACTTTTTTTTTTTATTACCACACTAATTTCTTAATTTGTACTTGAATTTACCTATGTGCTGCAGAATCTCCTTCATTAGACAAAGAAATCACTAGTCAGTAGTTTTCAGTGTGTGTGTGTGCATATGTGTGTATATGTACACACATGCACACATACACACATATATATATATATGAACAATGAGAGATGTGATTTACGATGTTCAAATGAAATTCTGAACTTCTGTTGTTCATTTTAAAAGTTTAAAAATATCTATAATGCATGTTATTTTTGCTGAATAATCACCCCATCCCATTTTTCTGTATTTCATAGAAGACAAAGGGATTCATGTGAACAACAGAGTCTTGGTTTATGCCATCCTTGAAAACTTTTATTAAACTTTAAGCCTCTCATTCTCATTTAATTAAAGAAAAACAAAACCAGAAATGTGATTTTTCAGAAGTAAACTTGTCATTTAAAGTTCATCATTTTTCTTAAATTTGGTAATTCTCTTTTAATTTGAGTATAAAACTAATTTAATTGGGACTACCACTATATTTTGAAGTGGAAAAAGGTGTTAAGTTATCTGAATGAGATATGTATTGGTTACCAAATGTGTGTGTGTCTTCACATTTGTCGTCTTCTTTTGAATAAGATGGGACTGTGCAAATTGTCGAGCTACCGAAGTGTGAGAGTAACCTTTGTTTCTTTGAGGACAGAGCATTTAAAAACTGTTGTGAGACTCCTGAGTTATTTTTGCCTACTGCCACAGTGATCGTAAGCTTCCTCTTAAGATTGTACCCATCCAAACCCCTGAATCATTGTTTGGATTGATGTTGCCTTACAGAGCTTCTGGACCTGCAGCAGATTTAGAATGAGCCCAGAGATTTTGTTTTAAGCCACGGATTTCTTGAAATTTATTACTACACCTCAACTTGGCCTACCTTAATTAATACATGAACTGTGGGACTAATATGGTACTCTGCAGGAGTGTCCTGGACTAAGTGAGGGATTAGATATAGAGAAGAAAGCACAGTTTATAACAAAGGTTAGTAACTAAAGGACCACATTAGTTCAGTTCAGTTCAGTTCATTTCAGTCTCTCAGTCGTGTCCGACTCTTTGCGACCCCATGAATCACAGCATGCCAGGCATCCCTGTCCATTACCAACTCCCAGAGTTCACACAAACTCATGTCCATCAAGTCAGTGATGCCATCCAGCCATCTCATCCTCTGTCGTCCCCTTCTCCTTCTGCCCCCAATCCCTCCCAGTATCAGAGTCTTTTCCAATGAGTCAACTTTTCGCATGAGGTAGCCAAAGTATTAGAGTTTCAGCTTTAGCATCAGTCCTTCCAGTGAACACCCAGGACTGATCTCCTTTAGAATGGACTGGTTGGATCTCCTTGCAGTCCAAGGGACTCTCAAGAGTCTTCTCCAACACCACAGTTCAAAAGCACCAATTCTTCAGTGCTCAGCTTTCTTCACAGTCCAACATCCATACATGACCGCAGGAAAAACTATAGCCTTGACTAGGCGGACCTTAGTCGGCAAAGTAATGTCTCTACTTTTTAATATGCTATCTAAGTTGGTCATAACTTTTCTTCCAAGGAATAAGCATCTTTTAATTTCACTGCAATCACCATCTGTAGTGATTTTGGAGCCCCCAAATATAAAGTCTGAGACTGTTTCCACTGTTTCCCTATCTATTTCCCATGAAGTGATGGGGCCAGATGCCATAATCTTAGTTTTCTGAATGTTGAGCTTTAAGCCGACTTTTTCACTCTCCTCCCACCACATTAGTTACCAGGTACAAAACACCATGGTGTGGTGGTTTAATCACTAAGTTGTGTCTGACTTGCACCCCCATGAACTGCCATCTGCCAGGCTCCTTTGTCCATGAGATTTCCTAGGCAAGAATACTGGAGTAGGTTGCCATTTCCTTCTCCAAGGGATCGTCCTAACCCAGGGATTGAACTGGAGTCTCCTGCATTGCAGGCAGATTCTTTACCAACTGAGCCACCAGAGAATGCTCTCAAAACACCACATGAGAAAGCAAGAGGGAGCAGGAGATTAGGAGTCAGGGAGATGAGGGATAGTCTAAGAAAAGGAGTTCAAAGGAGAAGTGGACAAAACCTGTGAACAAAGCAAGAATTCTGAAGGATTTTTCAACTTGATGTTGTTTCATAGCAAAGGAGTAGGTCAGCTTTTTGGATGCACTGTTAAAAAAGTTGGCTACAGATTGTGACTTCAGAGTTAGTCCTCACAACCCAATATTTAGATTGTTTGTGGGTGGCAGGACTCACCCTCATTGGGTGGTGAGTGTCAAAAGACTGGAATATATTCCTTCAATATTCCACATTTATTTATTGGTCCATTATGGATTTTACCTTAGTAATATTTCTTACTTATAATTTTATATTACATGCTAGTGAGTTGGATTTTGCTGTTTAATGAATTTATGGGCATATCAGTACTTACTCTTGTTTGTAGTAAGAATGTCTTTTTGGTTTTTAGGGTCACTAAAAAATTTCCATCTGACTATAATTATTCAGGTCACATGTTATTATTTCTCATGCAGGAATAATATTTTCATGATCTTAACAATATTAGTTCCATCTTTTAACTTGGTTTATCATTTGGAAACACACTATAGATAATTAGGGACTGGATATTACAAAAATAGTGGTAATTAAAAAACCAGATAAATTCTTAAAACTGAACACAGTGATTATTAATAAATGATTTAAGAGACTTTATTTAATTCTAACATAAATCATCCAGACATCTCTAATTTGGCAAGATAACTTGATACCCTTTGCAGCAATAAAATTGTTTCTTTTCTCAAAGCAATGAAAAAAGAAGTCTTAAATGGAAAAAAAATACCCCATGAAATTTCACTATTTTTAAAAATTCATTTCAAGTCATGTTGGTATTACTAGCAGTCTAAAGCTTATTATTTCCATTCATTTCTTATCATCAGTGTGTTAGGAATTTGAAGATAGGATTTCTGTGATAAGAAAACAGAATGGCTATTTGGATGTTGTTCAGCAATGGTTTTTAAAAGAAAGACTGTATTAAGGATGTATTATTTTATTCTTTATATAAAAATGATAAGGATATTTGCAAAAATATCTATTAGGTAGTATTCTGGAGAATGTAGACTTGGAAAATAATAAAGTCTATTCTATAGGGAATAGGAAATAAATGTAGACTTTAGTTATATGAGCTTTTACTTATCATTCACTGAAGATTTCATCTGTGAGCCAGGCACTGGACTAAGTGAGGAAAGAACAAAGATAGCAACCTGGAAACAGATAGTTCATATACAGCTTCATTAAAGTGTGGGTATTCTTTTGCCAAAGGATGTAAGCATTCTAAAGACACTGTGGGTTGGGTATTTGAGATAACTAGACCCAAGGTGAAGATCAAGGAAAGCTCATTTGAAAGATGCAACATCTCAGCTGGCTATAAAGTATGAATAGTTTGTGTTGAGATTAAAAGGGTTCTGTCCAAAGGAAATCATGAGGAAAAAATGGCACTTCAGAGGAATTTTAAGTGGTTAGGATGACTGGAACTTAGGATGCAAGCAAATTGATAGGAGGGAAGGATAAATATATACACAAGAGGCAGACAAAGATGTTGACCCTTATACTTTTTGCTAAATAATTAAGCTCTCATTTTGAAAGAGACAGTAAGTCATTAAATGCTGTAAAATAGAGAAATGTCTCAGTCAAATCAATGTATTTGAACATTCACTTGGACAGCAGTAAGAAGAATATAAGCAAAATCAGTAAGTAAGTTTAGATAGACCAGTTGAGAAGGCAATATTGTACAGATGAATAATAAAGAAAACATGGACTATCAGAGCACTGATGTCAATGCAAAATAATGAATGTGTGTGAGAATATACAGATGGAAAAATCTCTTGAACTTCGGGACATCAGTGTATCAGTGATATCAGTAGGGATCAGTAATCAGTGATATCAGTAGGGATGAGGGAGAAGAAGGGATTGGACTTGGGTATTTGAGACTTGTGTGAGGGTCATGGTGCTGACCCTCACACAAGTCTTGATGTTTTACAAGATTTTGATTGATTTTTGATTGATTTCTTGATGTTTTACAAGAAATTTAGAAAAAATGCGTGAAGATAAGAGTTCAGTTTTGGGGTCATGTAGCTTTTAAAATGCTGTGTGACACTAAGTGGAGGTGTTCAGTTAGCAGGTGGATATCAGAATAGTTAGAGTTATTTGAGGTGGAGACAAAGATTTGAGAATCATCATGGTAAAGGGATAGTCAATTAAATGGTTTAAATTATAATGCAGAAAGAGGGCAATAAATCTATTCTTGAATGAATCTGATTGGATTCAGATCCCCAATTCCTTAATTACTCTGTGACCTCAGAAATTCAATTAACCTTTTAATATCTAAGTTTCTTCATCAGTAAAATATGTATGATATAGTAGTAAAAATGTGAAATTTTGACATAATATTTATAATATACTAACAAAAGTAGTATATTCCTGAGGAGAGTGCACAGGGGAGGAGAGCTGGGACTGTAAACCTGGGAACAAACAGTTGAACAGTATGCCAAGAAGACTGACCAGGAAGGAAAGAAGAGTAATTGGAGAAAACAGAAGATCATTAGGTGAGAATACAGTTTCAAGAATAAGAAAATAATCATAAGTGCTAAAGGATGTGGGAATTCAGTATTATAAGCTCATATATATTTTCCATATTTGACAACTAAAGGTCGTGGATGATAGTTTTTGGAGTAAAATAGTTTTACTTGTGGGGGCGGGGGGAGGTAGAGAACAAACACCAGAGTAAGATATGTTGGGGTGTTGGTTAGAAGTGAAAGAATAAAGATGAGTGTTAACTACTGCCAATTCATTTCTCCAACATAAATTTGTTGTAAACAAAATGTGTAGAGCATTGTGTTGGGGCACAGTAATGGGATGATCTAGTCCTTAAGTCAACAAGTTTTTAAGCTTGTAGGAATGACAGTAATTAAATAACTGCTTGCCTATTTAATTTCGATTATACTTTTTATTGCAGTTTAGTTGATTTATACTATTGTGTTAGTTTTTACAATTTTAATGTTATAAGGGAGTATTGCTTTGCACTGTTAAGAGTGGGTACCTAGGGACCTGATTTAGTCTTAGAGGTTAGGATGCCTTTCTTGAAGAAAACTTTGTTGGGCTGAGCATGAAAAGAAAGGTAGGAATTAACTATATAAGAAAGCAAAGGGAAAGAATATCAGGCAGAAAAGATAGTATGTGTGATTGCTCTATGAGACAGAGTATGAGGCATTTGAGGAGCTAGGAGTAAGCCAGAGAGATGAAATGATGAGAGTGAGGAGGGAGTGGTGGAAATCAGCGGTGGGTAAGTCAGGTGTGTAGAATCTGATCAGCACAGTGCCAGAATTCTGTCCTCTATCCCAAGCTTGAAGATGCATTGCTGAATGGTTTAAACAACAGAGTGACATGGTCACATTGAGTTTCAAAATGATCACCATGATTACATTTTGTAAAAAATATTGACGGCAAAAAGAATAGATCTGAGGGGACCAATTAAAAGGCAATCAGTATTCTAGGTGCAAGATGATGGTAGATCATTATATGGGTGGTGGTTGAAGAACTGAGGATAAATTGAAGGATTCAAGGTATATTTTAGGAGGCAAAATGAAAAGGTGATTTGGTGATTTACTGGATAAGAGCAATTGGTAGAAAGGGGTACCAAAGATGATTACTAGATTCTCACTAGCACTGGTTGAGGGTTGAAAGTAGGCAGACTTTTGGAAGAAGATGGTCAAGTTAGTTTCTGACGTTTAGAATTTGAGGTGTCTAGGTGTTATGCTAACAGTGTTAAGACAGTTTAATATGCTGGTTTGGTAACTCTACAGTTGCCAAGCTACAAGTGTTGACTAGATTATCTTTGTGTGCAGGACAGATGGAGTCACTAAGGCTAACCCTTGAGAATCCGTGGCACTGGTTACTTTTGAGGAGTATGTTGCAGTTAGTGAAACTTTGTCACAGAAGATGGAGGCATAAGGTGAAATGTGATATTATGGAAACCATTGTAGGAGTGGGTTTCATGAAGGGATATGCAGTCAACAATATCATAAGCTGCTGCACAGTCAAGAAAGATGAGAGCTGAAAACTATCCATGAATTTAGCAGCTTGGTAATCATTAGGACCTTAGTGAAGACAATTTGGTCTTTGGTATTAAAAAATTTGAAATTCGAGTGGAATACACATGGGGATATTATTAGAAGAAATCTGTTTGTGAAAGAACAGAGAGATGTATTTGGCAGTAGCCCCTGGATTGAGAAAATCCCCTGAAGAAGGGAATGGTTACGCTTTCCAATATTCTTGCCTACACAGAGGAGTCTGGCAAGCTACAGTCCATGAGGTCACAAATAGTCAGACACAACTGACTGACTAAATACACACATAAGGATAAATGGTGAAGAACATAATTTTTTAAAGGTAATATTGTTTGTGCATATATTTTTTCCTTGTACTAATTATCTTAACTGTTTTTGAACTAAGTTAACTAGCAGGGGTTCACCTTACCTTGAAGTTAGTAGATATCACCCCCACTAGCCTGGCAGAAGTGCAAAAAGTAAAAGCATAGCTTTGTACCTGTTTTATTCTAATATTCTAGCTCAGTGTGAAAAGGGGGGCAGTCTGTTCTATTGTCTTGTATTCCTTACAAAACAGGTTTCAGAAGTATCCACAAACTAAAATGATTTAGATCTGATATAATTTCCTAAAAAAACATTTGAGGAAGCTCTGATTCTGATTTTTATTTGGTGTTTAGTGCTATATTCTCCACGGTAGTATCTCTGGCATAATGGAAAGAATATCAAACAGTTCAAGTACTAGCAGTTGTTTGGGCAAGCTTCCTCTCTCAGCCCATTTTTTCATCTGTTAAATGGGAACTGTCATATCTGTCTTTTAGATTTTTTGTTGATCAAATGAAATAGGTAAAATGTTGAGTGCCATACACTTAATAAATGATATTTTCCATCTTGTTTTGAAGATGATGCTTTCTGTATCATACTGATAATTACCTTTCTATTTATTTGAATCCAAATGTCAGTTTCTGGTCTCTGTGCTTATTTTTTTATTCCATGTAATCATGATTTTAAAATAAAATTAGTAGAAATAAGAAAGGGGCAGTAAAGCTTTCTGGACTACCACAGTTGTGGCTGCATCCTCTCTCCTAGCAAATTCACCAAGAATAATTTTAAGGGCAGTTACTCCTACCAGATCTCAAAGCCAAAAGTATTTTTAAGGGCAGCTGTTCCTACTAGGTCTTTAAATCTGGCATTGATTTTCATCCTTGGTCCTTGCCCCTCCCTCCCCCAATAATGCCATATCCATAATTTCCATCTGCTTATATGCAACTGTTAAACACTGTAGAGTAGAATAATAGAATCTTAGGTATGAAGGATTGGGCAGTGTACCAGTAGGCAGGACATCTATCATTAACTGTATTTTTTGGTGCCATTAAGTAGCTTAAAATACCAATAATAAATTACTGTTGACTTTAAAAAGCTTAAAACACATGTTCTGAGAGAAGAAAAAGTAATTTGTTTTTGACTGACAAGATAATTTTATTTATAATGAAGGGAAGAACATATTTCCGACAAACATCTTGATAATTTAGCTTTGTTGAAACCTGTACTGTCCTATACTGTGATATGTAGAGCACTGATTTTAACAATTAAACTTCAGTTGAATGTTTTCCAAGGTTGTACCTAAATACTTAACATTATCAGAAGAATTAGTTTTTTTTTGAAAATGTTTTTCTCACACAATTTCCCCTCCATGCAACTTTTGCATTTTAAAAGTTAAGAAAGCCTGAAGATCAAAATTTCTAAAGTTCAAAGAGGTTTCATAAATTATAAATGAACAAATCTAAAGGTATTAAATGTTTTTTAAAAAAATCTTAAAATTAGAATTTAAAATGTATCGTGGACTATCTTATATAAATTGTAAAGTTTAGAATGCCTTTTTACTTACATTGTCTAAACACCCTTCTTTCCCATCAATTCTATGCAGCTGACTTGGAGAGTTATTATTCTTGACTGTATGATTTTAGCAAATTTTAGCCTTTAGAATATTTCCTTTTATCACAAGCCAAAAAGCTTAAGCTTTAACAAGGAAAACGTAAAATTAACAATATAAAAATTGCAGCTGGAGATGTAATATTCAATATTTCTATTTTAATCTACTATTTATGAATATTACCATAAAAACTTCATTATTTGCTCAACATAGATATCCTGGATCCCTTCCAGCCTGAATACAAAATAAGACACATTTATTTTATATATCCAAATGATTAAAACCGAGCCCCTCATTGGGCTAATTGCTAGAAATTGTATCCCCTTGAGTCATTCTGAGTTCCTTTTGAGAAATTTCTAGTACTCTCCCGCATGGAGCCTTGGTGGAGGTATTTCAGTGTCTTTCTTACCTATTACAACAATGCTCCTCCACTTGCAGTGACCCCCATGGAAGGCTTTCTGTTTTGCACAGCTCTCCTTCATGGTAACCTCTGATGGATGCTCAGCCACAGGGTAGAAGGGCTCTGGCTCCTTCTTGGCAACTTTGACAAGTTTGCATGAGTCTTTCCCACTGCTTCACAACAAAACTAAACTAAAATCACAGACTTTGGTAAGGTTGGGACATAACCTCTAGGATAATATGAGGTGGGATACTTAAATGTAACATCAGTTGGAACTGGAGTGGTTTTTTTAAAGAGCCAAATGACCCAAGTTGACTTCAGGTTCCCTAACTGTGCCTCTTTGTCTAGCTTCTGTAATAACTGGCCTCCCCACTGGCAGGAGTCAATTTTTCCCTCAATCTAAATATTTTTCAGACATCTGCTTGCCTTGGAGATTTGACTACAGTGTTGCCACATTTATTACTAACTACTGGAAAGAAATAGGGCAGCACCCTTGATCTGTCTAACTCCCGTGACCTTGATCCCCTGGATTACCTTCTTCCTCTGGTAGGTTACTTTCAGGAAGATTTCTCAGCCCACACCTCCATGGTTCTAACATGATAAATCCTGCTCCAAAATATTTCCTAAACTCCTGATTGTTCAACCTTAAGTGACACATGCCTGGGACATTAGCCTTCTGATCCATGTTGTACTTTACCCAACACTTTTAATTCCATTTACTCTGTAGAGGGAGGGAAGTATTTGGACTGTCCTTTGGTTCGATCCCTGGGTCGGGAAGATCCCCTGGAGAAGGAAGTGGCACCCCACTCCAGTACTCTTGCCTGGAAAATCCCATGGATGGAGGAGCCTGGTGGGCTACAGTCCATGGGGTCGCTAAGAGTCGGACACGACTGAGCGACGACACACGACACACGTATTCCCTCCTGCAGTTTTGTCATCTCCATTCTCAGTATCCTCCTGATTTCTATTCTCTCAATAGTATATTGTTTCATGGAGGAAGCTACCTAAATCTAGGACTTTAAGATTTAAGGGGCTCTAAAAAAAGCTAACAGAGTTTATAGAGTCTGGATTATTCTGAAGGACATGCCAGTTACATTACTAAACAGAACACTTTCCATCTCCGTCTGGAGTATCTGCACTTGATTTGCCTACAGTGTTCAGGCCTCCCCAAAAGGATGTATATGAATATCTGAATAAAAAGTAGGGTCTCCCATCATGGTCCTTCTGAGTACAAAAGGTTAGTTGGTTCCCAATATAATTCTGCCAATCTCCATCCTAGAAGGCAGAAAGTACTGGTAATTCTTGCACAAATGTTCCAGTTTTTGTGAAGAAAGTCTTGGGTTCAGACTTTGCTAGTCAGTGTAATATGTTTCTTATATAATTCTCTAATTTTTCTACTTTGAAGAACTTCTAAATGGATATTTTTTCTGAAAAAATATGTTTTTCATGTATCGGTCCTTTGGAATATTCCGTTCATCTGTCAAATATGGCAGTGGTGATGTACATTTAATCTTGCACCTCCTTCTATAATAAGAAAATCATTTAATAAAGATGATTACATTGAAGGCATAAAATGTAATGGAAGGAACTCTTGAACGGACTTTTATGCCAATAATTTAAATATATATCTTTTACTTTCTTTAAGGGATCAGATTTAATCAGTTCCTAACTGTGTCAGAAATCAACACACAAAAATCCTGTCACATGAAAACAAGCCAATTTTTGTGGCTGTTTATAATACAAATCATAATCATTCAGTGTATATTTTGAAGTCTTAAATTTCATCTGATGGCAGAATGATTACTAAATTAAACTTTATATTAAAATAAATATCTTCTGAGGGCATAATATTACATGCTATTTGGAAGTGCAGCAAATGCTGCAAACACCTCTCCTATATTCCTTATTTGCTTTCACATTAAAACATCCACCTCTATGTTCCTTCTCCCTCAAGAGGTATACCATTTGCCTACACATTTGAATGATTCTTTTCTCCTAAACATTTAAAAATAAATCATGCATTCCTTTAGGACCTTTTCAGTGCCACATAATTTTTATTTGAATAAATTAAAAGGTAATATATTAACATGCTGCTGCTGCTGCTGCTGAGTCTCTTCAGTCGTGTCCGACTCTGTGCTACCCCACAGACGGCAGCCCGCCAGGCTCCCCCGTCCCTGGGATTCTCCAGGCAAGAACACTGGAGTGGGTTGCCATTTCCTTCTCCAGTGCATGAAACTGAAAAGTGAAAGTGAAGTCACTCAGTCATGTCTGACTCCTAGCGACCGCATGGACTGCAGCCCACCAGGCTCCTCCGTCCATGGGATTTTCCAGGCAAGAGTACTGGAGTGGGGTGCCATCACCTTCTCCGTTCAATTATCTGTGACATAATCAACAACATCTGATTATTTTTATCCCCTGCTCTTATTTGCTACTTCAAAATCAGTCTTTTATTTACCAATAAGAATAAATAGCACACAAAATTTTTTTTCTTCAAATCTGTGAATTTGTATGTGTATATATATATGTGTCTGTGTACTATCTATCTATCTGTGTTACAGTAAAAATTCCCTTGGGAGACTCATTTTGCTTGGGTACTAAAAAAAAATCATCTATGATTTTTGGTATATTGTCAACTTGAAGGGCAGAAATTGTTTAGCTAGGAACATATATTTCATTGTACATTCTGAGTGAGCATATTGTCCTATGCTCTGTATTAGGGACCCTAAATATTTTTGATGGTAATAGTGATGAATCACTTTACAAATTCTTTATACCTAGATTCTTGTTCATTTACATTCTATCTTAAACTTCAAACTTCTACCTTCTCTCTTAGCATATTTTAATAACCTCATAAATTATTTTTTACCTCAAAAATGTTATTTTAAGTCCATCCTATAAAATAAATGCCAGGTTAATATTCATAAACACAACCCTTTCTCTTATCTTTCTCAGAAGACTTCAGGGACTCTATTGTGTTCTCCATTTCTAGAAAATCTCAACAGTGGCATTGTTTTTTATTGTTTAACTATTTTATGTTTTCCCCTTATAACATATATTTTCTTCATCAGTCTCACAACTGGGCTAGTGAAATAACCTTCTGTTTTCATGATCTTACTCTCCAGAATCACCTTAAGTCCAATTATAATGCTGCCATCTTTAGAGAGTCCCTGAATTTTCTAAATAGGACTCAGACCTGCTTAGACTTCTTACACTTAGGCTGTTTACACTTCAAATGATCTTCTCTCCAGAACTATAAAGAGATTGCTTCTGTTGCATTTCTCACAATTTAGAAACAAAGTTGGTGTTTGAGATAGCTACCTACTTGGAAAAAAAAGAAAAATTTCTTCAATAGAGTTACAATTCTACCTGCTAGAAAGGTACCCAGAGATATTTTGTGGAAGAACATGATACATTCTTTTCATAATATCTACTTATTGAGCATCACCATTCTTTTGTTCAACTCAATATTTAACTGTGAAGCATACACTTTATCTCTTACAGGTAAAAGCTCTTATGCTTCTCTTGCAATTGTAAAGGAATGTGGGCAAATTTTACAGAATATACACCCTCTATCTTAGTAAACCAAAAAGAAGTGCTTTTGTGGCCATCATTTTCTTGTCATATTAATAAAACTACACATTTATGTTAATTTTTTCTTTTCCAATTATTTTGTGTCATTTTTCTTTTGATTTTTTAACTCTCAGTACTATATTGTGAGGCATGTTTCTACTCATCTGATAAGCAGTTTGGCAGAAAAAAGGACTAATGCTAAGGTTATCTACATGTAGAAGGAGAGTTTCTTTGAGGAAACCCTTTCTCATGAGTAGGAGAAAGTGGAAGCAGAATACTCCTCTAAAGTGAATGTGGCTAGTTTCCCTTCTCTATATAAGAGGGGAAAGTAGCTCATCAGATTGTAAATTAAGAAATAAATAAATTTGCTAAATGGTATTAAGTGTCTTTGAGTTACTCTGAATCCCAGAGGTACCTAACTTGCAGTCTCTGTTTCTTAAACATATGTTGCATAATGATACTTCTATGCTATTTATAGCTACTATGTTCAATGAAAAGCCTTAAAAAAGCATATTTGCTGAAATATGCTTTTGTGGTACACACCCCACTATTATTTGTACTTGTTAGTTTCTGTTTTACTTACATGTAAGGCTAGGTTTAAACTAAATTTGTAAAGTTTTGCTTGTTATTGGCCAACTTCTACTGTCCTTTTTTATGTCATTAGGTGATCTGGCCTATGTTCCACTCCTACATAGATACTGCTTTTCACTATTTACTAAAAAATACTGATTGTAGCAGTAAATCCTGGTTTGAGCTCAGACTGCTTTTATGAGAGTTCCTTCTGTATATGTACTTTACTAAACTATCCTCTATGACAAAGGCTCCACTGGTTACCTTTATTACACAGAAGTCTTAGTATTGCATATGTTTTAAAGGAGATGCTTAATAAAGGTAATTTGAAGGTATAAATGACGCTACTAAGAATGTTAATCTTTTGGAACTTTTAGAGTACAATACAAATGCCAACCATAAAATTTCTTTTTATAACCTTGTGATCATTTCTGTCATTCTTAGAAATGGTTAAAATTTTCCCTTAGGGCATTTTTGTTTAGGAGATTGCTTTCAATTATTTAGAATTACTTTTAAAGATTTGTTTATTATTCTGATAACAAGCCCATGAATTCACATATGAAAGTCTATAGAAAACACTGTAGCATAAAACTACATTACTCTATAGCAATGAAATTCCTCATACATCAACTATGCTCTTTCTCAAAATGAAAATCAATTTTCCTGGAATTCTGTCTTTCAACAGACTCTTACAGAGCTGGAGTAGGAGGTAATTACAAAGACAAGGGCCCTCCATGGAAAAGGCCTTGCTTTGACAGCCCTGATATTCACAACTGTTACTAGCTATGAGTACATACCAGTGAAGGAAAAGCTTCTCTAATATGAAAGGAACATACATTCTGCATAATGTCCATAGCTTTGTTGTTTCTGAGCCTTTTGTAATAGATCTAGCTCACATCAAATTTAGCTTCTCAAATAGTTTTAATTTTTCCTTTAAAAAATAACACATATATATGGAATTTAGGAAGATGGCAATGACGACCCTGTATGCAAGACAGGGAAAGAGACACAGATGTGTATAACGGACTTTTGGACTCAGAGGGAGAGGGAGAGGGTGGGATGATTTGGGAGAATCACATTCTAACATGTATACTATCATGTGAATTGAATCGCCAGTCTATGTCTGACGCAGGATGCAGCATGCTTGGGGCTGGTGCATGGGGATGACCCAGAAAGTTGTTATGGGAGGGAGGTGGGAGGGGGTTCATGTTTGGGAATGCATGTAAGAATTAAAGATTTTAAAATTTAAAAATAAAAAATAAAATTAAAAATATACATTTTGGCATTGGTGGAAATTATTTTAAAAGATATTTAAATCATATAAATTAAAGTAAGAGAAAAATAATACTGAATAAAATGCTTAAAACTTCATAATAAGATGATTTTTAAGAAGCTTCACTCTTAATGTTATAAATAAAGCTTTCCAAATAGTTAAGTAGATATTTAACTTTATGATTCAAATGGAATTGCATTCCAATCAAAGTTTACTTTATGGATGCTACCTTGAAATATATATGGCAAGTAATAGCTTTAGTAAATTCATAAAATACAAATGGTATAGAACTGATTAGCTTAACATTATTGCTGAATGCTTTTAAATGTATTTAGTGTGTTGTCTGCTTGCAATACAGGAGATAAGGAGATACAGGTTCCATCCCTGGGTTGGGAAGATCCCCTGGAGGAGGAAATGGCAACCCAATCCAGTATTCTAGCTTGAAAAATCCCATGGACAGAGGAGCCTGGTGGGCTATAGTCGAAAGTGTTGCAAAGAGTCGGACACAACTGAGCAGCTAAACACATACACACACACTATGTTTATAGATGATACAGTGATACATATCTGCAATGATATAATCTTTATATGTACCATCTTACTTTATCCCATATTGTTACCTAAATAATAGGAGGAATATCCTAGTGAATTCTTCATATTCTTGTGTATGCTGACATTTCTGTCCAAAGAATCATCAAAAATTTATGTATTTAAACAAAAAACACTGCTTATCTTTAAAAAGTGTTAGAATAAATCTTCAAATATATCCATTTAGAAGGAATAATTCTAGAAAGATGAGTAAATTCTTGGATAACTAAGATTAACCGCATAAGCCTGGGTATACTTATTTTAAATATCCTTGTTGGAAATCTTTTTGAATTACTTTCTTTCTTGCCTTCTTAAATAAATAGTATACTGAGCTTGAGGCAAACATTTCTTCTTGATTCAGAATAATCTTCATGAACTTTATTGTGAAGCAATAAAACTTCAGGTACAGGTAGTGATACAGATGGAGTGGAAAATGTAGCCAAATGGATCCAATGCCTGAGACTTGCAGAAACAGCTTAATTGTGTTCTTCCTCAGTCATTGAATATAGTGTAGTGATTCAAAACAGAGTCCTTTGAAACACAAAGATTTGAGTTTGAATCTGAGACTTTCACTTCCACAATCTGTTGTGGTTTCAGAAAGCTTATTTCACCTATACAAAATTTGGTTTTCTGAATGGTAATCTTACAGTAATAATATCAACCTCATAAAGTAGGCATAAGGGATAAATGAGATGATCTGTATAAATCACTTAAACTCACTTACTGGTATGTGATAAATACTAGACAAACTGTGATGTTCTGTAAATAGCAATGTGAGAATTAGGGAAGGACAGGTCAGAATAAATGAAGATGGAAAGTTACACTTGGTGCTTGAAAGTCTGCTATTGTCTTTTTCTTATTTTCTGCTGCCACTTAATGTCTGTCTTTGAAAGTCTTTTATCCGTTTTGAGTTGATTCTTCCTTGTGGTGTAAAATAGGGGTCCAATTTCATTCTTTTGCATGTGTATCCAGTTTTCTCAGCACCATTTTTTGAAGAGGCTATCCTTTTCCCTTTGTGTGTTATTGACTCCTTTATTATAAATTAATTAACCAAATATGTGTAGATTCATTATTGGGATCTCTACTCTATTACATTAATCTATATATCTGTTTTTATGCAGATATCATACTGTTTTGATTAGTAAAGCTTTGTATTATAGTTAGAAATCAAGAGGCTGAAATGCCTCTAGCTTTGTTCTTCTTTCCTATAATTGCTTTGTCTATTCAAGGTCTTTTATGGTTCCATATACATTTTAGGACTGTTTTTTCTATTTCCATGAAGAATGCCTTTGGAATTTTAATGGGGATGCACTGAATTTGTCCAGTGCTTTGAAATATCAACCTTTCAACAATATTAATTCTTCTAATTCATGAGCATAGAATACCTTTCCATTTTATTTGTCTTCAGATTTTTTTATGAATGTCTTATACTTTTCAGTGTAAAGATCTTTCACCTCTTGGATTAATTTCTAAGTATTTTATTCTTTTGATGCAATTATGAACTGGACTGTTTTCTTGATCCCCCCCGCCCCCACAATTTGTTGTTAGTATATATAAGCGCAACTGATGTTTGTATATTAATCTTGTATCCTGAAGCTTTCTTGTGTTTGTTAATTAGTCCTAACAGTTTTTTGGTGGCATCTTTAAGATTTTCTGCATATAACATCATGGCATCTGCAAACAGTTTTACTTTTTCCTTTCCAGTTTGGTTTCCTTTTATTTTATTTAATTTGTTTTTTGTCTGATTACTATAACTAGGACTTCTAATACTATATTGAATAAAAATGGCAAGAACAGCCTGTCTTATTCCTGATCTCAGAGGAAATGCTTTCAGCTTTTCACTGTTGAGTCTAGTGGTAGCTGTGGGCTTGCATATATATATATATATACCCTTTATCATTTGAAATACATTCCCTCTATACCAAGTTTGTTGAGAGTTTTTAGCATGAAAAATGTTGAATTTTGTCATGTGTTTTTTTCTGTATCTATTGAGATAATTACATTATTTTATCTTTCATTTTGTTAATGTGGTGTGTCACAGTGGTTTATATATTTTGAACTGTCCTTGCATCCCTGGAATCATTTTGTATGATTCTTTTAATGTACAGTTGTACTAGTTTGCTTATATTATGCTGAAGATTTTTGAATAGTGACTTGTAATTTTCTCTTTGAGTTGACTCATTGGAAAAGACTTTGATGCTGGGAGAGATTGGGGGCAGGAGGAGAAGGGGACAACAGAGGATGAGATGGATGGATGGCATCACCGACTCTATGGACATGAGTTTGGATAAACTCTGGGAGTTGATGATGGACAGGGAGGCCTGGCGTGCTGCAATTCATGGGGTGGCAAAGAGTTGGACACGACTGAGAGACTGAACTGAACTGAACTGAATTTTCTCTTATCTGGTTTTGGCATGGGGGTATTGCAAGCCTTGTAAAATTAGTTCAGGAATTTCGCACCTCTTATATTTTTTGGAAGAGCTTGAAGACTGGCATTCATTCTTCTTTAAATGTTGGGTAGAGTTCACCAGAAAAGCCATCTATTTCTGGACTTTTCTTCATTGGGAGGTTTTGATTACTGATTAAATCTCCTTACTAACAACTGGTGTGTTCAGGTGTTATATTTCCTTGCGATTCAGTCTTAATAAATTGTATATTTCTAAGAATTTATTGGTTTCTCTAGCTTGTCCAATTTGTTGGCATATAATTATTTTTATTGGACTTCCTTGGTGGTTCAGCTGGTAAAGAATCTACCTGCAATGCAGGAGACCTGGGTTTGATTCCTGTGTTGGGAAGATCCCCTGGAGAAAGGAAAGGCTACCCACTCCAATATTCTGGCCTGGAGAATTCCATGATTATTTATATTAGTCTCTTGCAATCCTTTGTATTTGTGTGGTATCAATTGTAATGCCTCATTAATTTTTTAAAAATTTGAGTCTTCTTTTTTTTTTTTTTCTTGGATAGTATAGCAAATGGTTTGTTCAGTGATTTTATTTTTCTTGTTTTTAGCTCTGGAAATATATGTTTCTTCCCCTGCCACATACCAGCACTCTCTCCTCTACTGTAAGGAGTTTGAAACCATTCTGATATATCCATAGTTTTGTTGTAGCCAATATTTTACTTTAAATGTTCGTAATATAACGTGGCATAAACATTTTCAACATTAACATTAAACTGAAGCTGAATTCATTTTATGATTAAATAGTAGAATAGGAGATGCCATATGAGGAGGCCAAGGTTAGTTGTTTTACTTTTGCTTATTAATTAAAATATCTTATAGATATGTGTTCTCTTTAGAGTCACTCAAGCATAAATGAAGGTCAAGATTCTATTCAATGCAATTCAAAATTTATTGCAAGATGTTGTCTGTCACAAAGAATCAGTATTATTTTCTACTGTAGCAGCTATGTTGTTTTTACTTGGCCTCAGTTTCTTCTTTTAGAATCATTTAAGTTAGATGATTAATGTGGGGTGGTGGTACTGCTTTGGTAATGGTGGTGGAAGTCTTGTCTACTACAGGATTATGGCATGAAGAGAATAGGAAGACCTCAAAATTTGTTATAATCCTCTTCTGTAGAACATGTGTACGTTTTAAGCTTGATGGGAACAAAGACAGTTCAAGGAAACAAAGCTAACTATTGAAAGAGGCCACAATTCTGAAGATGTATATTCCTCTTTGATAATTGTGGTGAGAATCAGCTCTAGTACTCACTCTGTTCCATGAGCCATTTCTTTTCCTTTTAGAGTATTTCTATCATTTTTCACTCACACATGAGTAAATTCAGACTTAGTTTTATTTATTTCTAATCTCTAGAGCTTAGCACTGTGCCTGGCATATTATGCCATAATGTGTGATGACCTTCTGGTGGAGGTATTTTTGCCAAACCTGACTTCTATATTTTATATATTTATCTTTTTTCAGGGTGTTCATTTATTATAGATCACTTTAAACTTTGTGGGACAGGACAAAAATTCAAATAACATTTCAATACAAATAAACAGCATTTATCAAATTTAAATTGAGAATTAGGAAACAAAAAAGCTAAGGAATGCCCTGCCTCCTGCCTTGGTAGAGATTAAAAGGTGGCTCTAGAAGAATGTCCTTTAAGTTATAAAAGTATTTTGCCAATAAAGTTAAACTCTTATTGGACTCTGTAGTTAGTTTCTTCCTCTAAGAAAGTCATGTAACTTACAGGCAGTTCCCATCATGCTGTGTTTGTTTCTCTGTAATACACTGGAATTTTTAGTTTGTACTGTGAAAGGAGTTTAGGTTTTTATTATTCCTGTTATTAAGATTATGTATAAAACTATCATAGAACATAAATTGAAAGGGAATATTATTTTTGAGGAAAAATAATAGATGATATGGAAACCATTTATCAAAAAATAAAGGGATAATAAAAAGTAACTGCAGATTTAATAACAGCAAAGATGTGTTTTAAATCCAATCGGGGCAACTGTGGTATGAATAAGCTGTTAAAATATACGTATATTTCTGATAAGTTCTAATGTAAGAGTGTTACCTCTTTATTTTGTTAAGAAGGAAAAGAAAACATGTAAGTAAAGAGTTCCATGCTAAATTTTTGGACAGAAACATTACATGGTGGCAGAAGAATGAAGAATTGGAAAGTAGGCAATGTGTACTTGAAGTGTTTCACTGTCATTGTTAAATCTTAATCACCATATTTTAGGACTGCCTAGGAGAAGGCAATGGCAACCCACTCCAGTACTCTTGCCTGGCAAATCCCATGGACGGAAGAGCATGGTAGGCTGCAGTCCATGGGGTTGCTAAGAGTTGGACACAACTGAGTGACTTCACTTTCACTTTTCAGTTTCATGCATTGGAGAAGGAAATGGCAACCCACTCCAGTGTTCTTGCCTGGAGAATCCCAGGGATGGGGGAGCCTGGTGGGCTGCCGTTTCTGGGGTCGCACAGAGTCGGGCACGACTGAAGTGACTTAGCAGCAGCAGCAGCCGCAGTTCCATGGCAGTATAGGGCTTACTTCTGTAAAAACAATACAAAGCGCACTGCTAGTGTCATGCTATAAAACCTGGTTTATAAAACATAGTTTTAGTGGAGAAAAATGTGAATCTAGAAAGCAAACTTTAAATTAAAAAATTATAATCTAAGATGTAATTGTACATCAGATAATCATATTAAATATTATCATTTTTTGAAACATCTACTGAATTAGCTAACATAAGGATTTCAGATATGTCATTTAGAATATGTTTATCTTTAACAAACAGTTCCTATATTAATTTCTTGAAAATGCTGTTCATTATTATATGCTGGGGGAAATAAGATTGAAATGAATACCTCTGTTATATGAAGAGTTGACTTTTCGAAGACAAATATGTTGCACCTGTCATTAGTTAATATTATCACACAATTTATTCATATTTTAGATAATTTTATTCTTTCTTATATGCAATATATGTTATAATATTTTTTATTATTTTCAAAGATGAGAGAGCAGAAAGAAATTGTCCCTAAGCCTCAACCAATTCAGTTCAGTTCAGTCGCTCAGTCGTGTCTGACTCTTTGCCACCCCATGAATTGCAGTACGCCAGGCCTCCCTGTCCATCACCAACTCCCAAAGTTTACCCAAACTCTTGTCCATCGAGTCGGTGATGCCATCCAGCCATCTCATCCTCTGTCGTCCCCTTCTCCTCCTGCCCCCAATCCCTCCCAGCATCCGAGTCTTTTCCAATGAGTCAACTCTTCGCATGAGGTGGCCAAAGTATTGGAGTTTCAGCTTTAGCATCAGTCCTTTTAAAGAACACCCAGGACTGATCTCCTTTAGAATGGACTGGTTGGATCTCCTTGCAGTCCAAGGGACTCTCAAAGGTCTTCTCCAACACCACAGTTCAAAAGCAACCAATTAAGTTCTCTCATTATAGATGGTGACAACACAATATTATAGTAGGTAATTTTAGGTTAATTACACCCATATATATGTGTGTAATACTTTTCTAAGTTTTTTCTTAGCAGACCAGGCTTTTACAGGTGAAAAAATTAGACGGTATCTAAAAAAAGTTTCAATTAAATAAAAGAAAATAAATGTATACACTAGTATAAAATGTAAATGACCATACTATAAGTCCACAAGCTATATATTATTTCCATTCAGGAATTTTGGTGCATTTGGGAAGTAACCATTCCATATTAGTAAATAAGTCTTTATTTTGTTGGTAATTTGAGAAGAAACATACCAGTATGTGGCTTTTTTTTTTTTTCTTCCTTTTGGTTGATTTGCTTTTAGTCAAATCATGATTTCATGTGGAAAATATAAACAGTATCCTGTTCTTTAATTCCATTAATTGAACATATTTCTGAGGCTTTCTCAAAGACACAGTAATTTTGTTTCTGTTTTTATTAAAACCATTAAGCTCTGGCTTTATAATCATCACATAGTAAAGCAAGAGATTGATTATGGGCTTTTGCAGCTGGCCACATTTTGCATTATATTGTCTTAAATTAACATCTGTAGCCTAGTCTGTGTGTCCTTTCATTATAATTTTCATTTCATTCCATCACTTGGCATTAAAGGCTCTTTTTCTGTGTAACCTATGTCAGAATTTCTGTTTCTACCTCCTCTGTTTTCAATCTGGAGATTTGTCTGGAAAGACTAACTAATAAACAGTTGTTATTCTGCTAAACAACCAGAGTATTTGAATCTAAAATTTGTGCTTTAGTAGGGCAAATTACAGTATAATAAACATGGGTGGTTTGTTGAGCATGTCAAATATCCAGACATGCTCTCCAAAGTGCTCAGTTACCACTGATAAGGAATAAAAAACCATCTCGCTTTGTACTGGTAATGCCAGTAGGCATTGGCAGGGTTGACAAGGGAATCACTAATTCTAGGGAGTACTTCAAACCATGCTTCTTGCTCTAAATTTTGTGAACCTGAAGGAACTTGTAATCTGTAGGAAATCTTCAGTTATTGCTGTAATCATGGTAGCGTGTGTAATATTTATGCAGTGATAATTGTTAAGACATCTAAACCTGATATTCCGCTAGAATCAGTGTGAATTATAATTAATCACCATTTTTGCCTTCTTTTTTGCCCAGAGGAATTATTTATCTTGAGTAAGTATACTTCACCCCTGGTGTTTGTGTATAGGAAATTGGCATGTTTATCAAGATTTTTATATTTATCTCCAGGGTGATACACGTTGGGCAAATACCTGTCATGTAATGCACAGAAATTAATTTTTATGTTAACTTCCCTGGTAGCTCAGATGGTAAAGAATCTGCCTGCAATTCAGGAGACCTCGGTTTGATCCCTGGGTCAGGAATATCCCCTGGAGAATGCAAGGCAACCCACTCCAGTATTCTTGCCTGGAGAATCCCATGGACAGAGGAGCCTGGTGAGCTATAGTCCATGGGGTCTTCAGAGAGTCAGACACCACTGAGCGACTAACACTTTCATTTTCTAATGCTAAATTAATCTCTTTTGCTCTTTTCCTACCAGGACATAAGATAAATATAAGGTATTTAAGAAAAATAGCATTTATATATTATTTTACTGTGCAAATGAGGAGGATTGCTGCCTAATATAGAGTGTGTGCTATGTCACTTCAGTCGTGTCTGACTCTTCCCAGTCCTAAGGACTGTAGCCCACAGGCTCCTCTGTGCATGGAATCCCCGAGGCAAGAATACTGGGGTGGGTTGTGATGCCCTCCACCACTGGATCTCTCCCACCCAGGGATCGAACCTGCGTCTCCCGCAGCTCCTACACTGCAGACAGCTTCTTTATTCTGAGTCACCTGGGAAGCCCTCATATTTAGAGTACCTGAACTTAAAATTTTTGGCAACTTGTTTGTTTCTAAGTTTGGCTTTTATCTAAGAGTTTTGTTGGACAGGTATAGTACTAGAGAGTCACAAACAAGAGTCATTTCAAAGAAAAAAATCTCCTTCTGCAATATTAAAAAAAACTACATTCTATAAATATACAATGAACACATCTTGTTTTTATATCTGGCAGTCTAATCAGCTTGTTTTTAGAAGCAAATGATGAGAATTTCAGCCTTGCTTAAGAAATGTCTTTACAATGATGTTTTGGATTAGAATATAGGTGTTTTAAAGGTGTCATTAAAAATCAACTAATAGGTTGCTGATTAGATTTTGTTTGCTTGGTTACATATGGGTAAAAAAAAATGAGGGTAAATGTAACTTTGCATCTGATTCAAGGTGTTCTTAAAGGAAGCTATTTAATTGGCTATTTTGCACTGTAAAGAAATAGCTTCCATTAAATTGATGTATTTAGTTTTAAAGGTCAACAATATGTCATTAAAATCCATATAAATGATAGCAAGTAACATGATATTGTATGCTTTTAATAGCATAACATTTTTTATGAAAACAGTCTCCAAATCATAAACATTAATCAAATAGTATTCCAACTAATCCACATATTCACAGAAAGCATAATTTTCCTTTTAAATGAAAGAATAATCCACAGTTCAGTTCAGTTGCTCAGTCATGTCTGACTCTTTGTGACCCCATGGACTGCAGCATGCCAGGGTTCCCTGTCCATCACCAACTCCTGGAGCTTGGTCAAACTCATGTCCATTGAGTTGGTGATGCCATCCAACCATCTCATCCTCTGTCATCCCCTTCTCCTCCTGCCTTCAATCTTTCCCAGCATCAGGGTCTTTTCCAAGAGGTCAGTTCTTTGCACCAGGTGGCCAAAGTATTGGAGTTTCAGCTTCAGCATCAGTCCTTCCAATGAATATTTAGGACTGATTTCCCTGAGGATTCATTGATTTGATCTTGTGGTCCAAATGATAATCCACAAGTGAACCTCAGATTAGAACATATATAATAACTCGATGAGCCTTTAACCTAAATAAAACTTCAAATCACAAAAGAAAATCAAATGTTATATAAAAGCATTCAGTAAAACAGAAGCCTTGGCTATTTAGGATACATGTGAGTGAGTCTGTCTCAAATTGTATTGTGAATGAAAAACATAGGTCAATATAACTGATTAGAAGAAGGGATGATTTATTAAACTGTTTCCTGCTGTATGATAATAAAGTGTTAATTAGATCTCATATTGTCTTAGAAAAAGATAAGTCAATGTAATATATATAATCTCTTGCTTATAATGAAGCAGCCTTGAGAGAGAAAGACCATAGGAAAGCTACCATTAATGTGATGAATGGACGGAAAGCTCCTGTGTGTGGGCTGGGATATATAGCTAGAGTGGGAACAGTTACAGAAGGTCTGAGTCTTGATCATGAACTTGACTTGCTGTAGCTGACAACTTGTTCGTGTAGTATGGATGAATGACACCTCTTAATCCAACTCTTCACCTCAGGTACTCCCTAAAAAGAAAGACTGGGACCTGTTTTTTATCCAACAGTGCATTTCACTAGGGCCAAGGGACATACTGGTTCATTTCTCCACAACATTAAATAGTTTCCTTTCCCTCTTTTTGTCTTTTCTTAGCTTATATAAGATATAAAGACCAGATATGTGTGGGTCTATTTCTGGACTCTGTATTCTGTTCCACTGACTTACAAGTCCATTGGCATTGCCCACGTGCTTAGTCATGCCTGACTCTTTGCAACTCCATAGCCTGTAGCCCACCAGGCTACAGACTCTCCTGTCCTACTTTCCAAGCAAGAATACTGTAGTGGCTTGCTGTTTCCTCTTCTAGGGGATCTTTCCAACCCAGGGACCTCGCCCATGTCTCCCCATCTCCTGCACTGGCAGGCAGATTCTTTACCAGTTTGCCACCTGGGAAGCCCCAGGCTTATGTAAAAGTATGCCTAACTTAGAAGAAACAAGCTGGAGGACTTGGGAGAACTGAAATAAATGCCCTATGTATTAATTGAAGATATGCTAGGAACCATCCTGCAGCAGCAAGTTAAATCTGAACTCTGCCTATGCATTTTCTACATTATTGTCTAAAATGAGACGATCAGAATAGGTTTTAAAGTGAAATTGAAAGTCAAAGTGAAGTCACTCAGTCGTGTCCGACTCTTTGTGACCCCATGGACTGTAGCCTACCAGGCTGCTCTATCCATGGGATTTTCCAGGCAAGAATACTGGAGTGGGTTTCCATCTTCTTCTCCAGGGGATCTGCCCGACCCAGAGATTGAACCCAGGACTTCCACAATGCAAGCAGACGCTTTACCCTCTGAGCCACCAGGGAAGCCCCCAGAATAGGTCTGGCACTGTAATATTTCATTTTGTTTGAGTCTGTGCTCTACTATAGAACATGATAAGCCAGAAACCAAACCATCATGGATTGGTTTGTGCACTGATGCCAAAAGAGCAATCAGAGTCTGGCATATGGGGCATTTGAACAAGAAAATTGGTGGTAAGTATCTGGTTCTGTGTTTGGACTGCTTCAGAAGCTGGTGGATTTTGCTTGGTAATCTTAAGAGATACCAGGGAGCAGAAAGAGAACAGCTGTGGCCACTCTACCTGTAACTGCTTGGCCCTCCCACCTTCCCCATGTGAAAATTCATTTTTGGCTTCTTGGATGTTTTTCCAAACTGCTTAAAAGTTACTTGATGAAGAGTTATTTCTAGTTTTGGAACAAAATTGTTACTGAAATAGCGCATCCACATTCAGTGAATATTTATTGACACTAACTGTGTATCAGGCAACATATGGATTATACTTATTGAGATACAAAATAAGATAATGGGTGAGAGCAATTTTGAAGCCAGATCACACAGGTTCAAATGACAACTCCTGCCACTTACAGTGTAGAAAATGCAGTTAAACTGCAGGCATCTAAATTCTACGTGCTTTGTTTTCCTCATCTGTCATTGGGCACCTTATAGAAGCTGGCATGATTGTTGTTCATTGTTCAGTCACTTAGTTGTACCCAACTCCTTGTGAACCCATGCACAGAAGCATGCCAGGCTTCTCTGTCCTTCACTGTCTCCTGGAGTTTGCTTAAACTCATGCCCATCGAATTGGTGATGCCTTCCTACCATCACATCCTCTGTTCCCTTCTCCTTCTGCCTTCATTCTTTCCCAGCATCAGGGTCTTTTCCAATGATCGCATCAGGTGGCCAAAGTATTGGAGCTTCAGCTTCAGCATCAGTCCTTCCAATGAATATTCAGGCTTGGTTTCCTTTAAGGTTGACTGGTTTGATCTCCTTGCTGTTCAAGGGACTCTCAAGAGTCCTCTCTAGCACCACAGTCCAAAAGCATCAGTCCTTTGGTGCTCAGCCTTTATGGTCCCACTCTCATATCTGTAGTAGTAGTAGTTTAGTCGCTAAGTCGTGTCCGACTCTTGCGACCCCATGGGCTATAGCTCTCCAGGTTCCTCGGTCTGTGGGATTCTCCAGGCAAGAATGCTGGAGTGGGTGCATTTCCTCCTCCAAAGGAATTTCCTGACTCAGGGATTAAACCCATATCTCCCGCATCTCCTGCACTGGCAAGCAGATGCTTAACCACTGAGCCACCTGGAGACTATCCTATGAGGATCTTATGTACTATTTACCTTATTATACTGTCTGTCTTTGTATTTGAATTGTGTCCTCTTTCATGAGTTGCATGAGATTGGGATACATACCTCATTCATCATTATGTGATAGCATAGTGCCTAGGACACAGTAGACACTATTTGTTGAATGATTAAATAATTGAATATATAAATGCATGAATTCATTTTATCATAGTGGATGAGGAGATTCACATTCTTACACATTTGGCATACATACATATATAAACACAAACGATTTTGAAATTTTAAAATTAATTTTATTAAAAAAAACTGTGTTTGAATTGAAATAAACAGAGCCCTATAATCAACAAATTATTTTAAAATGTGATGGCAGTTATGGAATAAATTTCTGAAATTTGAAGATCTCACTAATTTATTAATGCTGATTATTTTTGAAAAAAAAACTCCATTTTTTTATATTATAATCATGCCTAAGGATTATCAGGATGTTACTATAAGCCTGTTAAATTAGTTATGTAGATGAGAAATAAGTAATTATAACGGAGGATTTCTCTACTTCACTTTTCAAATGAAAAAGATCCTTATTAGAGCTTAGGAAAATGAAAAAGGCTGGTTTACTGATCATACTCCTTTTTCATGTAGTAAGCTCCCCATCTATTGAAATCTGGGGCATGTAACATTATATAAAAGACAAGCCCCATGGTCTTGCATTTTTGCAACTTCTGACATATAAGTGCATGTGTTTCTAACTTGTTATTGCATTAAACATCTTTGAACACCCTGTTAAATGGTCCATAATGTCAGTTCCCTTTCTCTTTGTGTCTTCCAAGTAACATTGCTATAACTTTAAATGATTATGTTGATTTTGAATTTTTTCTGCTATCTTCTTTAAAACTATTATAAAAATTTAAACAACAGTACAGCATAGAAGCAGCTAGGAACAGCTTTGATGCTGATTCACTTGACAAACAGGAATTATTCCTCTCTTTGACTTTGTCTGCATTTTGCTCCTCAAGCAGTTTCCTGAATCTGGATTTATTATGGCATGTTTCAAATGTTAGTTTTGCTACTGTCTCCTGATGTTAAGAAAAGATTTTCTGATGTTGAGCAAAGTATCAGACTTTGTTAGTATCCTTATTAAAAAGAAAAAAAAGTGCTGTGAAATTACATTAACATAGACTGTTTTTATTTGAAAACTTGAGAAGTATGGGTTGTCTTATAGAAAAGCCTTCATCTAGAGAAAGAAACAAATTCTACTAATGCCAGAAAATAGTTTGAATTATATTTGAGTAGATGGGAAAAACCACCAAGAGAAGTTCAATTTATTTTCATATTGCATTTAATTTCCCTGCTTTGCATCACCAAGTTCAATAAAGCAAAAATATATATTACAAATGAAGTAGAATTAAGATATTCCTCTACATTATAAATACAGATTTATGTCAAAATTTTACAATATTTTATATTTTTTTTCTTTAAGAGAAAATTTGGAAAATACAACAGGCATTCAAAAAAAGATCCATTTATCATTGCATTTATGCCTATAATAACATCAACTGCAGCTATCATGCCCATATCCAATGACAGATGGCATATGATATAAAGAAATCTAGTTATATACATCTACATCATATAAAAATCTGCCATATAAAAAGACTTTTGCTCATATTAAAGCTACTTCTAATTTCCTGTGCCAGAGTAAGCAATTTATTAGGCCGCATGTTTGATGAGAGCAATTAAATTCTCATCTTTCTAGGACGGTAGCATCTTTCATGGATGAGACATACAATATCAAACAAAAGAACCAAATGAAATGAAAGGAGAAATAAGTCCAGTTGCATACGTTTTCACTAAGCTAGGTTGTTTTTTTTTTTTCTGTCTCCAGCTGTCCAAATAAACAATGGTCTGCTTTATGATAATACTATTCTACATGGAAAACACACCAGTAAATATCTAACAGAAAAATCGTAGGTTCTTTTCATTGCTATAGAGATCCTTGAAAGACATCTAGAACTCCACTTCATTTGATACATCACAGTTCAGAAGAGGAAGCTGCTTCCAAGAGGGCAAATTGTTTGTGTAAGGGCATTTGACTTGCAGGGATCAGCAATGCACTCAGTTGATTGTAAATAATAGGTCACAAGAAGCATCTATGATGGTAATAAGGCAGAAAAGACCCTCATAGGAATCCAAGAAAAGACATTTTATTCATCCATTTTTAGATCCAATACAAGTGATAACATTATTTGTGATTTTCTGTCTGACATTTCACTAAGCGTAATACCCTCCAGATCCATCCATGTCACTGCCAGTGGTAGAATCTGACTCTTTTTTCATGGCTGGGTAATATTCCATTGTCCATTAATCTGCTGATGGACACTGAGGTTGATTCCGTATTTTGGCTATTATAAATAATGAGTCTGTGAACATTGGGGTGCATATATCTTTTTAAATTAGCATTCTCATTTCTTTCCAGATGTATACCCAGGAGTGGAACTGCTAGATCATAAGATAGTTCTGTTTTTAGTTTTTGAGGAACCTCCATACTGTTTTACACAGTGACTGTGCCAGCCTACATTCTTATAGGGTACTACGGCTCCCTTTCTCCACATCCTTGCCTGGGTATATGAAGGAGCATCTACTACACATAACTGACATCTCCCACTCCCTTGATGTGTGTATTCCACACACTTCTCAAACTGAAATGCATACTATTCTGTGTATATAATCTACCCTTCCCATTGCTATATCGATTTGTTCACGTCATTGCTTCTGTCTTAGTAATCCTTTAATACCCATCTCAACTCTTCTAGCTGAAATCCTGCTGCATATTAAGGGTCCATTACATATTAAAGGACAATTTCTTTTAAAAGCCCATCCTATTCCCCTTAGCATTTTACTTCTATTTTTTATGCCCCTGTATTGTTTTATACTGCAGATATTTGTATGCTTTATTTCTCAACTTTGATTTTAAGTTTCTTGAAGGTATGGAGTATTTTTATCTTTTCTTTATTCTAAGCAGCACCTAATTCAATGCTGTATGTTTAGTGCTCAGAAAATTCTCACAGAATAAGTTAACTCAACCAGTCAACAAATATTTGTGACATGCCCAATATGTCCTGGGCAGTCCTGTAAGCTCTTAAGATAAAGCAGTGAACAACAACAAAAAAGGCAAAGATCCCTGCTCTCTTGGAAGTTACATTCTGCTGGAGGAAAAAATAAGTGTACAAGGAAAATATACAATACGTGAAAGGGTAGGGATTGTTATGAGGGAAAAGAAAACAGGGAAGAAAAATTTGCAGTGCTAGGAGCTAGCTGGTAATTTTAACAGATGATCAGGGAGCTGCTGACTGAGAAGGTGACAATGGTACACAGACCTGGGAGAGGTCCCAAGAGGGAGCTATCCAACTGTCTGAAGAAAGAGCACCAGGGGAGAGGAAACAGCAAAGTGCAAACACCCGCAGGCTGGAGCATGTCTGGCATGTCCAAAAATGAACAAGGAGGTCATGGAAGCTGAAGGAGGAAAGGAGAGAGGAGTCATTGCCGAGGGCAGCGAAGTGATGGAGGGGACTGATGCTAAGGTAGGGCCTTAGAGGTGGTTGTAGGGATTTTGATTTTTTTCCCAGCAGGCTGGTACTCTGATTTTACTTACACTTTGGAAAAATTATTATGTTGTGTTCAGAACAAACTGAATGGGGGTAAGAGTAGATACAAGGTGACTAGTAGGAGCCTCTTAAATCAGTCAGTTCAGTTCAGTCACTCAGTTTTCTCTGAATCTTTGCGATCCCATGGATTGCAGCACGCCAGGCATCCCTGCCCATCACCAACTCCTGGAGTTTACTCAAACTCATGTCCATTGAATCAGTGATACTATCCAACCATCTCATCCTCTGTCATACCCTTCTCTTCCTGCCTTCAATCTTCCCCAGCATCAGGGCCTTTTCCAATGAGTCAGTTCTTTGCATCAGGTGGCCAAAATATTGGAGTTTCAACTTCATTCCTTCCAGTGAATATTCAGGACTGATCTCCTTTAGGATGGACTGGTTGGATCTCCTTGCAGTCCAAGGGACTCTCAAGAGTCTTCTCCAACAACACAGTTCAAAAGCATAAATTCTTTGGCGCTCAGGTTTCTCTATAGTCCAACTCTCACATCCATACATGACTACTGGAAAAACCATATCTTTGACGAGAGGGACCTTTGTTGGCAAAGTAATGTCTCTGCTTTTTAATATCCTGTCTAGGTTGGTCATAATTTTCTTCCAAGGAGTAAGCGTCCTTTAATTTCATGGCTACAGTCACCATCTGCAGTGATTTCGGAGCCCAAAAATATAAAGTCTCTGTTTCCCCATCTATTTGCCATGAAGTGATGTGACCGATGCCACGATCTTAGTTTTCTGAATGTTGAGCTTTAAGCCAATTTGTTCACTCTCTTCTTTCACTTTCATCAAGAGGCTCTTTAGTTCTTTGTTTTCTGCCATAAGGGTGGTGTCATCTGTGTATGTGAGGTTATTGATATTTCTCCTGGCAATCTTGATTCCAGCTTGTGCTTTACCCAGCCTGGCATTTCTCATGATGTACTCTGCATACAAGTTAAATAAGCAGGGTGACAATATACAGCCTTGACATACTCCTTTCCCGATTTGGAACCAGTGTGTCGTTCCATGTCCAGTTCTAACTATTGCTTCTTGACCTGCATACAGATTTCTCTTATAATAATCAAGGTCAAAGATGGTGATGGGCTTGGACCAGGAAGTAGTGGTAGAGATGGTGAGAAGAGGTCAGATTTTGGATATAATTTGAACGTACAGCTGACAGATTTGGCTGGTAGATCACATGTTGGCATAAGGGAAAAAGAAGGTTTAAAAATCACTTTCAAACTTTGGGCCCTGTGCAACTGGGAGGTTGGAGTCACTATTGCTTAAGCAGGGAAGGTGACAAAATAAGAGGTTATAGGAGGATAAAACCAGGAGTTCAGTTTGAAATGTCATGTAGAAAGTTCAGTATAAGAATCTACAATTTGGAGGAGAAATCTATAAATTAAGACTTAAATTTTGGAGACATTAGATTTATAGTATTTAAAGTCACAGGTGTTAGATAAGATAACCTAAGAAAAGAGTGTAGAAAAAGAAGTGAAAGCTAAGTACTGGGAATACTGGTGCTTTCCAAAACATGAGGTTACTTCGTTCATTTAACACTCTGCATCATATTAACATGAATCACAAGCTGGAATCAAGATTTCTCGGAGAAATATCAACATCCTCAGATATGCAGATGATACCACTCTAATGGTAGAAGGCAAAGAGGAACTAGGGAGCCTCTTGATGAAGGTGAAAAAAGAGAGTGAAAAATCTGGTGTAAAATTCATCATTCAAAAAAATTAACATCATGGCATCTAGTCCCATCACTTCATAGCCAATAGAAGGGGAAAAAATGAATACAGTGACAGATTCTATTTTCCTGAGCTCCAAAAACACTGAAGACGGTGACTGCAGCCAAAAAATAGAAAAAGATGCTTGCTCCTTAGAAGGAAAGCAGTGACAAACCTAGACAGTGTATTAAAAAGCAGAGACATCACCTTAATGACAAAGGTCCATATTGTCAAAGCTATGGACTTTGTAGGCATGTACAGATAGCTCAGTCTAGCTGAAATTCCCTTGTAGCTCAGTTGGTAAAGAATTTGCCTGCAATGCAGGAGACCTGCGTTTGATCCCTGGGTTGGGAAGATCCCCTGGAGAAGGAAATGGCAACCCACTCAAGCATTCTTGCCTGGAGAATCCCACAGACTGAGGAACCTGGAGAGCTATAGCCCATGGGGTCGCAAGAGTCAGACATGACTTAGCGACTAAACTACTACTACTACAGATAAGAGAGTGGAACCATAAAGAAGGCTGAGCACCATAGAACTGATGCTTTTGAATTGTGGTGCTAGAGAAGACTCTTGAGAGTCCCTTGAACAGCAAGGAGATCAAACCAGTCAACCTTAAAGGAAACCAACCCTGAATATTCACTGGAAGGACTGATGCTGAAGCTGAAGCTCCAATACTTTGGCCACCTGATGCGATCATTGGAAAAGACCCTGATGCTGGGAAAGAATGAAGGCAGAAGGAGAAGGGAACAGAGGATGTGATGGTTGGAAGGTATCACCAATTCGATGGGCATGAGTTTAAGCAAACTCCAGGAGACAGTGAAGGACAGGGAAGCCTGGCATGCTTCTGTGCATGGGTTCACAAGGAGTTGGGTATAACTAAGTGACTGAACAATGAACAACAATCATGCCAGCTTCTATAAGGTGCCCAATGACAGATGAGGAAAACAAAGCACGTAGAATTTAGATGCCTGCAGTTTAACTGCATTTTCTACACTGTAAGTGGCAGGAGTTGTCATTTGAACCTGTGTGATCTGGCTTCTAAATTGCTCTCACCCATTATCTTATTTTGTATCTCAATGAATATAATCCATATGTTGCCTGATACACAGTTAGTGTCAATAAATATTCACTGAATGTGAATGTGCTATTTTAGTAACAATTTTGTTCCAAAACTAGAAATAACTCTTCATCAAGTAACTTTTAAGCAGTTTGGAAAAACATCCAAGAAGCCAAAAATGAATTTTCACATGGGGAAGGTGGGAGGGCCAAGCAGGTAATTTAGCCCAGTTACAGGCAGAGTGGCCACAGCTGTTCTCTTTCTGCTCCCTGCTATCTCTTAAGATTACCAAGCAAAATCCACCAGCTTCTGAAGCAGTCCAAACACAGAACCAGATACTTACCACCAATTTTCTTGTTCAAATGCCCCATATGCCAGACTCTGATTGCTCTTTTGGCATCAATGCACAAACCAATCCATGATGATTTGGTTTCTGGCTTATCATGTTCTATAGTAGAGCACAGACTCAAACAAAATGAAATACTACAGTGCCAGACCTATTCTGGGGGCTTCCCTGGTGGCTCAGAGGGTAAAGCGTCTGCTTGCATTGTGGAAGTCCTGGGTTCAATCCCTGGGTCGGGCAGATCCCCTGGCGAAGATGGAAACCCACTCCAGTATTCTTGCCTGGAAAATCCCATGGACAGAGAAGCCTGGTAGGGTACAGTCCATGGGGTCACAAAGAGACACAACTGAGCACTCACACACGCCCTGCTTCAGTAGAACATGCACAGTGCTGTCTGGTATTGAGTACCGAGTGAATTGGGTGCTCCAGGCAGAGAGTGTAAACGGCCCCATCCATGTGGTAGACAGAAAATGATAAATAACTTTCAAGCAAAAAGGATAAATCTGTTTTTTGTTTTCTAATAATATCAAGGAGGGGAAAAAGACCCCTAAAGCAATAACAATGTGAGTTGCTGTGATAATGCAGTGAGGGTTTTAGAGTTGGGATTTAAGTCATTAGTGCTAATGCTAGGCCCTAACAATCAGATATTTGGGTTTTAATTCACAATCTGGAATAGGAAATAATTGATCAGGTCAGTTCATGAATTTAAAACTGTGATCTCTGCATAAAGCTAAACTCTGGAAGGGCTAAATCTTCCATAGACTAGGAACTAAAATCTCTACCTGTGCAATCACAGAAAGAAGTAGGAGACATAGCTTTGTCCAAGGCTCTAAATGGAAAACAAAACAAAATGGGGAAAAAAGAGAACATTTTTTAAAATAAGAAATCAGAGCTCAAAGCTTGTTTCATACAGGACGTGATATACAAGTTTCACTCTCTTTATGGTGAAGTAATTTTGACCTGGACATTATATCATAAAAATTGACCTTACATGATGAAATCCTTTGGATATCTGGTGGAATCAAATGCAGATGCGAAACTACTCTGAAGGAATACTTCCAGCCCAGTTGCTGTATACAGCGTCCCACTTGTGAAAAAACCCCTATCATGATGAGCTCTGTGACTCTCCTCACCACCCCTATAAAAATCATCCACTTTGAGTGACAGAAATTATAACAAATAGGAGCATCAGCATCCATGAGAACTTTAGATAAAACAACAATCTGAAAAGGACCATAAAATATCAGTTCAGTTCAGTTCAGTCACTCAGTCGTGTCCGACGCTTTGCGACCCCATGAATCGCAACACGCCAGGCCTCCCTGTCCATCACCAACTCCCGGAGTTCACTCAAATTCACGTCCATCGAGTCGGTGATGCCATTCAGCCATCTCATCCTCTGTCGTCCCCTTTTCCTCCTGCCCCCAATCCCTCCCAGCGTCAGAGTCTTTTCCAATGAGTCAACTCTTCGCATGAGGTGGCCAAAGTACTGGAGTTTCAGCTTTAGCATCAGTCCTTCCAAAGAACACCCGGGGCTGATCTCCTTTAGAATGGACTGGTTGGATCTCCTTGCAGTCCAAGGGACTCCCAAGAGTCTTATCCAGCACCACAGTTCAAAAGCATCAATTCTTTGGCACTCAGCTTTCTTCACAGTCCAACCCTCACATCCATACATGACCACTGGAAAAACCATAGCCTTGACTAGATGGACCTTTGTTGGCAAAGTAATGTCTCTGCTTTTGAATATGCTATCTATGTTGGTCATAACTTTTCTTCCAAGGAGTAAGCGTCTTTTAATTTCGTGGCTGCAATCACCATCTGCAGTGATTTTGGAGCCCCCCAAAATAAAGTCTGACACTGTTTCCACTGTTTCCCCGTCTATTTCCCATGAAGTGATGGGACCAGGTGGCATGATCTTAGTTTTCTGAATGTTGAGCTTTAAGCCAACTTTTTCACTCTCCTCTTTCACTTTCATCAAGAGGCTTCTTAGTTCCTTTTCACTTTCTGCCATAAGGGTAGTGTCATCTGCATATCTGAGGTTATTGATATTCTCCTGGCTTATCTCCATAAAATATAAGCAAAATGATGACAAAACTCTGTGTGTTTTATTTACCTTTGTATCATCAGTGTTGAGGATAATTCTAGAATTTGCTGGATAGATTATTATGTTTAAAACAAAGAGATTCAAAGGAAAACAGTTATTAGCAATAATTTTTTAAAAAAAGAAGTGAAAATAAGAAATTAATAGGCAAAGTGGAAAAAAACAAAGTCTCACTTTCTGGAAATGAAAATTATAGATGTTAAAATTTAAAGACATAGGAGATGGGTATAGGGAAAATTAGACAAAACCATGCTCAAGAAGAAAGATGTGAGGATAATTCCTCAAATGAGGCACAAGTGAAAAAGAGATAGAAAATATGGGAGAGTAAGAGATATGGAGAATGAAATGATAGAATCTATCTCTCTGAAATGAGATTTCCAGAAGGAGTTGATAGAATAGGGAAGAGATAATTAAGGAGCTAATGACTGAGGGATTTTGAGTTAATAAAATATATGAATCCCCAGATTGAAATCCACAGAGTGCTGATCAGATTACATACAAATAAATCCATTTTTAGACATAATGAACAAATGAATTAGAATTAGTTGGACAACAGAGATTTTCAGTGCTGAGAATAAATAATTGTCAGACTAGAATTCGAATTCAAAATTGCTAAATTAGTAATGAACATTGAGGCTAAAATAAAGACATTTTCAGGCAAAGACTGCAGAGGTTTCTATTTTGCAAAGACACCTTCTGATCTACTGAAGAGTATACTTCAGTATACTGAAGAAATTGAAAATGGGTAGAAAAAATGTGAGACATAAGCAGTGGTGAGCAAAGAATTGCTGAGCAGATAGGCAAATGTAAATAATTGATGGCTTTAAAAATAACTTTGGGGCAGCTAACAGAATGATATAAATAAAATACCAGACAGGTATAAAGATATTGTTAGGGGGAAGACCTGTGCATAGGCATTCTCAAGTTTTTGTTTAATGGAACAGAGTAGAAATTTCCTTAACTTACTATTTTGTTAGGGTAAAATATGCATACAACTTAAAATAGAAGGGCTTTCCTGGTGGCCCAACTGACAAAGAATCCACATACAGTGCAGAATTCCTGGGTTTAATCCATGGATTGAGAAGATCCCATGGAGAATGGAACAGCTACCAACTCCAGTATTCTGGCCTGAATAATTCCATGGACTACTGTCTGTGCTACTGAGCAACTTCCACTAAAATAAAAGAGTAATTAGGTTGCAAATAGGTACAACTTTGAAATTAGTAGATGAATTTACTAATTCATTAAATTATGAGTTTAAAAAAATTGATTAAAAAATTGATCAGGCCATTGGTAAGAAAAAGTAGATAGAAAAAAGTATACATTAAAAAATAATCTAAGCAGAAAATGCTGTGTATGTAAAAACCTGAAAGTCAGGGAAAGCAGTTATGTTTGGAGCTGTAAATAGTTCTCAGTGGCTGAACAGGAGGTTGTTTGGGGTACACAGTCAGAAAAGGATTAGGGTGCAAGGCAAGATGAGGTTAGAAAGCTCATCAGGAGTCATAAGGACCATCATGTGTGTGTGCTTTGTTGCTCAGTCATTATCTGACTCTTTGCAGTCCCATGGACTGCAGCCTGCCAGGCTCCTCTGTTCATAGGTATTCTCTAGGCAAGTGTGCTGGAGTGGGTTGCTGTGCCCTCCTCCGGGGGATCTTCCCAACCCAGGGACTGAACCCAGGTCTCCCGCATTGCAGGCAGATTCTATACCGACTGAGCCACCAGGGAAGCCCAGAGATCATCATATTCCGTTTCAAAAGCCACACGAGTTTTTTTTTTTTTTTTTAATATAAGTGAAGCCAACAGATTCATGTGCATTGAAAGAGCAATCCTGCTGTGTGCAGCAACATGGATGGACCTTGAGGGTATTTTGCTGAGAGAAAAGTCAAAAAGGGAAAGATAAGCACTGTGTGATATTACATAAATGTGGCATATAAAAAACCTGAATTCATAGAAACAAAGTGTAGAATGGTGGTTACCAGAGGCTACAGTATGGGGAAGTAGGGAGATTCTGATTAAACCACAGCAGTTCCCAACATTTTGGCACCAGAGACCTGTTACATGGAAGACAATATTTCCACGGATGGGGGTGGAGGGATGGTTTGGGGATGATTCGATTACATTACATTTATTGTGCACTTTATTTCTATTACTATTACATCAGCTCCACCTCAGATCATCAGGCACTAGATCCTGGAGACTGGGAACCCTTGGATTAAAGGATACAAACTTGCAGTTTGCATTAATAAATATTAATAAAAAGTTAATGGAGATCTAATGTACAGCATGATGATTATAGTCAACTTATTATATACTTCAAAGTTGCCAAGAGAGTACATCTGAAATTTTCTTACCACAAAAAAGAAACTATGATTATCTGACATGATAAAGCTGTTAGCTAAAACTTCAGCTATAAACATATTGCAATAAATAAAGGAATTAAATCAACAGCATTGTACACTTCATACTTACATAATGTTACATGTCCATTATATGTTAACTAAAAAAATAAAGATCATTCTTGCCATAGTAAATAATCCTTGGAAAAGAGAGACTGGAAGCAAGAATACCAGTTAGCCGAGTGAAACAAAAATGTCCTGATGTTAAGGTGGTAGCAGTGGGAACAAAGGCAGTTACAGGTTGGAGAAACAAAGCTGAAGAACTGATATAATGCAGAAAATGAAGTGGGTGGTAAAGAGGGAAGAGACATAATAGGTGGAACCAAGGCTTTTGGTTTGACTATTATAGTGAGGATTCACTAAGACACCAAACAGGTAATTAGGACTTAATGGCTGCTAACTTGTCAGAAATTTGTGAGGCCATGTTGGGAACATTTACACTCCAGGAATTGGCAGAAAGTATATTCAGGGTTGGTTTTTATTTTCAAGTATCTGACTGAGATTTGTATGTTAGTTCTAGAGGTACTGATAAGACATCCAAATAAAGGTGTTTGGTAGAAAGCAGATTAAAGGTGTGTTGGAGACAGAGATTTCAGGTTCAGATCTTGTAGGTAACTGAATTATTTATTTACTAACTGAATTTATTTACATATTTGAAAAGAATAGTCACAATTATTTATTTACTAACTGAATTTGTTTACATATTTGAAAAGAATAGTCATGATAACTTGTTAATATTTTTAGTGCTTCAGAAAGATAGACTGATTTTTCCTTGGCTTTGAAACATATGAAAAAGTGGAAGTGTTAGTCATCCAGTCACTCTGACCTCATTGATTTAACCCGCCAGGCTTCTCTGTCTGTGGAATTCTCCAGGCAACAATACTGGAGTGGGATGTCATTCCCTTCTCCTGGGGATCTTCCTGACCCAGGGATCAAACCTAGGTCTCCTTTGTGGGTAGATTTTTTTTTTTTTTTTAACCATCTGATCCACTAGGGAAGCCCTATCTAGAACTAAATGTATTTATCTGTCTACAGAATATATTCAGGATGCATTTGGGCATAATTCTTTATTTTTAAAACACAGTATATTTGAAAAAAAAGTAAAAAACTATAGTTTATTTTTCATTAGTTTGTGCTTCTTCTTATTTCATTTAACAAATTCTTATCATATCAAGTAAACTTGGAATAGACTATACTAGTTATTAGCATATTATCTATCAGCTCCAAATCCACCTCCGTCACCTCCCCATTTTGTGATACTGTAGCTGGACCCTATAAACATTTCTCCTTTGTCAAGGTAACTCAGTATTGCTGCTGCTGCTGCTGCTGCTGCTAAGTCGCTTCGGTTGTGTCTGACTCTGTGCGACCCTATAGATGGCAGCCCTCCAGGCTCCCCCGTCCCTGGAATTCTCTAGGCAAGAACACTGGAGTGGGTTGCCATTTCCTTCTCCAATGCATGAAAGTGAAAAGTGAAAGTGAAGTCACTTGGTCGTGTCCATCTCTTAGCTACCCCATGGACTGCAGCCCACCAGGCTCCTCCATCCATGGGATTTTCCAGGCAAGAGTACTGGAGTGGGGTGCCATCGCCTTTTCCAAACTCAATGTTAGATTTTGTCAATAGAGGACACTGGGGAATACTATACGTTAGAGAACAGGAAAGGGCTTCTCTCTTTTTTTTAATTGAAATATAGTTAATTTGCAATACTGTTATTTTTGGGTGTACAGCAAAGTGAATTGGTTATATGTATATATGTTGAATTTTTTCCATTACAAATGATTACAAGATATTGAATATAGTTCCTATGCTACATAGTAAATCCTTAGTGTTTATCTATTTTATATACGGTAGTATATATTTGTTAATCCCATGCTCCTAATTGATCCCTCCTTCCTTCCCCTTTGATAACTAAATTTGTGTTTTATGTCTGTGATCCTGTTTCTGCTTTGTAAACGTGTTCATTTATACTGGTTTTTAGAGTACGTATATGTCGTACCACGATATTTGTCTTTCTGACTTATTTCACTTAGTGTGGTATTCTCCAAGTCCACCTGTGTCGTTGCAAATGGCATCATTTCATTCATTTTTATGGGGGAGTGATATGTAGCACATCTTCTCCATCCATTTGTCTGTCGATGGGCACTGGTAGGTTGCTTCCATGTCTTGGCTATTTTAAATGATGCTGCAGTGACAACTGTGGTTCATGTATCCTTTCAAGTTAGAGTTTTCATCTTTTCCAGATGAAATCCCACCCAGCAGCGGGATTGCTGCGTCATATGGTAACTCTATGTTTAGTTTCTAAAGGAACATCCTTACTGTTTTCCATAGTGGATATACAAATTTACAACAATAGTATGGGATATTTCCCTTTTCTCCACACCCTCTCTAGCATTTGTTGTAGATGTTTTTGATGATGGTTATTATGATTGGTGTGAGGTGATAACTCATTGTAGTTTTGACTTGTATTTCTCTAACAATCAGTGATGTTAAGTATCTTTTCCATGTATCTGGGGACCATCCGTATGTCTTCTTTGGAGAAAAGTCTATTTAGATCTTTTCTTTCTGTTTCTAGTATGACACTTCTTAGCATGCATGTGGGGATAGGCATGCAGGAACCCAATGCTACTGGCCCTTCAGTGAGTTTTTCCCCTCAATTTTTGGAGAATTTCTCCAGCACCCCAGTGGTTGTGGGTTGACTCTACTCTATGCCACCCAGAAGGTAACTTCTTGTGTACCAGCTCTGGCCCACAGTGCTCAAGGGAACTCTGATGTCAACCCAGATTGTGGCTTCCAGCCAGCTCCGAGCTAGAATACCCCAGGCAGACCTTTCCTGAAAGTGTGAATATCAGTCTTGTGGCAAGGGAATGGAAGAGCTTACAATGTGGCCCCTTTTTTAGATTTTCTCTATTAGCCCTAGAGGTAGAACTTTCCCTCTAAATTTTTTGTTTGTGTAGATTTCAGAAAGTTGATTTTCTAAGGAGGTGTGCTTTGGGGGAAGGACTCATCAGCAGAGGCATTTACTGGGAAGGCTAGTAGACAACCTTTCCAGCAACCAAGGGAATAAGTCCTTTAGTCTTGAAAGTCTTGAAAAGGAATATAGAAGGCACAGAGCAGGATTGGTAATACATATATTTTTTGTGTTTCATAGACAAAAACTGTATCATCCATCTCTCTTTAGCAGGAATAACCCTGCTTTGCAGCATTGTCCATCAATAAATTTGTAGAATTGAAGCAAAATCATATGCATGATCCTGGGATAGTGGATATAAAGGGAAGATTAACACATAGTATCAGTTTTTAATGACATTTAGTGTCAGACTGGGAGACCAAAATATAATTTTAAAAGGAAGCAGTATAAGTGAAAATAAAATGTAAGTAACAGTTTGATGCAACAGCAGAACAGATGCCACAAGGAATTATATTACATGATTAATCGCCAAATGAGCCACATTAAATCTTTGCTGGAACAAATAAAAATAAATTACCAAATTAATGATATAGACAATTATTGCTGCAAGAGTTTAGTTGGAGTGGAAAGTTAGGAAAACTGAGCAGTTGGAGGTAAGGTTGAAAGGCCTATAAATAAGGAATTTAAACTGTTTCTTCTAGGATCCTAGAAATGTTTGAAGGTGTTGACAGAAGTATTGTGAAGAACTTAGTGAGAAATTGGGCTGGCAGTAGTGTAGTAGCTTAAAGTAGGAAACTGGGGAATGGTAGGCCACTAATAGGCAATTTTCAAAGTCTAGACTCAGGTGACAGAGGTGAGACGGAAATGGAAGCAACTTTCTTTGTTAGAACTTCCTAATTCTCTGCTCCATGTTGATTTTTCCTTCCCATCTGCCCCAGGCCTTATTGTGCAACACATTTTGGTCTTTGATAATTTGCTGTAATGTACTCATCGTAACAACAATAATTGAGATTTGTATATTTATTCATATTTTACAGAGTGCTTTCAGTACTCATCTGACTCTTCCAAGAATACCATGAGGTGGGCAGAACAGGAAATTTTATCACTGTTTTTACATATGAAAAGTAAAGTCCAGTTGCTTAATATTATTACTCCTTTCTTGTAACACTATAAACTTCTTCAAGCTACAAAGCTCATTTCTATCCTAGGATAGTGTCTTGAATATGAAAAGCCATCAACAGATTTTAGTGGGAAGAATGGGAACTCATACTTGAGGCACTACGATCTCATAAAATTAGGCATTATAGAATATGCTGCCAAGAGATGACTCCAAGTAATATTAAAGTTGACTTTTTTTCATTTTTTACTTCCGAATGAGCAAGGTTTAGTCTTTGGATAGATGACAGCTTCATATGTTACTGCAGGTGTAATATCACATTTGGGAAACCTTTTTTCTCATGCTATAGGAAAATATTACAGAAAATACAGATGGAATGTTCTATATAAGTATTTCTCCAAAATGAATACAGCCCTCTCCTAAGGAAAATATATCTATATTTCTATATACTCTCATCACATGAACCAAACCTCAGGGAGGTAAGGCTTATATGTAAGAGTAAAATTAACATGGGAGCATACATTAACTAGCTCATAATTTCTGATAATCATAATAGGTGATTTTCTTAATTTAGTAAGTTATGTCCCAGGTGGTGCTAGTGGTAAAGAACCCACCTGCCAATACAGGAGACATAAGAGACATGGGTTTGATCCCTGGTTCGGGAAGAGTCCCTGGAGGACATTGCAATCCACTCCCGTATTCTTGGGTGGAGAATCCCCATGGACAGAGAAGCCCGGCAGGCTACAGTCCATAGGATTGCAAAGAGTCAGACATGACTGAATCAAATTAGCACACATGCACTTTTTTAAAGATACCTTGAGAAGAAAACAGTTAGATGACAATTTAGTAATAACAATAGAGGCAGCATGAAAGTATGGAAACAAGCACTGGAATGAGCTTTGATGTTCTACCTTTACCAGTTATTTATTTCACAGCAGGATGAGAAAGTCAAACAGTGATGGAGTAGATGATTTTTGAATTTTCTTTAAGATATTAAATACATTTTTTCAGTTATTATTTAATATATAGCTGATACTGGTGATGTAACAGACAATAAGAAAGATATTTGTCCTCCTGGGTCTTTTTTTACTGATATTGTGTATTTGACTGATTTGTTGCATTACAGCTTGAAGTAGATAGAGTTTGTGCTTACAATAAAAGCATTATTTATTTCAGAAAAGGAAAAAGCAGAACTATGAAAATTGGCCTGAGGCTGGGAAGTATAGCGTATGTTTGAGGAAAAGTTAGCAGTGTATTTTACTTGGGTACTGGTAGAAATTTTAGAAGGTCTCAGAAACCATGTCAGAAAAGAATTTCAGAAAAGACACAACAAAATCCACTACCAAAGAGATCTTAAGGAGGAAGACAACAGAAAATTGATTATCAGTTAGTCCTTGGTGTCTTCTGAGTAAAATTCAGTGGAGTAGCAAGGCAAAGCCAGATATAAGAAATTTACAGTGTAGGTGGGTGGTAATAAAGTATAGGCAGTGGCATATGGGTTATGTTTAAAGAAATATTTGTAGTTTAGAAACATGGGAAACGAGGAAAATAGGGTGGTGAGTTATAGAATGGCAGGAACATTTTTATGCCTTTTTGAAGGGAAAATAGAAAATATCGGTAAACAAAGAAGCATATGAGAATGGATTTGGGCAACATAACGATGTCTGGAAGCTAAGTCAGGGCAAACTTGGGTGGTTAAACTTGAGGAAAATAGAAGTGAAAAAAAGAGGAAGGTGAAGATGCAGAGAAACAAAGTATTGTTTGAACATCAACAGACTTTTCAAAATCAGGAAAAGTTTGAAATAGTAACTTTAGAGAACATGATGGGGAGATAAAAACAAGGAAACAAAAGGGAAAAAAGGAAGAAAAGTCAAGAGAATGAGAAGATAATCTACAGACAGAAAATGTTTGCAAAAGGCACATCTGAGAGAGAACTGCTTTCCAAAACATACAAGGAACTAATATATCTTAAAAATAAGCAGGCAACCAAACTTTAAGGGCCACTCCAGTGTTCTTGCCTGGAGAATCCCAAAGACGGGGGAAGCCTGGTGGGCTGCCATCTCTGGAGTTGCACAGAGTCGGACATGAGTGAAGCGACTTAGCAATAGCAGCAGCAGAGACCTTAAGAGGTACCTCACTAAATAAAACATGCAGATAACAAGGATGAAAAAAATCTGTCACATAACTTGGCATTGCTGCTGCTGCTAAGTCGCTTCAGTTGTGTCCCACTCTGTGCGACCCCATAGATGGCAGCCTACCAGGCTCCCCCATCCCTGGGATTCTCCAGGCAAGAACACTGGAGTGGGTTGCCATTTCCTTCTCCAATGCAAGAAAGTGAAAAGTGAAAGTGAAGTCGCTCAGTCATGTCTGACTCTTAGCGACCCCATGGACTGCAGCCCACCAGGCTCCTCCATCCATGGGATTTTCCAGGCAAGAGTACTGGAGTGGGGTGCCATTGCCTTCTCCAAACTTGACATTAGGGAAAGTCAAATTAAAACAACAGTACAATACCATAACCCTCCTATTAGAATGGCCAAAATCCAGAACACCAGACCATCAAGTGCTGATAAGGATGTGGAGCAATAGTAACTCTCATTCAGTGCTAGTGGAAATGCAGAATGGAGCAACCATTTTGGAAGACAGTTTAGTGGTTTCTCTCAAAACCACTAGTCTTACCATATAGTCTTACCGCATGATCCAGTAATCACGTTCTTTGGTATTTACTTAAAGAAACGGAGACCTTGTGTTGACACAAAAGCCTGCACACACATACTTATAGCAGCTTTATTTGTAATTGTCAAAACTTGGGAGCAATGAAGATGTCCTTTTAGCAGTGGAATGGATAAACAGTGGTACATCAGGATGATAAAATACTATTCAGGGTTAGGAAAAAAAGGTCTATTAAGCCATGTAATAACATGGAGGAAACTTAAGTGTCTATTAACCAAATGATGAGAGTCAATCTGAAAAGGCTACATACTGTATCATTTCAACTACATGATATTCTGGAAAGGGCAAAACTGTGTAAAAGATTATTGATTGTGAGGGGTTATTGGGAGGGGTGGGGTAGCAGGGATAGATAAAGATAAAGGACACTTAGGGCAGCAAAACTATTCTGTATGATGCAATAATGGTGGATCCATGTCATTATAAATTTGTCCATACCCATAGAATGTATACCACCAAAAGTTATTTCCAATGTAAACTATGCGTGCATGCTCAGTAGCTTCAGTCATGTCTGACTCTTTGAGACCCTATGGACTGTAGCCTTTCAGGCTCCTCTGTCCATGGAATTCTCCAGGCAATTAATACTGGAGTGGATTTCCATTCCCTTCTCCAGGGGATCTTCCTGACCCAGGGATCAAACCTGGGTTGCCTGCATTGCAGGCGAATTCCTTACCGCTGAGCCACCGGGGAAGCCCCAATGTAAACTATGGATTCTGAAAAATTATGCTGTGTCAATGTAGGCTCATGAATTGTAAAAAACAAACAAACAAACAAACAAACAAATACCACTCTGGTGAGGGATGTTGATAATAGAGGAGGCTATGCATATGTGGGGATAGGGGGTATACCTGGACATTCCTTTCAATGTTGCTATGAACCTACAGCTGCTCTGAAAATAGCCTTTAAATATAGGGAAAAAATAATAAAGATTGACACTCAGTAAATGTTCTCTAATAGGCAGGAGGTTTGGAGAGTGATACCTGGGGCAAGGGACTTTTCCTATAAAGAGCCAGGTTTTAGAATTTGAAATTTAGAATTTGAAAGCCATCAACTCTGTTGCAACTATTTTACTCTGCTTTGTAGCATGAAAAAGCCTTAGACAATATGTAAGCCAAAAGTTGATGTTATATTCTTGCAAAAACAGATGGCAGGTTAGATTTGACCTAAGGGAAATGGTTTGTTGATCCAGATTATGCCAGTCTATTTGGTTACCAAACTAGCATGACTTTATGGCATTCCTGAATGTACAAACAGGGATTTCCTGGTTGTAAAAACAAGAGTACACACTTAGATTTATGTATGTATGTACGTAAATGTTTATATGTATGTATGCATATGTATTTTCATATACACAAATACATACCAGAAGTCATCTGGAATCTAATTTCTTGAATTTGAATAAGATTGGCCTGTTATAGAGGCCTTCTATTCTTTCGGTTATCTCTGATCTACCAAATTCTTCCCTCTGTGTTTTGCATTCCTTTCTTTACCTCTGCCCTGGGGTCAGCCTAACTGGAATTCACAACTTCTTTTCCTTCATACTGGAGCTCCAAATCCACGAATATGAAAACATTGTATGAAACTCTACTCTTCTTTCACTCAAGGTCTGTGAATCTGTTCAAGTCCTTGCATCATGATTCACATAGCAAACAATTTCAAACTTTTAACTAATTTTAGACATTTATGTTCTTACAAGGCCTTTTGGTCATCACGCCACCAAGAGCTTTTCAGATAAGCGGCCAATAGACCCAGACAGAATTGTTTTTAAACTGATTATTTTTTTCCTTTTTGTCTGTGTCTTTTCTGTTCACTCTCAGGCAAAATAAGTGAAGGAAGAAATAATTGTGTTGCAGAGAGAGAGAGTCGGGTATATTTTTCATTATTTTCATTTCTACCAACTACCATTTCCTGGAAATTCACCTTTTCATTTGAGAGGCTTAATTTGTTGTAAGCTGTATCAGGCTTTATTGTTTTAAACTAGGTTCTGAATTGCTAGATATCTGATTTATGTTCCTCTGTGTGATTACCACAACTCTCTATGGTTGGTATTGTCCTTTCCATTAAAAAAAAAATGACAGGAATAATTGAGGTGGATCAAGTGATGTGGTTGAAATGAAGAGCAAAAGTATATTTTTAGAAGTGAGTGAGTGGAACTTAGTATTTAGTGTCTCTGGGAGATGGGCTTGATGATATTCTAGGTTGAGATAAGAGATAATTAATAATACCCAATTCACCTTCTGCCATCTCACCATAAAAGTACTCACAAAAACCCTTAAATAGAGGCAATATTTTAACTGTAAGGGAGGTAGAAACAGTGATTAAGGCTCTTCTAAGTCTCAGGAGGGCTTTCCTTAAGAAAAATACATGTGGTTTCTGAAATGCAATAACTAAAGTGGATTACTCTTTCTTGAAAAGTCTTTAGGTGATTTTAAGCAAGTCCCTATCAAACCTTGTGTTAATTTTAGTGTATGTATAAAAAAGGCAGTGGTTGAATCACTATCACTTAGAATGATTAGTAGTGAATGCTGAATTAGAATGTCAGGCTGCTGCTGCTGCTGCTAGGTCGCTTCAGTCGTGTCTGACTCTGTGCGACCCCATAGACGGCAGCCTGCCAGGCTCCCCCGTCCCTGAGATTCTCCAGGCAAGAACACTAGAGTGGGTTGCCATTTCTTTCTCCAATGCATGAAAGTGAAAAGTGAAAGTGAAGTTGCTCAGTCGAGTCCGACTCTTAGCGACCCCATGGACTTTAGTCTACCAGGCTCCTCCGTCCATGGGATTTTCCAGGCAAGAGTACTGGAGTGGGGTGCCATTGCCTTCTCTGGAATGTCAGGCTATTGGAAGGTAAAGCTTATGAGTACAGGGATTCTTTTGACTGTTTATACAGTGCTCTAGTCCCTGGCATTAAGTAGATCCTCAATACTAGTTTG